>NC_092859.1:150815205-151022087 GCF_032062135.1 Pyxicephalus adspersus
TAGAGTTATTGCAATGTTATTTATTTGGTTATTTATATTTATTTATATTTATGGTAATATGTTAATATTCATGCTATGTTTGTTATTCATGTTAATTAAGGTTCATTAAGTTATGTTTGCCTAAAAGTTATTTAATTTTGGTTAATTATGCAAATTTATGTGAATTGATGTTAAATAAATCGGCTGCTTGCCAGCCAAAATTTTTAAATCCAAAATGGAGTGGTGTCTTATAAATGGAAGGTTGGCAAGCGGAAGGGAGGGGGTGGGGGAAAAGGCAAACAGTCTAAGGATGGTAGAAATATAAATGGAAAAGGGGGGGAAAGGAAGTGGAGCTGGGCAGGGGATCCGCACTACCCTTGTCAAGAGTAGTAAATAATACTAGTTATTCAAATATAATTGTTGTTAAGGTATAGTAACTTCCAAATTAACAGGCTGTAGACTATGTTTGTACAGATGTTAACGCTACTTGAACATATTTCTCATTTAGTTTGTAAGGGTTTATGATGGGGTCCAGGTGTACTGAACACCCCAAAGTACTAATGATGGTAAAGTGTATAAATGATTCCTCTGCGGGACTGTTTCTTCAAGTCCTAGAGTTAAAATTCTGATCAATATTGGTGTAAAGTGGACCATGCACAGGTATAAAGTAGTTCAGGAGAGAGTTACAGTTAAGGACTTGACTGGCTGCTGAGCTCCGTGTTTTGTCCACTATACACCAACATTAAAAAACAGGGTAACCCTCTCCTTAACTACTTTATACCTGTGCATGGTCCACTTTACACCAACTCTATAAAATATGGTAATTCCCTCTTGATTTGTTATGTTAGTGCCCACTATATCAAAGATATAATTTGTTATATCCAGAAATAGCTCTACATACTTAGAGCCCCCCATATAAGTGCAATATCTATCCTTCCTCGAGGACTTGAAGCAACAGTCCCTCAGAGGAATCATTTACACACCTTTAATAAACTTTAATTTGTTCAGTACACTTGGACCCCATCATAAACCCTAACAAACTGGATGAGAAATTTGTTCATGTAGCGTTAACATCTGCACAAACATAGTCTACAGCCTGTTAATTTGGAAGTTACTATACCTCAACAACAATTATATTTGAATATCAAGTATTATTAACTACTACTACTACTGTACATTCATGAATATTAACAACCGGTCATTCAAGTCTCAAAAACCCCTGAGGAAGCCAATAGGCGAAACGTGTCGGGTAGTGAGACCAACAGATCATATTGTTAATTTTCTTTAAATGACTAAGTACCCCATGTGGGATTATGTAAAACATGGGTGTACAATTTTTATGTATATAGAACAGGATCTATATGTCTAGTCAAGGTGACAGCATAGTGGATCTCAGTTAATTTAGGTGATAATGCTAAACAAATAAATTGTATATTTCTTTTGCAAACATCACCTATAAAAGCCTGTATTTTCCCCTTTATCTTCTTTACATCCTCTGTGATTTATGTTTTTGTTCATGAAAGTTTAGTTAATAATCTAATATTCGACATCTTAATGTAATGTCAAAAACATTATTACATGTTACCACCCTGTAATACCATTGACCAGTTATTAGTTAGATAGTGATGTAAAAACCCAACCAAGGACCCACCATGAAGTATGCAAAAAAGAGAGGATTGGGGATAGAGCTTCATGTGTTTTTTATTTTTTGCCCAGCAATCAGTTAAAGGGAGTTGTGGGAAATCCAGAATTATGCTTTTAGTTTATTTTTTTGTGACTTAACTAAATGTAGATCTAAATGGTAAAGTGGCTGCCTCCACCATTATGGAAGCTGATGTTTGTCTATCATTTTCCCTTCGTACTCTCCATGTGACATGTTTCATTAGACAGCCCCCAGCAAGCCATTGAAATATCTACGGAAGCTATTTGATCTTGTTTTCTGTGATGGACTTAATACTTTTTAGCAGCATTTTTCTTTTCTGAACAATTACCGTCAGTAAGTAAGATAGAAGTCCTATCCAACCTTCAAACCAAAGGATATCGACAGGCTGCCCATTGAAATTGAGCTGTGTTGTAGAGTCCACGGGGATCCTTGCTGCACCAGCACTCCTTGAAAGACGTCAATGCCATCATCTATGTGTTTGAGCTACCAGCAGTTTGTTGACCCTTAAGTCCCAGTCTGGTCAATACTCAGGTGTTTGTATTGACGCTACTATTGACAAGCCTCTCATTGCATAGTAAGGATAGGACAGGCAATTGTGTATGTTGAAACACTGTAAAGATTCATTGAGAAACCTTCACTTATCTATTGACAAACTAAATAGAGAGTGGTAAATGGAGAAAGGGCTCCCGGCAGTGATATTTAACTCTTTCTTTATTAGCAAAGCCTTGGTAGCTATTGTGTTAGTTAAGAAAAGTTTTATTTAAATAAAGCGGAAATAAACAAAAATAACAAACTCAAACTCACCTTTACTTCCATGGAGCCACTGAGTTCTCTGGCACCGTCCTCATTTGGGTCCCGCGCCATCCTGGAATCCACCTTTGTGTGGAGGAAGTGCCTGGTGCCGCCATCTGCCTCTGTTTTCTTTCTTCTTCTGGCTACATCACCTGATCTTGCACTGCACAGGCGCAAGAAAGATTGGGTGTCAAAGCCTGCAGTAAATGGGAAAATAAAGAAATTGTCGATCTCATTGTGCATGCATTTTTTCCATTACAGGAAATAATCAAGAAAGGCCATGCGCAGAAGGAGCAGCCAGAAGCCTCCGGGGATGCGTGATGTAGGTGTTCCAGAAGGCTCTGTGCTCCCGTTCTGTCCTTATTGTCACCCTTTTTTGATACAAAAAAAATAAAAAATAAATTAATTTTTACTTATGTAAAGTAAAAATTCTGGTGATAGGTCTGCTTAAAGATAAAATTATATAATATTTATAAATATTAACCATAGCCAGATATTGTTTAGTCATGTGCCTAAGATTTGGAAAGTATTGTGTTCATTTCTTAATTCTACTCTTCCCTTAAAGACTTAAGAAAGGGTCCCATCTTCACCATTGAGATTACCAATTTGGCCCTGATTTATTAAAGCTCTCCAAGACCAGAGAAGATGGATTACCATGCAAAAACCTGGATCATCCAGCAAACAAATCAGGTTCGGGATTGAAAATATTTGACAATAATTAGGAAATTATATTTAGGAAATCTATTCCAGGTTTGCTAGATCAGCAAAAACATCTTTATTGCATTTCCATCCCTCATAAAGCCAAAGCATTTCAGCAAATTGATGAACTTTGCAAAAAAGTACTTATTTTAGCCAACATTTCATTTTTCCTCCCTAAAACTAATGTCGCCATGCATCTATGCACATGGACAGCATTGTGGCAGAGGGGCAAGCACTCTCGCCTTGCAGTATTTTGGTTCCACATTCTAAAATGGAAAGGTTAATTAGCCTTGGAGGGTCCATTTTTGGTACTATATACTATAGTAGTATATATATATATATATATATATATATATATATATATATATATATATATACTATAGTAGGGGTTGCAATCTCCTCTGAAGAACAGCTTAACTGTAAACTCTGTAATATTCTGGGCAATATGTTTGCGCTCAATAAGTACTAGTATTTAGTATTAACAAATGCAGATTGGTTTTTGTGGTATGTATAGATTATCCAAAACCTTCTGTTGTTTTATTTATCCACTGTTATCTGGTAGAAGATTCAGGAAATGGAAAGCTGAATAGCTTGTATGCTCATTCACAAAGGTTTTGGAATGACTTAGGCTTTCAACTAGCACCAGGGCCATCACCATAGGTAAACAGACAAGACTGCTCACGGTCACAAAGGAGTTGTATTATGGAGCTGTTTATGTATAGCCTAGACATTTATACATAAACCTCTGTCCTTCACAATTCTCCTCTCACCTTGGTGAAGTCTACAATGCCATATTACTTCTGGAATATCTGAAAGAAGAAGCTGATGAGAGAAGAATCTGTCTCTAGAGAGGAACCTGTTTAACTAGAAATGCAGAGTAGGTAAGAGAACAGGTATTGACTTTTGTAAAGAGAATACTTGGATGGATTGTCCTTAAAGGTAAATATTGAGTTTGGCTCTGCTAAGGTCAATGTTTACTTTCTGGCTCCATAAATCACAGTGATTGGCTCTGCAGGATCAATATTTGCTGACTGCTGACTTCAGAGTCATGTCCCTTCAGTAGCAAAAGACGCTGTGAGCTGCTGCTAGGAGTGAAGAAGACAAGGGACAGATACTGAAATAAAACACTGTCCTGTAGAATAAAACAGTGTCATTGGTTTGACAGCAGACCGGTGGCTAGTAACACAAAATACGATAGATCGCTGGGAACTCCCATCAGTCACTGTGAGACAGCACTGAATACAATTACCACCCTGCATGAATAATGCTGCAACTGCAAGAAAAAATATATGGCCTATATAAACCAAGGAGACTGTAAGATTCCATTAGCTCCAATTATCATTGATGTCTGGAAGAACGGAGAGTGTCAGCGTTGATAGCAACAACCAGCAAGACTTCAACTGTTGTTCAATAAATAAGAACAATAAAAAACATTGAAATGAATGGCTGGCTTGCATGAAAAAACTCTGTATATTTATTTATATATATATATATATATATATATATATATATACCGTATTTTTCGGACCATAAGACGCACTGGACCATAAGATGCACCAGTTTTTTAGAGAAGGGAAATGAAGAAAAAAAAGATTCTGAAACAAATAGTGTCCTAAAATATTTTATGTGCATTAAAAACCAACATCACAGTCATAAACACATGTGCGCTGAACAGGAGACGGGACGGGACAGCAGCTGGGAAGGATACATTTTGATACATTTGGACCATAAGACGCAGGGACTTTTTCCCCCCACTTCTGGGGGAAAAAAAGTGCGTCTTATGGTCCGAAAAATACGGTATATATATTGTGGTATACCACTCGTGCGGGATCACATTCCAGGATTTTCATACGCCCCTTTTGAGCTCCCCCACATACCACAACGAAAATACTCCATACGAGAAGACAGCACTTTATCTTCCCCTGCTGGATCACTGTCATTTACTTCTACTAAGTCAGAGATGTCATAACCACTATGCATATGAAAATCCTGAAATAAACATTTCTATCACAGCGTTCACTCCACTCGGACATATGGAAACACCCGCAGTACGTCCAAACTGATATCAGTCTTACTATCAAATCACTTACAAGTAGCAATTCAGTATCACAAGGCTCCTAATGCAGTAGAAAGCCCCAGCAATATTACTAGGTATCCCCTTACCCCTGAGGAAGCCCGGTTTGGGCGAAACACGTCGGGTGGGACACCTTACCGCTATCGCTAACCCAGTATGATACTAAACCATATTGCTATTTTTTGCAAAACGGTTATATGTTAGCCTAGGATTCATTTATAGAGACACAGCTCTCAATCTTTAAATTATGTTGTTGGAACGATAAAAAATGTGTGTTTTTAAATTTAACTCTGGTTGCCCTTCAAAACCCTGGCTTTCCCTCCCTCATTCTCTTCCTCCTACAGGTACACAAAAAAACAAATCCTAGCCAGTCAGGCACTAACTAAACATGTGGCATATTCCACTCTACCAGTTGGTGGCTAACCCAGCCAACTCAACACAAATGTTCCAGCAACCTTTACTCACATGTAGTACAACAATGGCTCTAACAGGCAGCTTCCCTGTGCTCCAGGTCAGAGAGAGCTTCCTTCCTCTCCTTCCCTTTTTACCTGCTGCTCACAGCTGTGCAGTAAGTAATGGCCAGACAAAATCAAACAATGGCCTGGATCAGAACACGGTGGGCAGCACGGTGGTTTAGAGCTAGCACTTTTGCTTTTGCAGCGCTAGGTCCCAAGTTAAAATCTCGGGCAGGACACTATCTGCATGGAGTTTGCAGGTTCTCCCCGTGTCTACGTGGGTTTCCTCCTGGTACTTTGGTTTCCTCTCACATCCCAAAAACATGCAGTTGCATTAATTGGCTTCTCCTCAAAATTGACGTTAGACTATATTGATGACATATGACTATGGTAGGGCCATTAGATTGTGAGCTCCTTTGAGGGACAGTTAGTGACACGACTATCAACTTTGTAATATGATGGCGCTATATAAATACTGCGTAATAATACTGATAACACTTCTGAGTGACATGCAAAACCCATGTCAATCTTTCCCATAGGAGAGGAAGCTGGGAGAAATATATTTTTCCTCCAGGATGACCCCTTTTGCCATGTCACAAATATATATATATATATATATATATATATATATTTGTATATAAGTATGTATCTTGAGAAAATACAGAGGCTGCCATTACTGTCCCTACCATTTTACATGAAACTATCAGTAAAAAAAGATACAATTACCTCTACAGGTGGAAAGCCATTAATCCTTCCATGATCCTAGTGCAGTAGGTCTTGCCCATCCCAACTTCCTTCTTTCTTCTGGAACAAGTGCCGCCATCTTCTTCCTCTTCTTCCTCCTCTTCCTACACCACCCAATCTCACACTCTGCAGGATCAGGTGACGTACCTTCCTGAAAATGTAAAAAAAATGCCAAACTCCTTGTGCATGCGTGAGATTGGAACTTTCTTTTTACATTAGAGGAACATTCCTTCTGCCTGAGATCAGGCATGTGCTGAAGGAGCAGCTTGCAGCCTTCCGGGATACGTGACATAGGTATGCCAGGAGGCTCAGGGTTCCCATTTAGCCTTTACTGCCACAACATAAATGAAAGAAGGGGAAGAGTCCCCTGCTTGAGGCTGTGCTCCGGACACCTTGTTACAGACCTACCCATCACACTGAATCACCAATAAGCTGGGAGACGAAAATTATTATTCCCCACCTCCACAGCAATACCACTAAATATCTTTTGGACTGGCAAAGCTAAAGTAAACACATGAGTTTGAGAACCTAGGGATGCTTTGATCCAGCTATCCCCTATTAAGTTGTACAACTGAATGTTTAATACATACTTTTGGTCTCAGTCCCTTGAGGAAGCCAAGAGGCCAAACGCGTCGGGACCCTGAGATAAATACCCTGACGTTTTAAATTACTGTTCAAACTATCTATTTGTACAGTTTGTTTAACCTCAAACCATATAATAGTATAGTTGATCTATGTTAGAAATCGGATTCAAATATTGTGTGAATAAATTTAATTTTTCTAACAGAATTGCCAGTAAAAGCCTGCTTTCTTTCTCACTGTGCTTTATATTCTCCCTTTCAATTGTAAACAAAATAATAAAAATGTCAAACCTTATTTAAAAGGGTCTTATACCCTTTTATATTAAGTTAAACAATATGGTGATAGGTCTGCTTTAAGAATGCTAGGCTTTAGGCTTTAGTTTTTACTTAGAAAATATGCAGATCACTAATTCTGTATACACTCTGACTTTAAAATACTTTTTTTCCAGCCCAGGGATTCAGGAAAGTGATGAATCCAGACACGGCCAGGTGTTTTACAAGGAGATCAAGTAGCCTCCATTTCCACTCAACTGCGGTCCCAGTCACCCATTGAAGTGCAAGAGGTTGTTGTTGCTGTAAATCTGCAACACAATTACTTCCGGACCTTATTCAGGGCCTTTAATGCTTATCCCAGGTAAAATTGAAGAAAATGCCAAAAACCCTTTGAATTTGACGTCTTGTGTTTCATTACACTACAATAGACAAGTAGACAGCAAATGCCTCAAAACATAAAAACATAAACAAACTATTTCCAATATTTGTAAGATTATTGTGCATGTTGTCATTAATATCTTCTGTTTCAAATGAATTGTTTTAATAATCTGTTTTGCCTGCTGCAACAGCTCAACAAATTCCACATTTTATCTATGGTTCCTACTGTAAATATATTATTGCTGCACTTAGTTGCGTTTGCACATTTTAGGCTCTTTTGATCAATTCATCTAATTTCCTTAACTCATTATTCAATCTGTTTACCGCTAAAGGAACATTAACCCTGTGATTGATCTTCTTGCTGTCTGCATAAAAGAAGGCATACCTAAACCTTTATACAGTTTGTGCCTGATCGCTAAAAAGCACAGGCCACGTCACACGGCGACTTTGAAGCAGCAATTAATCGCTTCTCTGTTTTGCTAACGACAGCGGTTCAAAGTGATTTGCAGTTAGCAATTGAATTGCTGTAAACGCTGGCTACAATAGAATAGCAATTTGTAGTTATACTCATAGAAGTGAATTAAACATGACTGTCACTGGCTATCACAAAATGCTGATAAAACTCAATTGCTCAGTGACTACATTAAAAGTTAGTAAGTTGATTCCATGGGAAATAAGAATGATTTTTAGTAAGACATGACTTTAAAAAAATAGAATTGCTGTTAATAAATTTGCAGTATGACATGGCCCTAAAATGGAACAGTTAAAGCAGACTAATCATTACATTTTTAAGTTTTTTTTAAAGGATGCATAACCATTTTATTTAAAATAAAAAATGTTTTTTTTACTATGTTTTTGGGAGGAGGCCCCTCTCCTGTCTTTACTGCCATGGCAGTAAAGTCTAAATGGAAATCCTGCAGCCTTCTGGGATACATATGTACATATGAGGCTGCAAGTGGGATTTATGAGATGTATGCCCAATGATATTAGCACCTTACCTTTTCCAGAAGACACGTCACTCAATCTTGACAACAGGTACAAGAACGGGTGACATAGGGAGAAGAACTCAGCATGAGAAGATGGTGTCACCTGGTGTCCAGTCCACAAAGACAAAGAAGAAAGGACGGCACAAGACTGGCTCGACTAGGATTGCCAAGAATTGACAGCTTTCCACCTCTAACGTGTAATTTTTTTTAAATAGTTTCATTCAAGACTAATTCAAGGGAGTAATGTGAATTATTATGGCATCCAGTGATGGTCACACCTACAGCGGCCCCCTGTGCAGAACTGATTTGACCCAACATTATCCTGACATGGCTGGGGAGAGTCCAGGGTCCTCATGCGGTGGCATACTTTGCACCTCTTTATGTCTGCCCCTGATGGCATCTATATATAGATCATGCGACACTTTTTGGAATGTACAGGGCACAAATATACATATATAGAGTTAATGATTTCCTAAAGGTCAAGATTTATTTAATCATGTAGAGGTGTATTTTTAAATGTTTACACCCAAGCTTTATCCAGAATATTCTCAAAATTCATACATTTTTCACATTGGATTAGGTTAAAAAATGTATGAATCATTAGTAAAAAGTGATTTACACATTATCTAATTGAATCCAATGCAAAACAATTGTGTACAATTTAGGCAAAAGTTGGGTGAATCATTGGTGAAAACATTTATACCAGACTCTATTTTCTTCATCATGAGATAACGCGTATGAGCCTTTCTCAGACAAGTCTTAGTAGACCTTTCTATTTGAGTTTATAGGATTATCGGTCAGAGGGCTCTGAGATGATAATTAACTACTGTTTTCTGATAAAACTGCTAATTTGTGAAATTTTAATAAGAGCACAATTATCAGCCCTTGACAATCACAGCTTTTAGCAATTGCAATCTCCTCCTTTAAGGAAAAACACATAGTCCTGTATTATCAGGCCCATTAAGTGGGTAATTGCGGGCCTATTTGCAGTCATACAAGATGTGCAATTTAAGATTGCTATCAGTTGATCACAGATGACTGCAGTTACCAGGCTATGGATTTCTAGTGATCTCATGATTTTCACTGTTATTTTTATAACCGCCAAATGGTGCCGTTGAGAGTAATTATCAAATGTGATCATCACTGGTTGGCATAATCCAATAGTCATTTTACTAATAATGCTGCTTTCACAACTAATTGTGGGGAGCCACCAATAATGGCCGGGAATTTTGGTCTGCCAGTGAGCAGTCCGGCAACTTTTGCTTGTTGACCGTTTACCATGTCATGAGCAGCATGTCTTCCCTTTGCATCCATTTAAGGGATAATTTTTGAGTTTGACTGCTCTATCATGGTCATCTCCAAAGTGCACTGCTATACTTTTTGTGGCAAACAGGAAACCATTAATACAACTTCCTGCTGCACCTACCTGATGTTTGATAAATTGCTTAGATTTCACTAAGGACTGAAACAAGTTGGAGTACATTTGGCCGGTGGAGTGCCCATGTTCACTTGGGATCAATAAAGTTTGAAAGGCCAGATGGACTTGGCATTTTCCCTTTTCACTGATGTTTAAGAAGAAAAAGAAAGGAAAGGCTGAGCCCATGTGTGGGATTCAACTGGCTTTGAACCTGTTTTTCAAATTCAAAGAAAATGTAAAATATCCTATATTCCTTTTCTTATGTTTGCAGAATTTTTATATTTTCCACTCTTGTACAGGGCTTATCTGTTACTTGTAATAAATTGGGTGTTTTATACTGCCTTACCCCCCATACTACATAAACTTTTATTCCTCTATATTTTTCCAAGAGTATGCAAACCCAAATTCCTAAATGATATGTGTGTTTGTTCATGCTCCTGTTTGTATTTGAAGTACACCCAATACTCATTAGTGTATTATCACAATGGTTTTGTACTTTTCTGCTGTAAGGTCACAATGCTAATCCTTATTTACAATGTATTTGTCGCTCTTTCATGTTTGCTTCTGCACTCCACTAAAAAAGGTCAAGCACAGGATGAAGTAGTAATGCCAAGGGCACATGGTGTGCCTCTGTGCCTTCCAATTCACGTGTAGCCTTGCTGACCACTTTGGAAAGTACGGTCATTTAAGAAAGCATTTTGGCTTGGATTTTATAAAAATCATAATACAAATATTAACAATAATAATAATAATAATACCAGACAGGTACAGGATGTCCTCCTTGGTTTTTTATTCTTTGCTTTTTGCTACTTTAGCATAATTTACCTAATAGGGAGTATAGTCAATGTCTTTCTTGGAAAGTTTTAATTATGTCTGCAAATGCTGTCATACAAGCCTTGAACTATGTGTACCGGACACCACACTTCGAGAACAAAAGCCTCTAGTCCTTTATAGGTTAAAAAGGGTAGAATCTGATGTCACAGTTTGCTTTGCACAACTTCCAAAACATGTTTAGTGATAGTCATATATTATAATCATTATTATGTGCATTATATAGTGCTGACAATATTACACAGCGATTTAAAAAGTCTATTGTCATATCACTGACAATGTGGGAGGAAAAAGGAGAGCCCATATACCACCCTTGCAAACGTGGGCTTGTTAGAGCCCTGGCCAAGACTCAAACTCGGGACCCTACTGGAAAGGTTTGGTTGAGGAAGCCATGTCAGACATTCTTTATACTCTTAAGCTGCGTACACACTTCCAATTTTTATCGTTCAAAATGAACGACGAACGAACGACGAACAATCGATTGGGCAAAAATCGTTCGTAAAAAAAGTAACCAACGACGCCGTCGAACGGGGAAAGTCGTTGGAAACGAACGACCGGACCAGCGGATCGGATTGGACGACGATCGTTGACCATCGTTCGTGTGTACGATCAATTCGTTCACTTCCTGTCGTGCACGTCACTCCCTGTATCGCTCAAACGATCGTATCTATTGTGTGTACAATATCTACGAGCGATCGTGTCGTTATCTGTATGTGCAGGATCGGTGCTATACGATCGTTCGCAGATATCGTGCAGGATCGTTCGTCGTTCGTTTAACAACGATAATAATTGGAAGTGTGTACGTAGCTTTAGAGTTGATATGATATGTGTATGAATGGGGGAAGTTTGATTGGGGGTATTATCCTCTAAGAATATTAGAACATCAAACAACGACTATGGTAGGGACATTAGATTGTGAGCTCCTTTGAGGGACAGTTAGTGACACGACTATCGACTTTGTACAGCGCTGCGTAATATGATGGCGCTATATAAATACTGTGTAATAATAATAATAATAATAATAATAACAGTAGTTATATATTCCTACGTATTAAGTATTTCTCAGACCTATTAACTCCTACAGCATTATGAAGAACCCACCATTTAGCAGGTGTCAATACACATCGTTGGTTAGATAATATTCTAATAATTAGTGCTGGACTTTCTGATCTCTTTTGAAAAATGAGTAATCAAATTTAGTGTGCGGCTCTGTTTCTAGAATTCCCTAGATCTGAAGAAACAGATTATACCCTAACAAGGCTTTGTTTTAAACCTTTTTCATATTGATACAATTTCAGTAGATTTACTGCTGGATACTTTTCTAAAGATTTCCATTACTATTGAAATGAATCAGTGTCATTTGTGCAGCTTCTAAAACTTTTTAAAAAGTTTATAACATGGTTAGTTTTACTTTTTTCAACATGTTTTTGTTCCTCTTTTCTTTTTTATATGTATGATTTATTAAAAAAACAGTTTTATTGTCAGAGAAAGTGTTCACTTTTAGAGAAATTATTTATAAAGGGAATCCGCCACGATACAGGATGTGATCGATCCTACAAGATCTTTGCCGATTTGCATTAGGATCATGGTGGTGGTGGAGGGGTTGGGGGTTAAGTTTTTCATCCTATTTTTTATCCTCTGTCAATCACACCCATTTGTTGTAGCAACTATTCAAATAATTTTTTGTCCATCTGATTCCTTAGTCCACTCTAGTCTATACTTCTCCATTTGTTCCATCAGCCATAAAGGAGAGGATTTATGGTGCCCCAAATGTGATGGCATTTCTTGGACATTCTCTTTATTAAAAA
Organism: Pyxicephalus adspersus; assembly: GCF_032062135.1. Classification (NCBI taxonomy): domain Eukaryota; kingdom Metazoa; phylum Chordata; class Amphibia; order Anura; family Pyxicephalidae; genus Pyxicephalus; species Pyxicephalus adspersus. Next base: position 150,827,886 of record NC_092859.1, read on the forward strand.
GTCATTTTAATGTCAATGTATTTTTTTCTAAATGTAAACCCACCTGGATGTATAGAAAATACTAGAGTTTTAGGAACTTTGATGTTGAAGCTCATTTTCAGTAGGAGATAAATGACAGAAAATGATGCAGCTTTGCATTCATTTTAAAGCAAGTACCTGAACCTGAATCTGGTATCAGCCTTGTCATACTTGTATAATCAGAACCAGTAGGGGGCGCTATGGCTTGCTCAATGGTGATACAAGCCTTAAGAAGGGCAAAGGCGCAGAATCTAAGTAACCGCTTGGTCTTCACCACAGCCTCTGGAGGTGAGGATGTTGTGCTGCAGACTAATACCGGTTGTGGTCCTTGGGTACACCAGGGTAGGCAGGACAATGTGCAGCACCAAATCAGCAAGTAAGAGAATGGTCGAAGGAAGGGTCAAGTACCATAAATTGACACCCATGACACAGGAGTCAGCGAAGACACAGGGGACAAAGGAAGACACTGGAGGCATGGCTGACATGGGGGTCTCTGAAGACACAGGGGAACACAGGAGACACAGGAAGGCATGGGTGATACAAAGACACCATACGAAGACAAAAAAACACTGGAACAGAACAAGGTAACAGGCCGGGGAACAACAGACTGGATAACAGGGGGTTAGCACAGGAACTGCTTTATAAATACAGTCTAATATTAATAATATTAGTACCTGGATTGCTAAACACAAAATCAGGCAACAGGTGAATAAGAAATGCTCAGCAAAGAGGTTCAGTGTAGTGGAGACAAGTTGCTTGAACACTGAGCGCTGTGTTTGAGCCGGTTAAATAGCCAGGGACTAACAAGAGGCTGTCTCCTGATTAGCTGGAGGAAGGGACGATGCTGATTAAACCTGGAAGAGCAGGTGTGCCCGGGTCAGAACTGCTTGCATGTGAAGGAGAGAGGAGCCTGTGCTTTAGTAAGGAGGAGGTAAATGAGATAAGCCTCTTCTAACAGATCAACTCCAAGTGTAATTTAGGTCTTGTTGATGATCTTTGGTCTAACTCCATGCTCCCTTTTATTTAATTTTTTTTGTTCTACTTTGCATATACTGTAACATTTTGCCTTTAATTTTTTTAACAATTTAGCAGTTATTTGACTGATGTGCCCGCAACCTGGTCACTGTCAATTTGGCACCTTTAGGACGAACCTAATTGCCCCACGTAGCTTTAAAAACACTTGTCTAAAAATGCTAATTGACACATCTGTTTAATAGGGGACACCTATTAATAATTGGCTCTCAGTCTAAGGATGCATCTGCAGCAACATTTCCATGTGGTTAATGAGCTGTTGCCAGAAAATTAGTATGGACAATGTCATCATACTCCAAAATTTCTACACCGAGTTGTGGAAACCATTAATGGATAAAAAACTGTATTTGGACCCTCTCGCTCAGTGATGTAAAAATATATGGAACTGCTGGGACCACAATCATTGGGGGTGGGCAGGTGATTTCTCTGATTTTTACTATGAGAACCCTGTTTTCCCCAATGGAGATCATTTTGCAAAATTACAGCTAATTTTTACAAATTTAACTTTCTGGCTTTATAAGGCAATTGCAAAATCTGCTAGAAGTGTTAGGGGGACTCGAAGTGAAAACATTCCAAAGAAAAATGCTGTTTATTCATAAATGAAAGTAAAAATATGATTATCCCACGTAAACATTTTTTTAAAAGTGTGCATTTTCCTAACATTATTATACATTTAATTTGTGGAAAATCTAAATGTTTTTACATAGGACATATTCCCATATGTTTTCTTTACACCCCCAGCAGTTTTGGTTACATTACTTTGTTTAATGGCTTTGCAGGTGGCAAGATAAAATCGCATAATGGCATTAATACCTGAATTTTTAAAAAAGATATCCACCGGTGAAAACAAGATTCCCAAGGAAGTTCTTGCCAAATTGTCAGATGGCTTAAAAAAGTGGGATAATGACCATATTTTGACTATGTAAATAATATGACTATGGAGTTTGTAAAGCACTGCAAAGTATCTTGGTGTTATATAAATATAAGTTAATACAAAATAACTAAGATGCTTAAAAGGAAAATGCAATGACTTTTCAGTCGACCCTTCCACTCTGATTCCAATAAATTTTGGTGAACATATAATGTTCAGTTGCTCAGTTGATTTCACCTATAAGGGCTATAACCTTACAGATGCAGGGAGTGTAGGTGTAGGGTGCCCAGAACATCTTGGTAAGGCGGCAAGCTGATTGGAGGAGAGAGGGGTCTAGGGTATGTGAAAAGTGCCGGGGTGAGGGGTGGGGCAGGGCAGTTTAAATCAGTAGGGAGAAAGTTTCCAGCCCATTTGCCCTTTGTTTGTTGAGTGGTAGGATACGGGGTGTTGTCCAGGGTTGGCAGCTGGGTTTCTGGAAGGCAGTGGTTTTGGAGGTGCTGTGGGGAGTGGGGGACCTGTCTGTGGTGTGGTTGTCCTTTGAGTTTTAAAAGGGGGTGGAATAGGCAATTCTGTTTAGGCCGGGGAAGAGTCTGTGGATGGTTGATATCGGCACTAACTTGCCTGACATTTTGGTGTTTGTAGGCCATACAGGAACAACAGCCAAAAAAAGTTCATGTGATTAAATGGATCTGGTATATTTATCGTTAAGTTACAGATATTTGTGTTAAGTAAAACGGTTTGATTAATTAAATAATTGCATTAATAAAGAACGACTGTTTCAGCCAATTTGTTTCAACATGGATATGTATGTGCAGTTATCGGGAAATGGTGTGCCTGGACAGCCAATGAATGGTTTGGTAGGGAGCCTCCAGGGATACCCCAGTCATGTAAAATTTTCGCAAAAATAATTTTTTCAGTTTTGCTGATCCCTACACATAGATGTTGCTAATCCCTATCATAGATGCCCAGCAACAACACAATTTAGGAGCACTTCACGGAGTTTTACACTCAAGTTTAAGCCACTGATTTGTATTTCAGATGTAGACATATTGCAGATAATTAAAAATCTCATTTTTTTCTCAGCTTTAAATAGATGGAATAAAAAAAAGCCCCATCGAATCTACAATTCTCACTTCTAACTCAATTGCGCAGCTTGGAAAGTGATTTACTCCGAGTTCGGCTCAATACTTTTCAGCTTTATTTAATGTAACAGTTATGGCACATAAAAACTTTATTGGAAATCCTTTGGGAGTGTGATTGAGCAGGAAACAGTCATTGCTAATAACATTAGGACAGCAGAAAGAGAGGATCTATCGGAGCTGGGTCTTACGCTGACCTTTTATGGCCGTGCTGATGAAAGGTTCCGTTAGAAAATATTTCCGTGCTGTTATTGACTTGTCTCCGGCTGTCTGCTGGACGTTTCTAGCTGTTCTCGGATAGAGCAGGGCTGGTGCAGATGTTTTTCCAAATGGATCTGTTTACCTGAATTCATTACTAAATGGTGAAGTGGAAAATACAGCCTTCAGTATAGTGAGGTTAGTCACTTTAAAATATGGCCGTGATGTCATCTTATGAGAAGGAAACCATCTTGCATTTCAGTATACTGTAAACACGTAAATTAAAGAAGGTCTCCAAAAACTAAAATATTTCACAGATGGCACCTATTATTATTATCATCCAGTATTTATATAGCACTGACATATTACACAGCACTTTTAATAGTTCATAGTCATGTCACTAACTGTCCCTCAAAGGGGCTCTCAATTTAATGTCCCTACCGCAGTTATATGTCTTTATTTCAGTCTAAGGTCATTTTTATCGGGAAGCCAAATAACTTAACTGCATGTTTTTAGAATGTGGGAGAAAACGGGAGCACCCAGAGGAAACCCACACAAACACAGGGAAAACCTGCAAAATTAATATTGTGTCCTTGTTGAGAATCGAACTTGGGACCTAGTGCTGCAAAGGCCGGAGTGCTGACTTCAGTACAATATCTTTGTCAACCCTTAGTGCAAAGGCATTGCCTATTAATAAATTATGTTTGTATAGAACCTACACAGCAGTGTACAAAGTCCATAGTCATGTCACTAACTTCCCCTCCAACAGGCTTACAATCTAATGTCCCAACTATAGTCATGTCATTATCACAGTGGAAGGCCATTTTTTAGGGGGCAACCCAATTATCCGATTGCACTTTTGAGGGTTTTCCAACATAATGCACCAATACAATTCAATTTGGAAATTTACCTATGCAGATTATTAAATGGTTTTTCGGCCTCACCTGCTATAATGAAATGTGGGAGGAAACCTACACACACATGGGGAGAACATAAAATCTCTATGGAGATGGTATCCTGGCCAGGACCCTGGTGGAGTTCTGCTTATGGTCCTTTGCAAGGTGACATGGCTAAAGTAGCAGCATAGACATTTGTCCTATATGACTGAGTGTAGCTGAAGCCACTTAGACTTATTGCAGTTCTTGCAGTAATGTTGTCATTGGTGAAATGGTTCATCTGCTGAATCCCCTTTATAAATTGAAGTAAGATGCTTTTACTAATTAAGGCTTAGTCTACACGGACGTTTTCCCCAAGATTTAACCCGAGGCTTTAAAAACCCATGTTTGAAATTCCCATTCATTCCAATCGGCTAATCTAGACCAGGACGTTTCTTTGAGGCAAGTTTTTGAGCGATATATAAAATGTTCCTTGCAATGTTTTATAAATTAAAATGCAGGGTAACGCAGGTAATGCTTACGTAAACACACTAAAATGTGGGAGAAATCGGCAAAGATGTTTTCCAGTGGTTTAAAGGCAAGCTTTAAAACGTTAGTAAAAGTGCATAAAAACGCATATAACCGCATTAGGAACATGCCTTTTTTTTAAAACCGCCCAGCCTTATCAATAAAGTTTGATGAAGCCACTGCACACTTAAAGAGGTAGTAAACTCAAAAAAAGGCCAAAACAAAAAAAAACACCTTCAATCCTGCAGTGCAGTCGGTCCCAAGGTCTCATCAATCGGGTCCCGTGTCATCCCGGCATCCGTCTTTGAGCCGTCGCTCTAGGTGCCACCATCTTCTCCACTTCTTCCTGGTTCTTCTTACTATGTCACCTGACCCAGGCGCAAGATCGGTTGGCGTAGTTGGGGAAAAAAAAATCCCCATCTCACTGTGCATGCATGAGATCGGCTTTTTTTCCCTCTTTTGACAAAAGGGCTCCCAGAAGGAGCACCCATGAGCCTCCCAGGATGCATGACATAGGTATCCCGGGAGGCTTAGGGGGTGTTGCTGCACCTTTTTTTAAAAAAAAAAAAGCACAGCAGAAGGTCCAAATCTCAAAATTCACTGCATAAGACATGACTAGGATTTCATTTTTCATACCCCTTACCTTTTCTTTATTAGTATGGAAGCACATAGTATCAATTAGGGAACATGCAATTCAGTTCTACTTTATGGCATGCAAAATGCATTCGCACATAGAGTGCTACACAAATATACAACAATTTTAGTTATATCAGTAGTTTTAATCAGTTTTAATCAGCTGCTGAGAGTCCTAAGATTTTGTGTGCACAGAGGGCTCTGCAGTAACTCTTTCTCATTTAGATAAAACCAGCTCTTTAGAAGTTCTGTGCATCACATATGACTGACAACCTCTAAACCCGAGTGGGCACATCTAAGAAGGTCTTTGTAATTGACTGGGGATTGCAGCATCATTTTGAGCAACCTCAGTCCTTTATGTTAATAAAAAAAATATATATTTTTACCAAACACTATCTATAGAATGAGCTGTAGTAAGCATCATACTGGTTGTTTGATACTCTAATATAGACCACCAGAAAAATCTTGAGCTATTTGGAGTTTCCCAACAAACTTTGCCAATATGATAAAGTTGGGAAATTTAGCCAAGCACAGTGGCACCACTCACTATCATGAAATGATCAATAAATCCCCTATTTGATTATTAAGTTTAATGAATGTTCATGTGACCATATCTTGTCTGGCTTAATTTTCTAAATGTGGTCATTCATTTCCATGGGTGCAACCATTGACCTTTTGAGTATCAGTGACCTTTTGTGTGCTACTGACTTTGACTCTTTGCTAGATTAATCCTTTGTGCTTCAGTCAACCCCATAACTTATTGATCTGCTGTGACATGATCTAATGACCCTTAGCTGAACAGAAATACAACTACAGGTAACATAATTTGCATATATCTATTTCTACTGTTCATTTAGCTGTTGCATGCAGTTCAAACTTAGGGGGACTTAAGGACAAGGGTGCCGAGAGAAAATCCGGGCCCTGGTACAGAGAAGGTGTGTGGAAGTCCGCTAACCATCAAGCCATTTATAGTCTTGAATCTCTCGATAATGTTGACAAAAAGGCACGCAATGTACCTGGGTCCTTTATGCTACAATTACAGAATTTACAGGGAACTTTACCTGCGGAATTATTTCTTCCTTTGTTGTCCTGTAAAGTCTTCATTGCAGTTTGATGAATCAATGTCGCTTGTGTCCCGTTTTCGTCTTCCTCCCGGGACTCGGTGGGAAAGTAAGGTGGAGTAATCCGAGCAATAATTTTGAAGCTATGAACACGTGAGAACACTTGTTGATAGTCACTTTCACAAGATTTCCTTTGTTGAATCTTAAATGTACCATATTATGTCACTCAAAAATATTTTGTCATTGTCACGGCCTTCTATTGCTTCACGCTCACTCAACATTTTGAGATCTTGTATGCGAAAGTTAATGTTAAATGGTATGTTAAATAAATGTTCAAATTATAACCAAAATTATGGAATGCGTTGGGCTTCATGGGCGTCCTTGAGCTTCATAGGACCCAGGGCCATGTACCAGCTGTACCCCCCTCTCCTCAGGCCCATTTAGAACAACCCCACCACCTCAATGCTTTCGTTGCCAGAGCTACTGGGAAATGCCCATTGTTTCTAAATAAGGTGGCATGTGACCTCCCCCAAGCATGCAGTGTTTAGGCCCGAGGCTCCAACATTGTCACACAAGAAAAAGTAACTAGCCATGTGTAGGCTCCAACACCATCTGATCTGAGAGGTTAGGACTCTGACGAACGAACAAAACACACAGCAGGAACACAGCAAGGGAGCTGTTGGTGGGGAACGTTCCTTTATAGGAACCGGTCACTTTTTCTGGATGGGCAAATAGAGAACAAAGGGAATGCAGATTCTCTTTAAGTCAGTTTCGGAACCCTATGTCTTACTTGCACTTTCCCTCAGTTAAACTGGCACCAACCCATTTGTTACATACCAAAATTAAATGTTTGGATTACACGTCAAGGTGAGGAAAGCGAGAAGGAGATGGGCTGGAGCACAGACACATATTTTGCACAGTATTCTGCAACTCTCTTGTGTGACATTAGTAAAAGTCAATGTTCCAGGAAATATATATTAATATTCATTTTCTATTAAGCCCTATTTAATCCCCACTTCTGGGCAGAAAAGAAATCATCTGAGGACAACAGATCTGTTTATGACATACAACATACGGGGGAGCCTGTTACACATCTAGCATTCGTCAATGGTGTCGTACATGTTTATTAGTGTTTCCAATGTACAGTGCTGTGGAATATTCCTGATATAAACACCAGAGTAAAATAATAATTCAACTGTCGGACGTCTGCCATAATTTGCTTTAGAGAAAAAAAGTGCCTCCGGCCCCGTTTTTCTTTTCTTAAAGATATACGTTTAAAAGCCAAAAAGCGTAGTTGCGTTCAAAGCCTGGCTCTGTACTTTTAAACACTGCAAGAAATCACAGCACAACAATATCCAAGGAAGAGGAGAAAAAAATAAGATTAGAAAAGTGAGTTTTATTGATTGGTCGGAGGAGATTGATCGGGCAGTAACTGCGCAGCCAGAAAACCACATATTTTTGGAAAACATTGATGAATAGATCTTTCCAAGCGTAGAAAAACTCGGCTTAGCTCCCTTGACGGATGTGGCTTTGTTACCGGGTCAGGTTCTTGCTTTAACCCTCACCCCACTGGAAGGGTTAAAAAGGAAAACAGCAATAAGTTGAGGGTGTGGAAAGGCCAAGCTATGATTAATGTGCACTACGGCAAAGTGGAAATCTCTGACAGATGGGTACAGAAGCAGGCCAGAGAAGTAGAAGTCAAGGTCACGAGAGAGAGAGGAATAGGAGAAACGCACAAAATGGTAAATATTAGCTGTGGAAACATTCCATATTGCTGTTCAGAGAGGTGGATTATCATGTAATCATTTCTTCACCTTTAAACTGTGGCTTCGATTATAAATGTAGGAACAGTGTGAGCGGATGAATGAAAAGTCATGTGCCCCTGCTTTTGGCATTTTATCACATGACTTCATAAAGGAGAACAACATGTAAAAAATGATGGATAGGATTCTATGCAGCTATAGTCAGAACATGAATAAAATGTTTCTGGATGAAAATAAATTTCCTGTTTTGTACCTCAGGATATAAACACATAACAGATACAGCTGTATGAAACTTTGGGCAAATTCAAAAATAGTATATGCTGCAATCTGTCCAGAGCAGCGGTCACCAACCACTGGTGGTCCACAGAAAAATTTGGACATTATTTGCAATTTTTTTAATTATAAAACGAAAATAATATTCAGCTTTATATTGCACTAAATTCAAATGTATAAAACTGTACTAGAGACGGAAAAACAAGGGGGGTGCAGCGTAACGTCAGTTTAGTCTTAAGTTGTAACGCTTGCCAAGCCGTATGCTTCAGTATTGTTTCCACCAACAGTCACCCCACTCCGCCAATACCCATTCTCATCCGATTATTTTATTTTATTTGTTTATTTCTCAGATGCTCTTTTAGGTAAGTATGACCATAACTGTGTATTTTCTTTACCTGTTATATTTAATGGCATCAAATAGTTTAACTTTGATAACTATCATTCCTTGTTTGGTCCTAGATAGTCCTTTAGTAATACCAAAGATAATGCAACTAATGATAATAGTAACAATAGTATTACTTCACTTAACCGCTAGCTGATCAATGAATCAGAGACGCCACAGTCCTCGTCAGGCACCATTAGGAAGATCATTATTTTACAAATGTATTTATCTTTTTAAAATAATTCATATTGATGGTCTGCAGGATTTAAAATTATGAATTTAGTGGTCCGTGAGGTCCAAAAGGTTGACGAGCATTGGCACAGCAGTTTTTGTTTGCTCATCTGTTGATACCACTAGTGGATCCATTGATTTTACCCATTGAACAGGTGAAGACACCAATTGCAGGGAAATCACAGCAGTATTGTCATTTGTGGGCAAGGTAGCTACAGATGGACATGCAGTTTTAAATACACCTTAGAGCAGTATTTCTCAAGATTTTTAACATTGGGGAACCCCTACTATAATTACTATATCCACAGCTCACAGTACATTGGTAGGGTGGTCAGAAGAATGTCTCTTACATTTCTAGTCATTGGGATGGCTTCCACTTACAAATAGTCAAAAAGATCATTGGTGCCAATTAAACTGAACTGAGAGGCTCATTTGTCAAAAAACCTCTAGCATCCCCTGGAGGAACCTTGATCAGAAACACTGTCTTAGAGTATATCTAAAGCCACAAATAATATTTGATAGAATAAGGAAGGGATAAAAAAACATTTTTTCTTCCCACCAGTGGGCCTGACCTGTTAAAGCTCTCCAAGGATCTGGGTGATCCAGCAAACCTGGAATTGATTTCGCCCAGTATTAAAAACATTTCCTAGCAAATGACTTTGAAGAAATCCATTCCAGGTTTGCTGGATCACCCAGCTTTACTCATAAAAGTGTATTCTCCCCAACCTTGGAGAGCTTTATTACATCAGGCCCAGTGTCTCATTATGGTTATTGTCAGGGTCTCATGCAGTTATCAGAATTCAATAGTTTTTGATAAAGTGAGATTGCTAAACCAGACCAGTGCAACTTGTCCATTAGCTAGAAACTGGTGGAAGGTAGGCCTAAAAAGATTTGGTTATAGCCTTAATGTACCTACAAACAATTGGAGGATGCCAACAAAGTATCAACCAGCGTGTGCAATAGTCACAAGCATTGCCATCAGGGCACCCTACATGATTCTGAGAAGCTCCGTAGAGGGTAGCAATGGGACAACCATGGTGGTTAAATCTTTTCCCGTGGTTTCTTGGCCTTTAGACGATTATAAAATTTGACCTTAATGTTCAATGACAAGTAATATATACAAATAACAATAAAATAGTTAAGAACATGTCAGTGCCCTCAGACATGATCCCACTTACTTTTCTCATAAAGCTGAAGCTCATGATTTAACAAGACATTTGGAGCTAAAGTGTTTTTTTTAACATATCTTACCTAATGGACAAGTTAAACTGGTCTATGACATCATTCAGAGAATGTTATGATCATGTTAAAATCATTACCTGGAATTTCTCCAGAGGGTCAAACAGATGATATTAGCTATATTAATTGATTTTGGAATTTTAACTGTCATAGGTAGTGGGGGAATTTTGGCAGTATCTAGGTGGGTTTTGGGAACTGTTGGGACATCGGGTCCTGATGGCAGAAAAAAATGTGAAAAAGAAGGGCAGACAAACAAAAGAAATCGCTGGTATTCCACTAACCCGACTCTCTCCTCTACAATCTATTATGAATGCGCAGCCAGACTCATCCATCCTTCCCTCCACTCCTCTTCTGGTGCATCTCTTTGTAGTTCTCTTCATTGGCTTCCATTTCACCTTAGAATCAAATCCAAGCTCCTGTGCTTTGCCTTCAAATCCCTACACAGTTGTTGTCCCACTTACATTTCTGACTTGGTAAAAAAAATACTCCCCCAGCCGCTCTCTCCGCTCTTCCTATGACTTACTAATGACTTCCTCACTCAAAACCCATTTTTTCAAACTTGCCTACCCATCTTCTTCTGTCTTTTGAAACCATCACTACTTCCCACCACTACATATCTCCCATATTATAGTGTGTTATTTCCTCCGCCAACTAAATTGTAAGCTCTTCTCGGCAGGGTCCTCTCCTCCTGTATCACTGTCTGTAATAGTCTGTCATTTGCCCCCCAATTAATGTACAGCGCTGCGTAATATGTTGGCGCTATATAAATCCTTTTTAATAATAAAAATATTAATAATAATAGCAATGCAGTCACCCAAGAGAGCTGGCTCTAGGTCATTGAAATTGGCAGTATGCTATTTTTCCAGCTAATGGAAATTGGTTCTCACGAAGGGGTAAGGACCAGTGGTGCCTGGTATTTGGTATTAGAGCTGTTGATTGCTCCAATTGACTTACACTGCCGTACAACTCCTCGTATGTGACCCACAGATGAATAGACATAAAGAGGAACTGAGAGAGTGCCATACCAAGAAGCAGGATATACAGTGAAACAGAGAGGAACAGAAGTCAGAGCCAAACAGGGTTAGAAGTTGAAGCCATTAAATGTCAGATCAGGATGTACATAGAACAGGCAATGGTTTCTCAGTACAGGGGGATTCACCATACTGCCTGGTGAGGATGAAGATGGTGTGTTCTTCTGTTATTCTTTGACACAATGCCAGTCAGAGAAGATCACAAGAACTCATCAGTTTTAAAATGATAAAGGAGAAAGAGCACCGCATGGGCAGCTATGGTGTTTATGAAAAGAAATCTGCATTACTAGAGGGATTCCCATCAGGAGGAAGAAGGTCCTAATTCCCAAACACATCTTTACATCATATACCACTCTGTGTCCAGTTCTAAAGGAAATCACCTACACAAATGTATTGATGAGATTGGACAAGTCCAGGGATAATAAAGAAAAATGGCTGTGAAAGGTTTGAGAAATAAAACATACTAGATCTAATTTATTAAAGCTCTCCAATGCTGCAGGGAATACACTTTAATCAGTGAAGCTGGGTGATCCAGCGAACCTGGGATGGATTTCTTCAAAGTAATTTGCTATTTGCTAGCAAATGTTTTTAATCCTGAACCAGATCTATTCCAGGTTTGCTGGATCACCCAGCTTCACTGGTGAAAGTTTATTCTCTGCAACTTTAATAAATCAGGCCCATTGAGAAAGACTGCAGGAACCTAATACATGCAGACCTGAGAAAAAAAGGGAAGGGTGGAGGAGGACATGACTGAAACCTTTTTAAATATATTAAAGGTGTATATTTTTAGGACAGATTTTCAATGGAAAGAAACAACCAAGAACACAAGGAAACAGCCCCATTTGCAGAAGGAGCTTTCAACACTAACCTTATAAAACCTTGCAAATTTTACAGAAAGAGTAGTTGAGGCATGGGGAAACCTTCCAACAAAAGTAGTGAGTCGGTCAACAGTAGGTAAATTTACAATCATAGATCTATACCAAAAATAAGAGTATAAAAAAAGGGCAGATAGACCTCTGATACTCTTTTTCTGCCCCCAATCTTCAGTGTTTCTTCCATATACCTTTGCATGCATAGCTAGCGTCTTGTCCAACTCATCCATCACCAGGTCCTGTTGCTGGTGGTAATATCTGCTGACCTGAATGTCAGCCCTGTTGACCAAGATTTTGATATGGTGAGAAACAAGAAAAGCATGTTCAAATAGCATTAGGTAAGGAAAACCTCATACTAAGCAGCAAGACTCGGTATGATTACATTATGATGGGTTTTTGGAAGAGTTGTAACTTGCGATTAATGAATGAGCCATTGGCTGAGCAGCTGTTTTGTCCATTTCTTGTAAACTTGGCGCATGCTGGATCTCATCTCCGACACTGTTAATGTTCTTACATCACATGAATTCTGGCTTTTCTCAGCTGGACACAAACCTCTTCAATCTTTCACAAGAGAGTTTTGTAGTTGGGAACCACATCTCCTTCTAGCCTAGAGACATCTGTTTTATAACTATGAACACAGAATACAGGCATTTTGAATAATCAATCACACATTAAGAATTAACTAACAGAGTGATGAATTGTTCCCTTTTTTTTCCTGTGTCCCAAGAAAGGGAGGCTGTCACTTAAATAGATATTTATTATAGCTCTGAAAAATTGCTCTGGAAACCAAGAATGTCGGTTAGTGTGGTTAATAATAAAATACAGAACCTTATGAAGACACTAATATGCTGTTGATATGTTGGTCAAAATAACTTCTGCTTGAATGCTTATGCCACAACTATTCTGTGAATCTTAAAGTCAGTTTGCTCCAAGGGGGTTATTAACTGAAAAACAAGCATAATCAATATTGTGATTCATGACAATCAATTAATTAGAAAAGAAAAATAAGAAGAAACTGAAAAACGTAATATTTCTCTTTTTGACTGTTTCTGTAGAAATGTTTTCACAAGCAGATAAAATGGTAGTTTTTCTTTTCTAAGTAAGTTAATCAAAGGAGTACTTTAAGTGATTTGCTTACTGCTTGTTTCCATAATTTTGAGAAATCCTGTATTTCATATTATTCATATTTGCTGTATTTGTATGCTCTGTGCAGCATTTTCTATGCACACCCTATATCTTTGATCTGATCATGTGTCATGCAGCACTGGGGAAATTCCAGGCAAAAGGTAAAAGCATTCACTGTGCTAACAATGCAGAAAAACAAAGTGGGCCTGATTTATTAAAGCTCTCCAAGACTGGAGAGAATACACTTTCACCAGTGAAGCTGGGGGATCCAAGAAACCTGGGATGGATCTGGTCCAGGATTCAAAACATTTGCTAGCAAGTAACAAATGACATTGAAGAAATCCATTCCAGGTTTGCTTGATCACCCAGCTTCACTGGTGAAAGTGTATTCTCTCCAGCCTTGGAGAGCTTTAATAAATCAGGTCCATAGTGGCCAATTTCTTTCTTTATTATAGTCAGTTTCTTGATATTGACTGTAAGGGTTGTAAAATTTTCTGGAAGCTCCATAACTAGTATGCATGCCCCAAAACTGGCATTGAAAGGTCTTTACTGTGTAGATGGAGTACAGAGCTGGAGCTGAGCCTGACATTGAAGATACATTATTTAAGCTTATTCACGCCCTTAATGTGTTTAAAAGTCATGTCCCCAGTTCTCTCCTTATTATTAATAATAAACGGGATTTATATAGCGCCAACATATTACGCTGAGTCCGAGGCTGACCATACCAAGGTGACTATAAGGGAGAACCATAATGCTAACCATATCAAGTTTCCCCACTTTCTAAAATCTTTTATCCCAAGGTCTTTGCCCCATTTTCTTGACCATTCCTGAGCTCTATTCAATTTTTTAGCCAGTCCTACCAGATCTAGAAACCCATTCATCTTGAAATTCCCAAATGTTATTGGTATGGGAGGCAAATAGGTGTGTAATTGTACTGTACACCCTAAGGTGAATTTAATAGCATGAGAATAGGATTAATGGTCTGTAAACCAATAAAAAACAATCAGATTTTAACTTTCATTAGTCTAACGAGCTCCATACCAATCAGTGCTCCTGTGGTTGCTATGGAGTTCTCTCTGTATAATATTGATTTTAGTGTTTTTTTCTCAGAGATTTTGATGTTTGTCCTAATTTAAACTTTGCAAAATATTTTAACGTCAAGCCCCAAGGGTGCCATTACTTGGTAATTTGTTACAAGTGGCATAAGGGCATATTTAAAGGGTATCTGAAGCCACACACACAACAATAATGCCGTATTAATGAATTCACTCCTGTAATAAAATCCCCATGCTCATCCATAGTTTTTGTTTTTTTTGCGTGCTGCCAGTAGTAATGTGTCGTTGGCACAATCTAAGGACAATTATGAGCGAAAATCAGTTATCCTAGCTGCATGTTTTTGGAAAGTTAGAGGAATCAGAAGTGCCCAGAGGTTACCCATGCAAAAATGGGGAGAACATACAAACTCCTTGAAGTGCCTGGCTAAGAATCCAACCTGGGACCTAGGGCTACCTCTGAGCCAACCATGCTCTTCATATATTTGTCATATAGAAACCTTCCCTTGCTTTCACCCGCAATATTATTATTATTAATTTTTGTACAGGATTTTTATAGCGCCATCATATAACGCAGTGCTGTTCATTAAATAGGGGTTGCAAATGACAGACAGTTACAGACAGTGACACAGGATGAGAGCATTACTTCTCTGTCCTGATTCCACAGCATTGCCACAACGTCACTCCCAGGGGACTACATTTCTCATAATGCAATTAATACATGGGGGTAACAATGGGTAGGGTACTTTCTTACCCTCCTGTCAGATTTTATAGAAGGGCAAACCAGACAACAGCCCAAGCCCCCCACCTTCTTCAGTGCCCTGAATACATAATGATAAGTGGTGCAGAAGAAGCAATGCTGGGCATTTGGGGGCTTACACTTCATATTTGCTAAGGGCCACATTCTGTCTAAAACCTTTTCTGAACCCTAAATCTTCATGCTAGGGTTTGCTGCCACTAGACAGGGGCAGGAATATTAATATATGGGTGGAAACAGGAGCTGGCAAGGTGCGTCCCCACATGGGGCACAATGGCATGTTAGCTTGTGGTCAGATTGGAGCAGGCCTAGGACCAGTGGACATCCATATTACAGATATTGGCAAGGTGGATCTCATTGTGGATTGAGGGTTCTTGTTGTCACTTAGTAAAGGAAGTTTGAAGAGTACAGTGAGGGCTAACATCAGAAATTTCTGGGCCCCATACTAGGTAAACAAAACTCCTGGGCTTTGCTCCCCCTATTTAAAACTTTCCTGCAAAATGTATTATTTTATTATTATTATCAAACAGGATTTATATAGCGCCAACATATTACCCAGAGCTGTACAATAAATAGGGGTTGCAAATGACAAACAAATACAGACAGTGACACTGGAGGAGAGGACCCTGCCCCAAAGAGCTTACAATCTAGTACATTCAAGTTCTTTAGATTTGGGCCTAGTACAGAAGTACCTTTATCCCCACCACCACCACCACAGCAGCCTTACGTACAGTATCAACAAGTACATTTTCAAGTGAAATAGCAAATTCTGTAGACTTTATTACATAATAGGCTTGACTTATAAAACTCTCCAAAACTGATGAAGATAGACCATCAAATCTATCAAACTGGTCCAGGACTGAAAACCAACTAGGATTTCCAACTGATAGAATTTTCTGTTTAGCAAATTAATTGAAGGTTTGCTGGATCATCCAGGTTCTCCCATGATAGTCTCCACTCTTGCACAGCTTTAATAAATCAGTTATTAAATCATAGGTCTAAAATTGTCAATAAACTACTGATATTCTTTATTGCTGCAATTTTATTGTCTACAATTCATTCATATTCAATGACAGCATACAAATGAATATAGATATTGTGATTCTTATTATTTCATTTTACTTACATTTGTTCCTCAGTCCTTCTTGATTACTAGTAGTAATAGTCTTTTTTTTCCATATTTACTGTTACAATTCTCATTGGCGTAACTATAAATGACTGTCCCACACTAAAATCAATTGAGCTCAATCATCCCTATATGATCCATTTTAATGGCAATTCCACCCTTGAGGTTTGTGCTGATTTGAAATCATAGTTAGCATATCAGCATACTAATGGCTTTAGTAGCCGTCTGTCACAGGTGCTGGAATTATCTTTCTATTGATTTGTTGCCTGCATAAATCATAATGTAACTTAGAATAATGGGATCATTAAGGCATATTTCTGTGGACATGGTTATTTATTTTTATTTATGGGCCTGTTCGGTTTAATGCTGACGTTTAAAATTTGGTCTCAGTTTTATTGATTTGGTGACAACAGGCTGGACTTCCTATCACAAGAAAAAGCACCATGACTTAGTGACCACTAAGAATTTAAAATATAAAATAAGGAAAAATATGGAAGAACACTTTGCAGCTTTGTATTTATTAATAAACTATAAAAATGTATATATTTTTTTTGAATGCAAGCAGCATACATAACCTAATTGCTCAATAATTGCCTCTAGCTCAGCGTTTCTCAATCTTTTTACCATAAAGAAACCCCTTGAAATAATTTTCAGTTATTTGGTGAACCGCAATTATAATTATTATAGCCACAGCTTACAATATATTGGCGTGGGAAGAATGCCTCTTATATTGTTTGCAAGTGAGAAGAATTTTACTTAGAGATAGCCAAAAAGACCATTGACCATAAAATGACCTGGGGGTGCAATATGTTCAATGCTCAAGTAACCCCTAGAAATTTCTGGGGGAACTTTGTGAAACAATGCCCTAGCTAACAAGGAGCATGTCTATAGGTGTATAGGGCCTAATTTATTAAAGTTCTCCAAGGCTGGAGAGGATAAACTTTCATCAGTGAAGCTGGGTGATCCTGCAAACCTGAAATAGATTTCCTAAAAGTCATTTTCTATTTGTTAGCAAATGTTTTCAGTCCTTCAAATGGTTCAATCTGTTCCAGGTTTGCTGGATCGCCCAGCTTTATTGATGAAAGTTTATCCTCTCCAGCCTTGGAGATGCTTAATAAATTAGGCCCATAGAGTGAAGGGTGACAAGGAGCTTACCTATTAGTCTGCAACTTCTACTTCTACGGTGTTATCACAGGCTGGGGGTAGGGGGGCAAGACCTGTCGAAGTTACCTAAAAAAATCTGTTCCTCTGTCCAGACAGGTCAGTGGTATACTGAATAAACAGAACTGCAGCTCCTACATATTTATTATAGCATTGTGATTTTTCTCTTTGCTTGTAATGTAGTTTTAGGTCAATCTAAACACTCCTGTGCAAGGTTACCAGATTTGCTGCCTGCCTCATTCTTGGGAAAGCAATTTGCCTGTTCCAAGTGACCCCTGCTTGGCAGGGCTGAGGTTCAGATTTGATCCTGTGGTGGGTTTGTGTTGCATGTCCTCTGTTTAACATTATCATTTTCAAAAAAACTATTTGAAATTTGAGCAGGGTAACTTCAAAGGATTTTCTCTTTTGAGCGAATACACAGATGCTTGGTTTTCAGCACCCAAGAGGAATTTACTGATCAGCATCTGTACAACGGATCCCCAATACTCTTTAGTGATCTGTCCTGCTGGAAGCCATTTCCTATGGAGGAGGCTCCTTGACTGAAGTCAAACATTAGACTCTGTTTGGCCAAACCTTGCTGAAAACCGCACAGAGGCATATTTGAGCAAAGCTAGCTGTGAATAATTACAACTTGCCCATTGTCTGACTTCCAAAGTGGGTTCTAAGTGTAATGGCAGTCCACATTTGGAAACCTCTTGAAAGAATTAAGAATTGCAGCTGTTAAATTTCTTTTAGTAGGAGTGTCTTTTCCATTCAACCATATTCCTTACATTCCAAAAGCCTTTCAACCAAGCCAGTCTTCTACTTTCTATACAATTAAAAACATTAACCATAAAATATCACATCTGCAGCAGCCCAAACTCTAAGGAGTGACTTGCTTCATCCGTATCTAGCAGTCTAGAAATAGAATATTCTTGGTTAGTTCCAATTTGTTTCTTTATCATTGAAGAAGCTAATAAGGAAGAGATAAAAAGCTATAATCAGAACATCAGATAAAGTATTTGTACATTTTTCTTCATTTGCTAGTTTCTTAGAGAAGGTTGAGAACTACAAGTTGGGGTGTTGACAGGTTCATTTTTGTTTCTCCTTGACCAGTGCTCTCTCCATGGAATAGAACAATCAAGAATAATGGGAGTGTTACTTCTGAGTGAGATTAGCTGATGACAGCTTCTGTTCTATCAAATGTTCAGTGCCCAGTGGGATGCAGAGTTTAGAAGTAAATTATATTCATTTACAAAACGTGAAACTAGTTTTGTAGCAGTTCTTGCATTCGTCATGAACGTCACTTTCCACCAAGTGAGATCTTATCTTCCATCACCCTCCCATGACCTGTCCAAAATTTCCCTGGGAATATTTTTAAAAGGGAAGTATACCCATCATACTTAACCCAGAAACTTGAGTGAAGATGACCCATAGGGCTCCAGATAAGAAATATTTGTATAGTTCCTAATGGTTAGTTTCAAAACGAGATCAAAGGGACCACCTTGCTTTCCAAAATGTCAATGTCAGCTTTGGATAGATTATTAAACTGTGTGGTAAACATCTATACAAAAGATAAACAGTATTATTGCATAGGAATTTGAGATATGTTACATTTTACCAAGGTATATTAACAGTGTAAGGAGCCTTTAGTGGGGAAATTGTACTTAGTTGAAATGTACTGGTCTGCAAAGCAGACGTTGGTAGTTATCTTTGTATTTTCAACTCCTTTTAAGGTGAATTGTGTGCAATTTGATGTGAAAATTGGCATTTCAGTATATTTTTTAACAGTCTTGGTTATACTTCATTGACCTTATTATTCATGACTATTCAGTCCAGCTGATTCTTAAGATATTCTTTTAGCACCTGAGTTCATAATTTATGACTTCTTTTAAAAACTTTTGGGGTGTTTTAATAAAGGAGTTTAGGCTCTCACTCTGCAAAGAATCTGCAAAAAATAATTTACTTAGCTTAGTGAAAAGTAAAGATCTGTTGACTTTAGCCATCCAATTGTGTAGAAGCAATAATTATGTTTCTGCTTGTACATGAACATTCCTTTAGATTATAAACTCATTGAGACCTGGAGCTATACCAGTGTTTCTCATCCAGTGTTCTTCCATAGGTTGCCAGAGGTTCCTTGAACACGGAGCAATTTGTGCCTCCCTAATCAGGTTAAGTGACACCAATATTCATTTTTCCTATGTATGAGTGCCATTCCTATGTGTGACTAGACTACTGTAACATCCTTCTCTCTGGTATTCCACTAACCCGACTCTCTCCTCTACAATCTATAATGAATGCTGCAGCCAGACCCATCCATCCTTCCCAGTGCTCCTCTTCCGCTGCATCTCTTTGTAGTTCTCTCCATTGGCTTCCATTTCACCTTAGAATCAAATCCAAGCTCCTGTGCTTTGCCTTCAAATCCCTCCACAGTTCTTGTCTCACTTACATTTCTGACTTGGTAAAAAAATACTCCCCCTGCCGCTCTCTTCGCTCCTCCAATGACCTACTAATGACTACCTCACTCATAACCTCATCACACGCACGGTTACAAGACTTCTCTAGAGCTGCCCCGACTCTCTGGAATGGTCTTCCTCGTCCTATTTGGCTTGCTCCTACTTTCTGCTCATTTAACAGAGCGCTCAAAACCCATTTTTTTCAAACTTGCCTACCCCTCTTCTTTTGTCTGTTGAAACCATCACTACTTCCCACCACTACATATCTCCCTCCTATTGTGTGTGAAATTCCCCCACCTACTAGATTGTAAGCTCTTCGGGGCAGGGTCCTCTCCTCCTGTATCACTGTCTGTATTAGTCTGTCATTTGCAATCCCTATTTAATGTACAGTGCTGCGTAAGATGTTGGCTCTATATAAATCCTGTTTAATAATAATAATAATAATAATCATTTTTCCCATTGGCTCGCAATGTTAGAGGCATTTGTCCCCCTTCCATCCAATTTACTGTGAGCTATGGATATAATATTTATAGCAGGGGTTCCCTATACCTTAACGTTTGCAAGCGTTTTCCCATGTTAAAAAGTTCAAGAAAGGCTGAGCTAGACGTAGGCCTGGCACCCTGCCTAGTAGTTCTCTATTGTTTGTTTAAAGGGAAAATCTGTGTCTGGGAAGCAACGGACAACAATATGTATACCAAGCAAATGGCACATCCCAGTTTGAATGGCATATACAATTCCTAACAACAGGTGGGGCAAAAAATAAATGGTAATTCATAAAGAAGATTATCCTTAAATTAATTCAATTCAATTTCATGCTCCATATACTCAACCACAAATACCTATAGTGGAGATGGAAATATAAGAGAATTAGGACAGCCTACAATGTTGCGATGTAAGCTTGCAATCCCAAGGGTGCAATGGCAATATTCTTCAGGGTATAAAAAACAACACTGAGGTCAACTGAGTTTCTATTGTGATTTCACCACAATTGTTTTCTGGGGATCCTTAGCAGTCTATTAATTATTTCATACTTACTGCTTATACAGTTCTGTAGTTATGAATGCCTGGATGGAGGTATATGTGAAATATGCACGCCCCTCTTTAACACAATACACACAAGGTACTGTCAGTGCTCCCTTAGTGCTCACAAGTTGTCTATTTTACTGCGGTTTCCCTGTAACTTAATAGGTTTACTGAGCAAGCAGCACAAACCTTACTTATGAGCTGTAAAAAAAAAAATTCTACCATGAAAACGAAGGCTTCTTTTCTGCGCTCCGTAGAGTGGAAACTCCCCACAGTCCTTGGCAAGAGTTTGATGCAAGCTTGTACTCCTGACATGTCTGTGGAAGTTATTTCCAAATAAACCACACTCCTTCAAAAGAACTAGTAATTACCTTCGGGAATCGGGCACAAGTTTTATGGAAAATCTGACATAAGGCCTGGGAACCACTCTCGAAAACGTTACAGACCATTTGACCATCAAACACAGGTCCCCAGGGTGTCATTGCAGGGTGCAATTAGAAGTTATTATTTCCACCAAACCCAATTGCTTTTGATCGTTCCTGAAATGGCCTGACTTCTTTGGCTGTGCTGGTTCTGTTCTGTGCCTTTAGAAGTGCGGACAGGAAGTTTGCTTTCTGGACATCTGTTCCAAATTAGTATTTCTTTCCTCTTTATTTTTTTCCTCCCCTTTAGTTTTTTCCTCCCTTCTTCTCATTTCATTTCAGCTGCTGTTAGAAATTAAACCAGACACATCCACCAATTTGGGGAATTTTGAATGCGCTCACCAAATCCCTTTTCATCGACCTTGTCTTTCATTGCTTCCTTCTAAATCACTCACTTCAATTGCATATCAAGGAAATTAGAGAGGGACTGAGGGGCTTGCAGTATGCATTGACTTCTATATGTTTTCCTGTGTTGCGGCATATAGGTAGACTGCAATGCTGAAGCTGAAAGCCAAAGAGTAATCTGCTTATTTTTTTGTCCATCCAGTTTCCTTCATTTCCCATCATTATTATGTTAAAAAAAAAAAAGAAAAGTTACATATATTTTTTTAGGCTCTTTGCTTTTTTTATACTATGCTATGGTGCTGTACATTAGCTCCAGAAATCATCACAGCTCCCTATCTCAATTCTCCATTCATGTACCCCAAGCCCTGATGCAGGCAATAGGTTGGGTTTTAATGACTTATGAAAATATTAAAATACTTTGATAGGTAGATGGCATTCATCTCATTGAGTGAACAAGAACATTTCTATGTAGACTGTGTTCACCCTTCCTTTCCAGGTAATGCCCACATGTGATGCGGAGCCTCCATGAATAACAGAAGCAAAGTCCAGTGAATGGGTTGTAGTGGCGGGGGGATGGAACAGATGCTGTTAGCCTTAGGAGAAGGAAAGAACTAGATGATAGTGGTTGTCCTCCAAGTGGCTCTATTTGACTTGCTTCTGCTTCAAATGCACATTTGAAATCAGAATAAGTTATTTCAATGCAGGAAAGCAGTTTGTACAACATTGTTCACGTAAGACTGGAGGTCAGCTTTAAATAAGATTTAAAGGATCCTGCAACCTTCCTTGCATATACAGCCTTTAGGTGGCCCTTACTGACTTTTCAAAATGATACTTTATAACTAGAATTTTAAAAAAATAACTGATTTAAGGTTATTTTAAAATAGAACCAGTTAGACTGATGTAAACAACATATAATTCCATGGAACCATCTATGAAAGCCTTTTTTGTCCCACTTGGCATGGATCCTTGAATTAGCTTTCAGGTCTTCAAGAACCCCTGCTATAACTATTAAATCCACAGCTTACAGTACATTAGTTTGGTAGTCAGTGAGAAAAATGCCTTTTACATTGCTGCCCAGTGGGCAGAATAGCCAAAAAATATAATTGATGTCAGTTAAATTGACCTAAGGGTCACAAATTGCTTATTGGTAAAGCAACCTCTGGAAACCTTAAGAAAAACTCTTGTGATCTGTAGAACCCTGGTTGGGAAGCACTGGTCTATTTTCGTATTATTGGAACCCAAATATATAAAATGGAGTGCAGTAAATTGTTTCAGCTAACCAGGAAGTTTTGGCTTCCACTTTGTCTACTACATGCTAAAAAATAATGCAATGCCTTTATTTGTAGTTTTATACATGAGGACTATTGTAAACTATTTGCCTTTTTTCTCTTACTGATACATACTAAGATCAGCTCATTTGACCCGCCTTCCCTGGATATTTCTTTTCCTCTGGGACACTGACTATTACAATACTATATAAATGCAAATAAAACACTATTGGTAAACATCATCTGTGCCAGTAGAAAAGTCCCAAATCACACTACAGTAAGAACATGCACAGAGGTACTTACAAAGCTACTTCAATATACTTTTATTGGCGAGCCATTTTAATAATGCATAAAACAACGTGCAAATAAGAACTATTCCAATTTTACGGAGGGTCTGCACTAATAATAATATGTAAAGCTGGAGTGTGTTTGTTTTGTATTGCTGCTACTGGTAATTATTCTGTTAATTTTGCATGGATCAGCTTCTTAGAGAACTTGCTTAACAATGGCTAAGACAATTATTGGGCCACTTTGATTTTACTTCTTCAACTCCATTATTGCTTGCGTCTCAGGATATCTTGGTTGGTAAAGCTCAGAAATTCAAAGACTTGCTACTCACTGCTTGTCCAATAACTTCCCCAACCACCCCCAAGAACGGAGACCTATCACATAAGAGAGGTTTATTACAAATAACATACCAGAACAATAAATAACCATAACAACAAACCATCATACATTATTACCATATCATCAACAATATAACACCCAATAAGGTTGCAGGATCTAGAAGACATTAACCCATTGCACTCAGTTGGGAACGATATCATTTACCCACAGACCATCCCATAAAATAACTTTTTGGTCACAACACTATGACCTCACCACTTAGTGGACACCACACTGAAGATCTGCCCCCCACTAGTTAACAACAATGCTGAAGATGACTGCCTTTACGGACCTAAAATGGCGCACCCCACTGCTATGATACCAAGCTCCCCACCGGACTTTGTGCAAAGCGCAAGTTGGTGGGAAGCCCATTTTTATCATCAAACTCTGCCTCCAGGTTTATCTTTCAGATAACTGTCATCAAATGTTATCATTTGCAGGTGTTACCTCAATGTAGCATATGTTATAAGTAGGCACAAGACAAAAGGTACCAAAAATTTTATTTGGGCGGACAAGTGGTTTTGCATGTCCATTAAAGCCCAACGGAGCCCAACATCGAATAAGGCAAATTCTTAAGGCAATCATGTTGATTAGTGTATTAATATTATCTTGTAGTTATATAGTGCTAACGATAGTATACAACACTTTACAAAGTCCATCGCCATGTCATGCCCCTCAAAAGGGCTTCCTCTATTGTCCCTATCATGGTCATTTGTCATTAACAGAGTCTAAGGCAAATTTTTTAGGAGAAGCCAATTAACCTAACTGCATGTTTTTGGAATTTGGGAGGAAACTGGAATGCCCAGAGAGAACTCTTGTTAACATGTGGAGAACAGACAAACTCCATGTTCTGGCTGAGATTGGAACCAGGGACCATAGTGCTGCAAAGCCAAGAGTTCTAGCCACTGTGCCATCCATAAGTGTTAAAAAGAATTTCATCATTGGAACTCAACTTTACAAAGTCAAAATCCTATTGTGTAGCAGTGATTGGCTGTAGCTGGGCACCTATACACACAGCCAGGACCCCTTGTGCCTTTTAGTTTCCTTTTACCAGACTGAGGTCCTACAATTACTCCCAACCTATTTCCTATTACTGCAAGTCCTGTTCCTCCTCATATAGACACATGGTTTCCACTGTAATGCAGGAATGCTGGCAAATGTAGCCTGACATCTCAGTTTCGTCCTACTTTTGGTGTCACATAGTGAGATCTGGTTGACCTGCCTACTGGCTGAATTCGCATTTAATAGGAAATGCATTTTTGCATGCGCATCTGGCCCATACAGAAGATATCTTGCTGCAATAAACTGTTCATATTCCCTTTTCAGCCTGAATACTATTGGAATTTGCCTTGCACATTTTTGGGGTTTGTTGGGCATTAACCTCCCTGGCAAGATAAATACTAAGTATTTTTAAATGTAAAAGTGGTACATTTAAAAATATTTAGTATTTTAAATTTCCCGCCTGGTCCCGCCCTCCAGCCACACACTTGCGAGCTGATGCCTGGCCTGCATCTGCTTCCTCTGGCCTCTCGTCCCCAACGTTCACACACCAGGGACGCAGATGCCGGCCGGGCCTTGCCAGGTTACACAGGCCAGGGGAAGAAGATTGTAGGACGTTGCGGGCAGTGCTGGAGGACGCCAGTGGAATGTGGTAACCAGGTAGGACTTTCATGGCAATTCCACCCGAGTGTGGCTCGGGGTTACCGCTTTTGGTATGGAAAATCCACCCCGAGCCACACTCGGGATCACTGCCAGGGAGGTTAAAGAATTGTTCCATAAATTGGTGATTTCCATAGTGCTCATTGTTTTATTGCATAAGCCTGAAGTATGTTTTATGTACATAGACACATGCCCAATCACATATACATGCATGCAGTATTTTTATGAGTATGTAAATATATATACACAATACATCTACACACATATACACAATGTATATATTGCAATGTCAGCTCGGCAGCATCCAATATTACATTTTATTTTCCTCCGCGCTGTTAGCATGATTATTTTCTGGTTAGCAGTTCTGTACCTGGCTCCCTGCGCCCCTGCAAATCCCCCCCCCACTTACGTGTTTTTTAATTTTGTCAGTGGCAGACAGAGGCAATACATCAGAATCCGAGTCTGTGACACTAAAGGTGACCCCTGCAGCCGTTTAATGACACAATACATAATCCTTAATGAAGTCACTATCTTCACACTCTCTTCCTCCCTCTGTCTGGGCCAGGTGATTTATGGCGGTTTCACTGTGTGCTGCCCCCTTTTCATTTCTCTGTGACAAAGTGCCTCAGACAATTATTTTGCTGATTAGACCCAATAAAAAAACTACCTAGGAGATTTCTTCAGATGTCATATGTACTCTATCAATCCTTATGGACAGTACCAAAGTTTACTTTCAACAGTCCTTTGTGACCGCAAAAACATAACTAAAATCCACGAATGCTTATAGACCGTCAGCCGGAAGATATATTCAAACCGAATGAGATGTTTATCACATAGGAAATGCATGCAGGGCGGCATGCAGATTTATATAAGTTTATAGACAAATAACTTTACCGATTTGATGATGGGTAATGAAAGTCAGTTTTCTGTTACAAATGTCAGTGTTGTAAAGGCTGCCGCTAAGAATTATGCCTTTGGAAGGTTATAAATCCACCTAGAATTTTAAACAGTAACCTTACAGGCAAAAAAAAAAAATGGGGCTGTATTCCTATTAAATGGTTTCAATTTTGAACATTAGAGTCCACTATAGATCTGTAATTTTAGTGCCTAATAAGTGAATTGGACAAGAAAGTGACATGCATAGTCAGCCTTGCTATTTATGTAGAAGACCTAAGGCATGGGATTGAAAAATGATTTTCTATGGGCGCAAAAAGAAGAATATATCAGCATGTGCATAGGATGAAATTCTTGTAAAATGGCATTTGAAGCTGACCTAAGGAAAAGCCCTCTAGAACATTGACAGTAACCCCCCCCCCCCCCTTCCTTATTACAAACTTAAATACAGTCAGAGGCTTTAGATGCTGTTTGATCCAAGTGATGTGGGATTTAGAGGGTCCAAAATGTTTTATTGACATACAGATTGTGTGGCTCAGAGGTTAGCTCTCTTGCCTTTTTGCAGTGCTAAGTCCCAGGTTTGAATCCCAGCCAGGACACTATCTGCATGGAGTTTGCATGTTCGCATTGGGTTTCCATCAGGCACTCGTGTTTTCTCCCATGTTCCAAAATTATACAATTGGGTTAATTGGCTTTCCCCCAAATTGGTCTTAGATGGTGTTAAAGACATATGACTATGGTAGGGACATTAGATTGTGAGCTCCTTTTGAGGGACAGCTAGTGACATGACTATGGACTTTGGAAAATGCAGCATATTATGTTAGAACTGCATAAATACAATGAAAACTATAGATGGGCATGGGGATTTTAATACAGTAAATTCATTAACATTGGAATATTGTTGGGTAAATGGCTTTAGATACCTTTTTGGTACCCCTTTTAGATTTCCCTTGACGAAGAGCCATGAGGAAGTGGGGTAACCACACCACAACCTCCCCATTAATCTGAACCAGCCCTGCAGTGTATGTAAAGACAATGTTATAACTAAAGTTGGTTAATGAAAAGAAGGGTTATATCATTTGTCAACATTTTATTGCTCTGTTCGTCCTTGATGGGGAGATTCAGACCCTTTATTTGTCCTGGTGACCCTTTAAACCAAGACAGCATGTGAGGGAAAACAAAAAATTTTGAGTTATCATCAAAACAATAGTGAGAGGACAACTTTCCATTGGACAACTCTCTTGGAGAGATGTATATGTTGGCAGGATAGTTTCTTATTATCTTTAGAATATGAAGTGAAGAATACTCCCTAGTGTTGTGCAGACAGCAAAACATGATATGATTGGAGTTTTAATTTCCCCTTACTGGAAAAAAGCCTAAAAATAAATTTGGTAAACACTTTTTAGGTTTTAATAGATAAATCAACCTGTCTATTGTAAAATTTGATATATAATGATAATATATAATATAATGATTTGATTTTGTACTGCCAAAATGGCCCATGTCTAGAGTTGGATGAGTATAAAGGGTTTTTTTTGGTCAGGTGACTATTGCATTTATTTTGTATTTAAAATTTATGGGAAACAGAAACATCTTCTGACTGATGATTTTGTGCAGCTCCTATATTCTTTCTGTGAACATAGGTGTTATTACACTGGTCAACATTGGTTCAATATTGGTTTTGCTAAATTGCCTTTAGTTTTTGAAATAATAACCTCATAGAAAACTAATGAAAATGATGAACAACTAACTAGATATGCCTACGTATACAAAATACAAAACAAAAATATAAAAAAAAAAAATAAAAGCCCCTCTTAAATATAACAGAAAAAAATACTCTCAAGTTAGGAGGTGTGTACACTGTATATACTTACCTTTGATCCTTCAATATTTGTATAGTTGTGTGTAGGTGTGTGTATGGAGATTACCTCTCGTAGATTACGTTCAGTGCTAGGGTGTACACTGTCGTCTTTTTGCAGACTACCCTGAGTCACCCTGACCACAAAGATTTTGTTAATTATGATGATGACATGCAGACATAACTCATGACACATGTTTATATTGCTTAAAATTTTATACTCCTTACAGGAAAACTCCAGTTTTGTTAACAATTGGCATAACAAATATAACTGCTAAACAATTTTGTAATTTTAAAGGCAGCTGTCAATGACATATAAGTGGAGGCTGCCATTGCTGAAGGTTCCTTGGTTAAATTCCAGTGGACTCCACTCTTACTTGTTTTTTCCCTAAATACCTAAGACCCCCCTCTTTTGTTTCTACCACTGCAGCGGTAAAGACTGAATGGGAGCACAGAGCCTTCTGGGATGCCTACGTCACGTGCCTACGGGATGTGGCATGCACAGAATGGGCTTTTCCCCTCAATGAGCAAAAGTGTCAATCTCATGTGCACTGAGATTGGTACTTCTTTTTTTTTTTACATTTACAGTACTATAAGTCACCCAAACTTGCACCTGCACAGTGCAAAATCTGGTGATATAGGAAGAAGACAGGCCGGCGCAGAAACTAATCAAGGCCAGCAGTGGAGGCATCAAGGGTTCTGTGGAAGTTTAGTAAGTCATGTTTTTTAATGAAAGTTCTGCTTTAACCTACAAGACGTATTCAGATGGTTACTTCTGACATTTTCAGTCTCTTAAGCCACATTCTTGTCCTGTTGGTTACTCTGGAAAGCCAAAAGGTAGGAACAATGGTGTATTCCACCTTGCACTGATGATGACCATGGGTCTGGTTATTCCATTGTATCAGTCCATAAATCTACCTTAAAGAAGCCATGGTTTCTTCCTTTATGGTTTTTATTTTGTTTATCATTGTTATTATGTCTTTGTATAGCACTAAGATATTATACAAGGCTTACAGAGATCATAATCTCTGGGGTTTTTATTTTGTTTATTATTGCTATTATGTCTTTGTAAAGCACTGAGATATTATACAAGGCTTACAGAGACCATAATCTCTGGGCCATCGCCCTCAGGGGCCATAATCATATATCCCAACATCCTGATTTTAGAGAAAACTGAGTTTTTTTTGGGCTGTGAGTCTAATCCACAGTGTCCAGAAGAATCTCATGGAAACACAGGGAGAACATACAAACTTCATGAAGATGATGCCCTGGACGAGATTAGAATCTGACCCTAGCATTGAAAGCCAAAGTTGTAACGTACATAGCTGTTCTAGTGATGGGAATCTAAAATTTTACAGTGAAACAGGACGTGATAGATATTTTTTTCAATTGGAAAACCCATTACAGAAACAAATATCTTACAGTACAGTACCCATTACAGTAACAAATTAAACCACTATTTTAGTTGGGGACCGGAAGAAAAAAAGGTAAATCTCAAAGTACACTCTGGAGTACTCCACCTGAGAATAGCAATGGCATGTAACAGTAACCTTACAGTTGCAGATCTGACATCTAAGATCATCTAAGGAAGCCTTTTTAAACCAGGGTATCATGGAACCTCAGGATTCCTCCAGAGGTTGCTAGGGGTTCCTAATGATGTTCTTAGTTGTCTATAAGGATGGTATTCTAACCACCACTGTAGGGGGGAATTCTTTCCACTGGCCACCAATTTAGGAGGATGTTTTCCCAACTGGCCTCATACATTGGTTTTAGCAGAGCCTCCCTGAGACATGAAAACTATTTTTAAGACCTGTTGGACTTGCAGTGTAAGCATCTTACTCCCTAAAGCTATGTTCAGACTGGCCATGAGCTTGCGGTACAATTACTGCTTTCTCGTTTTAGTGAACTGCTGCCTTAAAGACGAGCTTCAAATAGATTCTACCAAGGCAGCCTCATAGAAAATGAATGGGGGCAAAAAATGAGCGGGACAGTACAGCCCACTGTCAAATTTGGTGTAGTTGGTTATTTAAGAAAATGTGAGAGTAGTGCAAGTAACCAAGTGGCTGGCAAGGTGCCAGCTGCCGGGAGTTGCACGGGATCACTTAATCCCAAGACAAGTCAGAACCTAGTTTTATTCAATCTGTGGATTTGTAATTCCCTTACCTTGTCTGCTGGATACTTAATCTTTACCAGTCATCAGCTTACTTGTCATTAGCAGGAAGGTATGGCACCTGAAAGCAAGGCACTACTTCTCTACCAAGATGGCCACCTCAACAGAGGAACACAACATCAAAGTATATTGATAAATATTGCTACAGAAAATTCACAGATAATACTGAGGACTGTCCGTTTATCTTCCTTTTTTGATAGATACATGTGTTATAAAAATAAAGGGAAAAAACACAACAATGGGATTGTAGCCAGTAATCAGGTTGTTTTCCTACCTAGGTAAATTATAATTTTGCAAGGGACAAATCACTTTGCTTAGTAAATGTGGTGAAATTTCTGCAACAAATACCCAATAATGTTCAAGGAAATCTAAAAAAACGCCGCATTTGCCATCCGTGGTATGCGCATCCACTTCATACCGACCGATTAAGAGATTTTTGTAATAAAACCTTAAAAAATATATATCCTTTACTAGGTGAATATAGTCTTCGCTATGTGAACATCCAATATTCCTTTAATAAATCAGCCCCATTATCCTTCTTTTAGACCTGAAAAAAACAGCTACAAATGTTTTTTTTTCCCTATTGTATATGCAAAAGGCATCTCTCCTACAGAAATATCCTTTAGTATTTTCGGTAAAACAATTTACCGAACAATTGACGTTACTTCCTCCATTTTCGGATACCATGAGAGGGGGACGGGGAGCTCTAGCAGAAATACAGGTCATATATAAGGAGTCAGCTAAATGAATGCACATTATCGGCCAATAAACAGCTCATCCATTAGCGGCCAGGCTCCTGAATAATATAGCACTCTCATATTGCCATAATTTATACTGCTGACTGGAGAATAGACAAGATTATTACAGTGAGGGATCCTGGAAGGCACATGATGCATGAGGAGGCCGCATTGATCTTCACACAACAGGAAGGTGTCTAGACGGGAGATGTACGGCTCAGGCTTTCAGAGCAGGACATATTTCATGTGCGCAGGCCTAATGGAGTAACGGAGCTGGTGATTGATGAGATGTCCCCACCCACTGGCACTGCAGCTATTAGATAGAAGGGGCCAATGATGACCTTTTATCGCTTTGCATGTCCTTCAGTCACTTCGTATGACCTCACTTTAAGCAGTAGGCCCTGTAAAATACTAAAAAAAAAAGAAACAGCAAAGGCAGAAGCTAAATCATTGTGATTTACCTATATTAGGGCTAGAATGCAATGTAAAATATTGTAAAAAAGAGTTAAAAGAATTAAAACATACCTGTTTGACTCACATGAAGGGCAGTATATATGTGTTGCCCTCTAACCCAATAATGTTCATCTTAAAGCTGACCTTCAGCCTAGCCTTTAGTCTTTCACAGTTGTACCTGAGCGGAATATAGTTTGACTGTACAGACTAATCGCTTTAAACATCACAAAGATGAATCACTAAGGGACTTTTAAGGCATTAATCATCAACTAATAAAGTAAAATGAACAATATTTATTATACATAAGCAAGGTAAAAAACATATTAAATTAGTTTAAAACACAACTCAGTTG
Organism: Pyxicephalus adspersus; assembly: GCF_032062135.1. Lineage (NCBI taxonomy): Eukaryota > Metazoa > Chordata > Amphibia > Anura > Pyxicephalidae > Pyxicephalus > Pyxicephalus adspersus. The sequence goes on from NC_092859.1 coordinate 150,859,535, forward strand.
TATTACAACTGCACTTCCTTAGCCATTTTAATAAGAATTGTACTTTTGACACGTTTCACAGTACCAAGTCCACTTCCTCAGGAGTCAACTGAGATCTTTAAATACATAACATATTAACATATTTTAGTCCAATTGTGTATAACAGTCTTTTCCTATAAAATTGTATGTAGAACTAATACCTACACCAGTCAACCAGAGAGATCTTTATTGTTCAATATCTTTCAGAAATAGCTTAAGGCATCCAAGCCCAAACAGCGGTGGATATAGCATAGTAATCTCATCACAGTGCACAAAAAATGCTGGCCAGATGGAACCTACCTTACCCCCAGCTGAACAGTTCTTGTCCTTGAATCATGGAAGCTCAGCATTACATGTGGGTGTTAGCTAGGGTGGTCTGTAAGCAAATGCAGCCTTCTTAGAAATGCCCAGCCCTCTAAAACAACATCCACTCATTAAGGCATTTTGATATTTACTTGCTCTCTTCTGGCATCTGGGCTGAGAACTCGAGAGAGGGGCACATACCCAAATGGAAGACCCAGAAAGCTACATCTCTTTCCACCAGCCATAATCTGTTTCCATTACATGAAGAAGCACAGAGAGACATTGATCATGTCCCTTAGTCTAAAATGAGGTTTGTAATGAAAATGTAAAAATGCCGTTAGCATGTTAACGAGAAAGGGGAAGGAGGTAGGAGAAACCAGGAAAGGCACAATGTTAGTGGAATAAACTTTAGCTCCAACACATCATCTACCCAGGCCTGGGGCATTCTAAAACAATACCTGACAGTTCTCATACTGTTTACCTACTGACAGAAGTACTTCATGTACATTCGCTGCATTCACAGTTACCTTCAAAACACTAGCTGAATAAACGAAGAAGCAGATGGACTGCACTGAGCCCACTGTGCTGGATAACTCATCAGTTGCATTGGTGATATGGCTTCATTTAAGAAATATGGAGCCACTGAGAAATAATCAAGTGCTTTCTCAGCTGCATCAGGTTTTCATTGCCTTTAATATCACCATTATGGAGACTTGCTCATGCCATTATCCCGATTATGGACCATTGTCAGTAAGTTTGCCAAAAACTCCAATCCAGGTTTTTAGCAATTTCCTACCTAATTTTTTTAGCTTTGGATATATTGGTAAAAAAACCTCCAAGTGTCAAAATCAAGAAAATCAGCAAACTGCATGTAGCCTCTTTATTATAAATTTTAAGTCCGAAGGATTACGGACACATTTCAATGGTTCTGAAGCATAGATCCCCTTGCCCTGACACCCCAGTTAATAAAGCCATTTGCCACACTGTATGAAACATTTGTTCTTCTGCTCCCCTGGCGGGCTACATGAATTATATTTGTTGTTGTAGACAGGACGCCTCTTGTGAGTTCCAGAACAAGACATTGATGTTAGAACTTAATTGTTAATTGATCCATCAATATATAGATAGGAAAAAAGGCTCAATAAAGTGTGAGATACACAAAAAGCATGCATTAACAATAATTTATACACTTTTAGAGTGCTGTGCAGCAGTGTGGGATTGATCACTACTTCAAGTTCTTGTGTAGCTTATGCAGTTGGGAGCCTTTTGTTTTATCTGTATTGCATTAGATTGTTATTCCTATGTAATAAATATTACACATTTATAGTAGTGTTAATGAGTTAAAAATGTGCTTTCATACTTAAGGGTATAGAAGCAATAGCTACAGCCTCCAATGTCTACCATCAAATGCTTGCAATGGAGCTGTAGGTGGCTCCTTTTAAGACTTAGCTACACTTATTCACCCTCATCACCATATGCTACGTAATAATATTGTCTGTAGCCCAGCTAAAAGTCCCATAGAGGCTCCTGGGATGTCTGAACTTGGATTCACGTGCCTCGAGAATACTCCTGGAATGCTGGTCACGTGAGCATTTGCATTATCTATACACATGGGCACATGACCTCACAGTGGACCTAAGGCATGAAAGTGCCAAATTTTCAATTTGTATTCCCCATAATTTACATAAATAATAAATACTCATCCATTAGACAAGCACATATTTCTCATAAAAGAACCTCTAAAAATAAAAATGGTCATGCAAGAATTGCTGCTGTAATTGGATGCTTGGATATAAAACCTGGCGTCAGTTATTCTTCCTACTTTGGATATCATATGGCTAGACATGATTGATTTGTCCACTGGTTGGATCCAAAAATGGGAGGAAATAGCTGGAGTGCAATGTGCAACCACAATTATAAATAACCTTGTTCAATTGTGTGCTCTGTTCTTTTTTTTTTGTTTTTTTTTTTTTTTTTTTTTTTGGGGGGGGGGGGGGCTGCCAGCCTGGGATGTGGACTGTTCCCAGTGTGGGGCTTTTGGAACAAACTGCAATTTTTGGGATTCTGGTAGTCCCCAACTACTTTTAAGGCAAGTGTGCAAGAGACTATGGAAGGAGGGAGCTACCTGCCTCTGGCATACCCCTGGAATGCCGATCTGATGGGCATTTGCCCTCACAGCTGATGGAGTGGCCTCTACTCTGCTTTGTGAAATGGGATGGGGAAGTACTTATGTTGTGCATCCAGACAGCCCTGGATTGAAGGGACACAAGGATTGATAAAGGAAGGACTGCATGACTGAGGGCAGCAGGGAGTAGGCAGAAAAATTGTTAATATATGAAGTGTTGAGTAGGGGGTGACGTTAAGAATAGGAGGATTTAAAGCGATAAAAGTGTGATTTTAACAAAAGGTAAGGCATTTATTTTGGGAAAGACAGAGAGAGGAGGAAAGTTCTTCCCACTGGCCCTCCAATCATTGGGTACAAAGGTGGAATGGGCAGTGAGATCTTCCATGAAAGGTGAATTTTTGGTGATGGTATCAGGCCCATAACAAATTTACTAGACCTTGGCATTGACAGTCTAGTTTTTACAAAGCATCATATAGAAGTATTCACACATGGAAGCTATGGACTACACAGCATTACCGTGCCTTGTAGAACAACTGCAGGACCATCAAAAGTAGACATATAGACATATATATGCATATAGACAATTCTGTTTAATACTACTCTTCTGAAACAGGGAGTTGACACATTTTGGAGCACTTGGGCTGCTTGCTACAGTGATCTTGTTTTACAAAAGTTAGTAAGCCAAGCCATACATGTAAAAGAAAAGAAAATATGAAAATAGTCAAACACACTGCTGCTCATGCCACCAAACATCACTCCAGCCTTGAGAAATGTTCTGCCTAAATCCATAGGAAAACCAACAGCGTGTACTTCTTCTGGTTCCTCCTGCTGACCTCTACTCATTTCAGAATACAGGTATGACATGAAGTTCCACAACATGGAACCAGTGAAAAATACGGCGTACCTAGCGGATCAGTAATCTGGGAAGGATTTTTTTTTAGTGGAGGACTTGGATTGGAGGAGAATTCAGTGGAATGTGTGAGTATAGGCAGTTTTTATTATTATTATTATTATTATTAATAATAATAATAATAAACAACATTTATTTAGCATCAACCGATTATGCAGCGATGTACAATAAATGGGGGTTGCAAATGACAGACAGATACAGACAGTGACACAGGAGGAGAGGAACCTGTCCCAAAGAGCTTAATATTATTATTAATAAACAGGATTTATATAGCGCCAACATATTATGCAGCGCTGTACATTAAATAGGGATTGCAAATGATAGACTAATACAGACAAAGATATAGTGGAGTGTTTTTTTTTTTTTTTAATATGTAGTCAGGCTATGTAGGCATTTAGCATTGGTCAAAAGTAGGACAAATTACCCAATGAACTTCCTAGATCATGTTCAGCCATGCTATATAGGCATTTAATGTTCCCATTGACTCCAATTGTCGAAAAGCTAGAAAAAAAAAGCTGAATGGATTTTTTTAACACACATCCGGACAAACCTGACTCTGAAATGCCAGTATGAATTGTCCAATTACAATATATGGAAATATTATTTGCGTAACTACTCTGAGGCTTTAAAAAAAATGCCAACTCTAAACTAAACAGTAGCATTTTCCATTCAACCTGATCACATCAACCCCGTGATCATTTTCCTTCCAGATCCAATTATACCGCTGCCTGCTTTCATGTGAATTGTTTAGATTTGGTGACGGGTTGCATGTAGTGTACAAGTGCCGCAATTATTATAATATCATATTTATGTACCTTTTAAAACTGCTTACTTGCTTCCGTGATTTTGGATATCTGGAAAAAAAAAAAAGAAAATGACTGAAATAATGAGAAACAAAATATCCTGTTGTCATGGTTTCTTCATGTTTTATAATTTGGTATAGTCCCTTTTCCATCTCCTTATTTTCCGGTCTTTTCCTTTGTAGGCCTCCACAGTATTGCAGTACATTTTCCCCGCTGCTGGAATAAGAGAAAGCGAGAGCGAGCCAAGGCAGCAGAAGTATTTAAAATTCCGCAGGCTTCCACTTTTAGCATTACCATGAATCAACACAATAAATGAACCCCTTCAGAGCATGGTAATAAGAATTTGATAAATCATCAGCCAAAAAATTAACTAAATGTCAAAACAATCTTGGGGAAGTGTGATGGATTAGGGGTGATGGGAACAATTAATCTCGCAGCAGGAGTTCAGTGGTGTAGACAGGGGACTGTGAGATGGATGGAGGGGAGGGAAGGACCAAGGCTTTTTAAAGGTCAGAGCAATGAGGAGTGGAGAGGAGGGAGGGAGCAGGGAACAACTCAGCTACAAAGAACTGATACCAGAGGTCAGATCTCCAGCTCCCCAACTGCCCGTGCTGATGGCTAAAGCAAATGTGGGGCAGAAGATGGTTTTAATGAGACCTCTACCTCATAGGGTGTAAGCATATGGTGTGCTCAATCAGGGGACCGCTTCTATCAAGGATCAGATGAAATAAATGTTCAACCTCCTAATGTTACCGGTGTGCAGCATGTGTTTGTGTGCATAGGATGCAAAAATGCTGCACGCATGGAAGATGGATTATTAAAACTTCTTAAAGGAAAACTTCATTTGAATATACAGAAGGAAGACATACAAAAAAAGGAAAGAGTGGAAGTTGAATTCTCAGGCAAATATATATATATATAAGTAAAGGGGGGCTTAATGCACAGCGTTTTAAGTTCTTGTACCCCCTGCCATTAGTATCTTGCCCCCTCTGGCATTTGGGGCCCCGAAAAAGTTCAGGGCGATTGCCTAGTTTGCTCCCAAAGTTGACTTGCTTGAAAAGTAAGTTATAATTTTAAACAGCAATCATGAAAACAATAAAGCTTTAAGACTTGCACAGTTGTACAGGCGGCTCTCCTGTATTGAAATCGATTTTTTTGCACATGGTGAACACAGTTGGAAGTTTTAGCAAGTCTGATTGATACTGCCTAATTTTCTGGCCGATGGACATCAGAATCACCTAGCTCTTTCCTCCCCAGCCTGACTGTACCAGGCCTGCCTCCTTTGTTCATTGGATTTCATTTATTTCAATCATGAAGGCTCAGTATCACATGTACGTGTTACCATAACTCCCTGTTTTTAGGAAAGTATGTCTAAAGCCCCTCTGGTCTCTCCCACCAGCCACTTTTTGTACCTTATGGACATAAAATAAGGTATATAATGAAAAACGAAAGGTTTTATTTTATAATGTTATTAGCATGTTGATGAGAGGAGTAAAACCCGAAAGGCAAAATATAAACAGATTAAACTATAGTTGTAACTGCCTCAGGGTTAAAGCACATAATACTTTTGGTAAAAAAATGTGTGTAGAACAATCGTAGCTCGGAGCAGCTTAGAAGTCCAGAGGCAGCTCAGAAGCAAATCAAACATTTCCCGAATGCACCAGAAAGTATGCAGCATTTGAACACATTTGTCCACTTATACAATCTAAGCACAGAGCCAAATATAAATGTTCACCCCACTTGCAGATATTTATTCTAGACCTAAAAAGTATGCACCACGTTTATTCCAAAGATTTCACTCATTGGGGCTGATTTATGAAAGCTCTCCAAGGCTGGAGAGGATACACTTTCATTAGTGAAGCTGGCTGATCCTGCAAACCTGGAATGGATCTGGGCCAGGATTGAAAACATTTGCTAACAAATAGCAAATTACTTTTAAGAAATCCATTCTAGGTTTGTTGGATCACCCAGCTTCACTGAGTGTATCATTTCCAGCCTTCATGAGCTTTAATAAATCAGGGCCATTGTTTTAGTGGCTCCTAGTGGGCTTGTGCATTCCTTATCAGGGTTCAATATTCCTCCCTTGCCGTGTTTATGATGTTCTGCCATTATATAAACCTCATGCATGCTCCTATAACATCTTCAGACAGACTGTAGAAGATCTTGTGCTATACATTTGGTCTGCAGTAATAATCTAAAAGATAATGTTGAAATTGCACTATTCTTAATCAGGTTTGCCATGCAAAATGCATCATTTTTAGCCTCCATAGATATACTTTGTTATATATATATATATATATATATATATATATATATATTATATACTTTGTTACATTATATAATGTTATAACGTATATAATGTTTTACATGCATGTTACTTACATTTGTAGAGTTCATATCCAATAAAATGACCAAGTGAGGAATAATACAAAATGCAAGGTGCACAAAAGACTTAATAATGCATACAAAACCTGAAAAATGCATAGGGTGCAGGCAGCAAAAAATGTATGAAAATGCATATGTATGCCCGAGCTCATGCAGGGCGAATGTCAGAGACTCTTCTTATCACAGCTCCAGTCCTACAGCAGTTGCGCCATTCTGTCCCCTATATGTCCCTGGCCAACAGCGAGAACCCCGAAAAATGTGTTAGGACAGTAATCCTGGTTGGAAAAAAAAGCAAATCAACATAAAATAATTAAGTAGAGCAGGAATGCAATATTATTAAAAATTAAATAATGAATACTTGGTAATTTAGGTGTGTATTAAAAAAGAATGAGTACCAAGCATGACATACTGTATATTCTAATGTTCTCATAACAAATATTCATTTAGATCAGGTTTATGGAGGAGGCTTGAGAGCTTACATAGTGTTGATGATATCACCCCTTGTCTCATGTGACTCTGTTCCAGCTTGGTGATTGGACAATCATATCTGAGCACTGCATCATGGGAGGTAATTATACATGGCAGCATCTCCAATGGAAAATCAGTCAATTAATCAATACATTAGAGAAACTCCTACTTTACCCATTCAGTCTTCTTTAAATCTAATTGCAATATATATACACACTGAGACATCTGACATATACAGTTAGATGGAGGTCTGATCGAGCAGCGATTGTAAGCTTTGTAAACATGGAGGGATTAAGACAAGAGTCACAGCACGTTTACGTGCTTCAACAGAAGTTGGATTAAACTAATATTAGTTTGAAGTGGACCAGTTGCTGCTTCCCAGTCCCCTTGCTTTGAGGGCAGATTTTCGAACGGCTTTTCGTCGTTCTGGTGGCATATAGGAGAGAAAGAAAATCAACATGGTAAGAATAAATCTCCTGAAGAAGCAGAGTTGTTGCCCGTGAAACGCGTAGAGTAAAATACATCAGCTAGAATTATCATTTGCTTTGAACCATTCACCAAAATGGTGAATTATAAATATGGAATGAATAAATATCATTGTTTAAATATATTGAATTTAAGAAATAGTAAAATATAATTGAAAAAATGTACAATAATAATTTTGCTGCCTTTAATCTCCCCAGTTTTTGAGTAAAATAAGGGATGTGGCAGTTTTTCATGTATCTATCATTGGGAAGGAAGCCTTTTCTGTAATAATAATAATAATAATAATAATATATCTGTAACAAATATTGATGTGGGATTTTGACCTGGCCCCCCTTCGAAGGAAACTTTTCACCAATGCTGATGGTCTTCTAGATATAACTTATTTGCCCAAGTGCTATTTTTTTAAAGGCCATTACCATTTCAGACAAGGTCCTCCACATCACAAGGCCCAACATATAGAGTGCCTCCTTATGTCAGAGTTACATTAGGAACCCCCCTTGAAATCTGGATGCTTCCTATTAACCAGAGAGGCCTTTTGATATTGGAGAACTCATCCTTCACATTTGGAGTCTCGCCCTTTGCATCAGAGCCCATTTTTGTTAGTGTACAACAGAGCCCAGACGGTTTTCATAGGGAGGGCAACTAAAGTCACTCTGAAGTAAGGGACAAGACCTCTGCAACCAGGGACAGACATAGAGAGTTGCAAAGTATGCCACCGAACAAGGGCCCTGGGCCACCGTCAGCCAACAAGAGCACTTATGGGGGCCTCAAATCAGTTCAGCAGGGGCCCCAAGTCAGTTCTTCTCAAGAACCCACTGCTGGTCATGTCTGACCCTGTTCCTTTCCACTGCTGATTGTATTGCTTGAAATGGAACTACAGTGGGCCAACTGCAAGGGTTCTGAACATTTGTTATAAATCAATAATAAGGTATAGTGCCCATATGCACCCAGTGCACTCCATATCTAATTATAATGTGCCAGGCTGCATACCGAGCATCTTGTCCCCGTGTGCCACTTTAGTTTACCTTCTTTTCTTTTCTTTCCACTACTTGTGTGGAGACTTTCCCAGATAAAGTATATCTCCAGCAGTTTGATAATGTTACAGTTTAGGAATGGCAGATATGGATGTATACTGAGTTTGTTTGTCTAGCAGAAAGTGAATTTAATAAATCACTCTGTCTCTGGTGTGATAAAACATGCCTGTCAAGTTTTGAATACTCACTGAGCAGATAGTTTATATCACTTTCTCTTTGAAGCTGTGTTTGCCTAACAATCACATTGTAAACAGTAGTAAACAAGCTTAAATCCAGCAGAGGATATAATGATGACTGAGCTAAATGTTAACTCCTCTGGGAAAGAACTCGTCTAATCATTGCTGAAGCAGTGGTGGCATTTGCAAACAGTTCTAAACTATTGTCAACTGTTGTTTTCTAAAACTGGCTTTGGAATCGTGGCATAAATGCAGTATGTGACAGTGTTATAAACCTGGTGTTTGTATTATGTAAATTATCCAATATAAAGAGAATCAGTTGTGTGCAACATGGCAATCTCTGTATGATAATACTGTATATACTGGAACATAAACCAACCCAAATATAAACCTAAGTACTAACTTCAACCTGAAAAAACAATAAAAAATACAATAATCCGAGTATAAACCTAAAGCACAAAATATGGCTGTCACTACTAACATTTAAAACAGTAATGCCAATAAAATGAATGTAAATAAGACATCTATGGGGAGGTTATTTTTAAAATATTTATTTAAAAGAAGAAAAATAATAGGCTCAGCTTGTTTATTATTATCCCCTTTTACAAGTTCAACTATTTTGTACTTTTAAAGTGGAACTAAATTCACAAGTCCCACTTATTTGTGTTCCAACACAAGGTGCCACCATCATTCTTCTCCTCTACCTGCTGCGGAAGATTTTTTGCCATCTCGTTTGGCTGTACTGAGATGATGTAACTCCTGCAAAGGCATGTTTAAATTAATTCTTCCCAGCACATGCAGGGTAAGCTGAGATTACCAGGTATCCCTGGCAACCAAAGCGGATGTTGCGCATGCGCAGTTCATCTTGGATGCCAGAAATCTAGAGCCATCAGGCAGTTAAGACACATCATTGTAAAATGGACATCACATGTCCCTTTCTGTAATAATGACCTGCCTCATCATGCAAACCTAAAAGTGGAACTTTTAAGTTGGGATGGGTCACTCTCTCCTAAATGATCATTTGTGCATGAATATTAGCCAACAGTAGATATCACTATATCCTTTGTAAAGTATGTAACAAACATTAACATTCTCAGGCAGCAATGGTTTGTTATACATTTTCCATGAGGACACATCGTTGGTGTAACTAGAATATGAACCAAGATTCTTTTTCTAGTGGCATTTTCAGGTCAAATCTTAGTTTATATTTAATTTTTACCGTTATTCCCACTTTAAGTCCAATTCAATTCCTAATTGTCACAAAGTCCATTTATTTAGATTGGCCTACGTTCCGATGGCCAATGGGATAGAACTTTATCCACAATGGGAAGAGATACATTATAGCATTAAATAACATTAAATAACAGACTTTATTCAGTGGTCCGCCTCCCATCATCAATGTAAGACCTTGGTGAAAAATAATGCAACTCACCACAGAAGTGATCGTGACATTGCATAATCCTATCGAAATGATGGCCAATGTGTGCTGTGATCAAAGCTAAAGGAGATCAAACAACATAGAGTGTGGGATTCTTCTTTGGATAGGCAGTGTATTTCCAGAAATCTTGAAGCAACGAGTTACTCTAGTAGGTAGTCTAACTTTCCATGGACATAGGGCTTCTTTTCCCTCCGCCACCCTAGACATAAGATTCCCTCTCTGACTTGAGTGACAGAATGCTGGCAGTGGCCAAATTTAGGGTCAACTCCAATCAACTAAAAGGGCCCACACATATCATTCACTTACACGTATAATTATTTATTTTTACATCTGCAATCAACAGAGGTTTGCTTTTAATACCAAAATGTTATTTTGACAACAAAGACATTGAAAAAAAAAAAAACCTCATGTCACTGGATGTGTAATCTCATACTATTTTTCTACCCAGTAATTATTCCTCTGTTACAGTGCCGCAGGTAAATAATAAATGTTGCATCCTGGTAATCTGGGTAAGTGAGCCACTACTGGGTGATGCAAGGATACAGCATGTTTCTAGAAATAAAATGAAATCTCACACTCTATCGCTTTGATCAGTCCTAAAATGAATTAATTTCCTTGTTTGCCACGTTATCTCTGCAGTGGTACAGAAAAGGGAGCGACAACGTATTATAACATCATGATGGATTCAGCACTAGACTGTTCCCACAAAGAACAAAAGCATCCATCTTTCAGCATGCGCAGGAAGAAAGTGAATCCTCTGTCTTCACCCATAGATGAGTAATGTGTGCTGGGTTTAATGGGGTTGAGGAATCCTTGATGGAGGAGATAATGAAAAAATCAAACACGGAGATATGGCGCTTTGTAATTTTTAGTTCAGCCTCCTGAAAGGATATTAAAGTAGAAATGCGCTATGTACTGTTAACATGTCATGTTCTTTTCAGAGCATAATTCCCACAGATACGCCCTTATGAAGAGAACACAATACCTATACAAGGCAACAATTCTATTATATACAAACTGTAATTCACATAAATGGGTGAATACAAAAAAAAACTGTTTCAATACATGTCATGGCCCTTATTTTTTTTCTTGGATCCCACAAAGGAAAGAATGTACATTACTGTCATAAGAATAAAGTCTTCCTTTGATTGTCTCTATACCTATTTTCATCTGGAACAGTTCGGACATACAGAGTTATAATGCCAGTGGTCCAGAACAGCCTTTCTCCACCAAGGTCCCTCCAAAGATTGGCAGGGGTTCCTCAAACTGCGGCTGATTGATCCCCAGTTTGAAGATTCTTTTATAATGCTGAAAAAAAACCTCACTTGGTGGATCCAGCTGCATAGCTCCAATGATGTTTTTAGTGGCCAATAAAAGTGGTATTCTAACCAACACTAGGGATTCTTCCCATCAATTCAAAATGCATTATTCTTAATGACCCTTAATAAATAAGTTTTAGTGGGGTTCCATGAGATCTGAAAAATTTTAGGGGTTTTTCATGATTAAAAAGGTTGAGAAAGGCTGGTCTAGAAAATGTAAAACAATGATGATGGATCATACTTATGTTTCATTGGCCTTAACAGAACTATGTCGCCAGTCCAACACCATGAACTATGACATTTGGTATATGAGGTCTGAGGCCCAGGAGTCAAACACAACCAACTGGACCTTTCATGGAAGGGAGCAGATTTCTATGGGCTCAGGAAAGTGTAGCACATAAAAGGTGTCATGGTTTCTATATAAGTGGGTGTTCTTGAAGGACTTGATTTATTGGCCCTGATTTAATAAAGCTGTCCAAGGCTGGAGAGGATACACTTTCATCAGTGAAGCTGGGTGATCCAGCAAACCTGGAAAAGATCTGTTCCAGCATTAAAAACATTTTCTAACAAATAGCTAATACATTTTAAGAAATCCATTCCAGGTTTGCTGGATCACCCAGCTTCACTGATGAAAGTGTATCCTCTCCAGCCTTGGAGAGCTTTAATAAATCAAAGCCATTGTTAGACCTTACCAAGCAAACGCAAGAGAAGGCTTTTTGTGGCTACAATAAAATTATTTACTTGTGTCAGCTGTAGTTTCTTCTTCCTTTTGCTTGGTATATACTACACACAGGCAAGGTTCCCACTTATTGTCACTATTTGTCCTTACATTGTGAGACCTTTTTAGATAGTCCAACCCCAGCTTTCGTTGTGATTCTTGATACTCAGTATCATTAAATTTCAGAACTGCTATGGAAGTTGGTAATGGAAGACTTCCCACTAACAGATGTTGTGACTGTGGATCTGAATGGGTAGAGGTCAATGGTAAATTGCCCACCATGTGTCACTGAGTGAAACACTCTAGCACTGATCAATGTCCTAATGATATGGTATCTCCACTCAGGGCCACTAGCCCAAGGTATCTTGTAGGTACTAGCCAAGGGGGGCATTGACTTCCTTCCCAGTCTTCTTTCAGATGTTTTGATAATTGGCCATCTTCATTGACTGGGCCATCATAATGTAACTTCAGTCTAGTCAGCCATAATCAAAGCCGTTAAAGCGCTGGGTATCCCGGCATCCTATGCTGAGTTGTGAGAATTTTTTTTACTTTTCTCAATTTTCACTGAAGAACCTTAAGCTGTGGTGTCTACAGGTGTCTACAGGTGTCTTGTATCATTTTTCACAGTAACTCCTCTTTACTGTTTGCATTCTGGAATTAGATCTATTGTTGGGGTACAAAGAGAGGCGACGGATGCACAAAGTATACAAAGAGTATAATGAAAACATTATATTATTTTCACTCCTCCTCTCTACACAACAGTGGCTATTCTATAAGATATGAACTTTTCTCAGTAATTGTGATTGGATGTCACTTGTATTTCCAAATGGGTCTAAAATGATTGTTACCATAAATGTAAATTATTCTTTACACCAGGATAAGTATCTTTACTTTTTAGCCATGTGATTGTAATTTCCAAACCTTTAAAGATTATTGAAACTTAAAAAAAAAAATAATGATCTTTCTCATGGTGTTTCAGCTTTGTGAATTGAGTCGTTGTCCTTTATTACAGGTTGGGTAAATGTTATTCTCAAGTTGAATAAATGTTCTTTGAAGATGGGGGAGAGTTATTTGAAGCTATGCAAATGTTCTTGAAGTTAAGAGAACATTCTTGAAGGTTGGGCAATGTTTTACTGCCGCAGCAGTATGGACTGAATGGGAAACCCAAAGCCTTCCTGCGACAGGAGGTTCGGGCTGCTCCTTCTGCGCATGCCCAAGGTCTTTCAGGCTTTCTCAATTCTAAATGTACTGAACTCTTTTATTTTACATTTTTACAAGGAAATGTTAACACAATGTGAGATTGGGTGATGTATAAAGAACCTGGAAGAAGATGGGCGAAGATGGTGGCACCCATTGGCTCCTCTACACCGAAATGAGGAAAGAATCCAGAATGGCATGGGACCAAATGGAATCCAATTGTGGAGGTATCTGGAGGTATTTTTATTTTAATGAATATTTCACTTTAATCTCTTACCATACTCTGACAAACACTTGCAATATTTAATAGGTGTTATGTTAAGTGTTAAAAGAAATAGAACTTTTTGTAAAAGCTGTGGAATTATCATTACTGGGTGATTGTGAATCACAATTTTTTAATCCTGTCTTTTTATTTTCCTATTTAGGTCACAGTTAAGAAAGGATGAATAGATCAGTTTACCTGTGAGCTAATTAAACTGTTGTGGGTGAATTAATATGCTAATCATTGTTACCAGTTTTTAAACTGCCTACTATGGTACAGCAGCCGATTGTATTCAAGACTTTATTAAATATATTTCTTGTGCTGAAATATCCCCTTGTATTACCCTTTTAATATGTCATTTCAAATGTTTAGGGTATCTTTATTTCATTTGTTAGAATATTAGTTTTGGTAATATCCTTCCATGTATATATCTTACACTTTTGAAATGTACTATTGCCATGATTGCCCAATGTACTGTTGGGCGGAGATATAGTTAAGCAATGGCTATCTATCAGTAAGACAAGTAATAGAGTCCCAGAGATTGTAGCACACAATATAGTAAATGTCTAATCATTCTTTACTGCATTTCAGGCACTTCTCCCTTTAATTTACAAGGGTATTAAAAGCCCCTAACCCAACTCTTTAGCCCCCAATATAGGAAGAATGACCACCCCTCTGCAGGACTAAACTTGTATATTGCTGATGATTGCAACCTCCTGATATGTCTACAGCCTGGTCAGTAAAACCTCTGGTGTTGGTCTGTTCATGCCTGCATACTTAGTATGTACGTAGTGCTGCGTATGTCACTTATGTTATACTTATTATGTTACTGTTACCTATGTTATTTATTGTAAGATCAATTGTCTTTTTAAGTCTGTTATTTAAGATATTTTTCATTGGCTGTACTGCCGAGAAAGTAAGAACCTAAAGGGGGGTAGATGGGCATATTTTACTGCATTGCATTGTTAATGAATTTGTTTTTCAAAACAATTGTCTGTTTGGGCAGAACAGAATTCTCTCTGTATGACCAGGGTAGCTCTGATCTTTATACCTTCCTTCCTTTCCTATAATACCAAACCTCCCCATCCCTACCTGCTTGCCAACCCGCCCTCTGCCTCCAAAAACACTCAAACACATGAATGTAGACATAAATTGGCTGGCAAGCAGCGGTTTATTTTACAACAAATTGAATAATTAACCGTTCAAAATATAAATAACAGCATAAATAACCAAACATAAATAACAAAAACACCTATAACTTCTTATAAATCAACCATGAATTAGCATAACATAAATAACTAAACACTATAACCCCCTTTTAACAATTAACAACAATAGCCCTTAACTTCCTCCTCCCAACCTCCCTGTTATAAATCCGAATAACCAGGTGGCAGGTCTCAGAAGGCAAACGCCGCACTCATCAGGATTTTTACTCTGCCAGCATTTCAACCTTGGCCCCTAGCTGCCCAGCACCACCTTTAGGAGCCATGACCGGCAATTATTTAAAAGGGACCCCAGCAATCAGGATTCCTCCTGCCAAAATTCACCACTTTTTTTGCCTTCCAATACCCCAACCGCCCTAACCAATCTGAAACCCCCTTGTTTCACTTTTGGCTAAAAGGACTGGATTGGCGGGAAAAAATTGTCTTCCTAAAAGGGGCCTCCCATTACTGTTCACACCCTTTTAACTCTTCCCATGCCATCAGCTTTTACCTCTAGACCAATCACCAATTATACCCCTCCTTAACCATTTCCTGTTTTAATTAACCCTTACTCTCCCTGGGCTATGCATTGCACCCTGTTATGTAGGCCCTGCGCCTATTATTTTAGGAGCCTCTCTTACTTGTCATTTCTGCCAAGCAAGCATCCAAACTTGGATGCAAAATACAATAAGCAGCAAAAATATGATATTAAGTCACTTGGCCCTACCACTTTCCCTCCCAACCTTTAGTAAAAGTGCTGTGGAATTTAGAAGAATGTGGAGTAATGGATCAGGGAAAGTTTAGGATAGGCACATCTGTTACTATAAACTGAGTTACACAATGGGTAGCACCTCTGTCAAGTATTAGGGAATGGGGATTCTCTCCACTTAGTTCCTTACTAAAGGGACTCAAGGTTTCCTCCAGTTATTAAGGCACACAGCCGGGAACATTTTTACTGATGGATAGTTATTGGAACAGGAATCCTCTCTACTGTGTAATTCTCCAATGTGGGATGCTTTATGTGTGACATGTTTCAAATATCACAGGGCCAAAACAGAAGAAGCTATGTATTGAAGTTGGTGGCACAAGAGCAAAGAGGAAGCAAGAAATGTTCAGAAGAATACAAGATTTGGCTGGGCTGTATGGAAGGGTAATAACTGAGATGGAAAACTGGGCAGTTGGGTGCTCCCGGGCAAACTGCTGCTGTGCACATGGGAGAGGCAAACCTCACCGCCGGTAAAGCTACGTACACACTTCCAATTATTATCGTTGGAAAACGAACGACGAAGGATCCTGCACGATATCTACGAATCGTATAGCACCGATCCTGCACATAGAGATAACGACACGATCGTTCGTAGATATTGTACACACAATAGATACGATCGTTTGAGCGATAGAGGAACTATATGCATGACAGGAAAGTGAACGAACGTTCGTTCATTACGCATGCTCAGCCCATGGACGATCAACGAACGACCGTACACACGAACGATGTTCAACGATCGTCGCCCAATCCGATCCGCCGGTCCGGTCGTTCGTTTGCATCTACTTTCCTCGTTCGTCGGCGTCGTTGGTTACTTTTTTACGAACGATTTTTTGCCCAATCGATCGTTCGTCGTTCGATTGGAACGATAAAAATTGGAAGTGTGTACGCACCTTAACACACTGGCTCTTCCAGAAGCAACTGTGTGGCCAAAACATGAAGTGTGATTTACCGTATAGGCAATGACCCACTGCCAACATTCTGACTTCTTTTTGAACACTGAACATATCATCATCACTGTGGACAGGAAAAATCAAGCTTCATTGAGATTACTGAAAATTCTATTTGATTGCTAATTGATATACTTTATATACAATTGGAAATGAGTGGAACAAAACAATCATTTGATACACCATGTACTACAAAGCTACATCAGAACTGTTCAGGCTTACTGATTGTTTCCTTTTTTAATCAGCTTGAAAAAAAAAAAGATTAAAGCAAACATAAACAAATACATATGGGTCTGTTTTTTCCATTTAGGACAGGTTGGTTTTAAGAAGTTAAAGCAAACCTCCAGACATAGGGATTTTGTCATCAATGGATTTGTAAACCAAAGATATCTCCACTGAAGATACCTGCCTCCCCTGCTGTACTTCTGGCTATTTTGGATAGAGATCTGCAAGTCTTATTCATTGCTGTGATCCAACACCTCCTTGGCTATTCAAAGCCTGCCATATAATCCAGTATATCACAAGAATATGTTAACGTTATCATAAGGCATTGTTGATATTTTACTTTTGGGTCGATTGCAAAATCAGCCCAAACTTCCAACATTCAGACCTGTTCTTTGAGCTAACTTTGGTTAGCTTGTTCACTATATGCTTCAGGATGGAAAGCGCCATGCATCCGCTGCAACTTTTCCTATTAGAAAACTGGGAGTGCACCAGGTGGTTACTATTATTAATAATAATATTATTAATAATAATACAGTATATAGTGTCAACATAATATGAAGCACTGCACCATAAATATAGGTGGAAATGACAGGCAAATACAGACTTGAACACAGGAGGAGAAGAGGACCCTGCCCAGAAGAGCTTACAATCTAAGATTTTATTAATATATCTGAGCCATCCCCTTCCACCAATAAGAAATAATTTTGGACATGGTGAAAGAGACAGCTATTTGTTCAGAGCAGAAAAAGATTTGAATCTGTATTAAAGTTTGTTAAAATTCCTGCTATGTACATGGATGTCCCAAAGAGGATTGTTTTTTTTTTTTTGCTCAGAATGGATTTACACTTTAAAAGATTGAATGTTCCTTTATTAAGTGCCATGTAAAACATAATCTATATAAACAATTACTACCCAAGACATTTTGCTATTTAATGTTATATAAAATTAACTTTTCATTTAATTCTGCAGCTGCTGTAATTTTCTAAAAACTGTCAAACAATTCAATGCAATATGGCAACCTGGAGGCGTCTTGTATAGTTGGTGTCCTAGAAACCCCCAGACATGTCATTCCATTGCTTGTATGATTGTTTCACTGTTTTTACTAGAATTCTGCACTAAGACTTACATTGTATTCATCTACCGCTATAGGAAGTTTTCATTAAATATTCCCTAAGGTTATGTTAAGACTGGCAATGTGTCATTCACAATAGCTCAATGAATGAATGGGGTTAGTGGTGAGTAGTTCAGTGCCTCCCAGTGTATAATGTTCAGATACTGAATTGTAATAAACCGGCAAAGAGGTTCAGCTGGCCAACTGGCCGCTCCTGGTGCCATTGTGAACATTGTCTTAGGGTTAACACTTGTAAAGCTATCCACACACATTGCATGATTGTTTAACAGAACTAGATTCTCCATTCAGAAATGAATTCGAAAAGAACATGGTTAAACAAATTGCTATTTCTTCAAACCTGAAAAACTTGCAATGTACATGGATTCCCTAGCACAGGGGTGCATCTGGCCAAGCTGCTGACAAAGTGCCAGTCATTGGGAGCCGCATAGAAATGTTCTTCCAACTCCCAATTTTTTTTCTTAACAATGTTGGAGAGATACTTTAATGGATCTAGAGTTTACCTTTAGAGAACAACTACCTAACTTCATAAAACACTCACCCATCTTGTTTGTGGTGAAGTGGTTAGCACTTCTGCCTTGTAATGCCAGGATTATAGATTTGAATCCTGGTATCAAGTAGCCACACACATGGAATTCTCTTTCTTATAGGCTTGATAAAAAGAAAATCACTATACAAATGTTGCCTCTATTAACTTTAAAGAACATTCACCCAGCTCTAAAAAAAAAATTGCCCAACCTTCACCCAATCTTTCACTGAGCCCTTTATAAACCAAACTCAGGCTCATCTCTAATCCACATATTGCAATCATTCAATTCTGCTATTATAACCCAACAGAAATGTTCACATTTATTTTAAGAAAATGTAAACAACTTTCAATGATAAATATATAAATAGTCCTTGACCCACTGAACAAATGTTGCTTACGGTAATTCACACCAAATGCGTATATAAGCATTTTCTTGAACAGATCATTATGCAAATTGGTTATCAATGCACCCCTTTATATATTTAAACTGCATGCTAATGCTTACTGCAAAGGAAACAAAAGTACTTGACATGTGCTGAAAGATTCAGAAAAATTCATGAATTTTAATTAGCAACTATTTGTTTTTTAGTTTTAATGACACTAATCCTTTTCGTACACAGACCCCCTAGCTATAGCTGTGGATTATTTAGGGATTCTGGACCAAATAAATTTGTCTATTTTTTTAAACCCTCATTCCCCCTGTCAAACACTTCAAAAATAAATACAATAACATAGGCAGAAACAATATATACAAAGCTGCATGAACTTTGCTGATTATACCTTGGCGGCTAAGAAGGGGTTATGTTGGCCTAAACAGCAGTCGGTATATGCTCTGGTTATCCCTTTGAGGCGGTGCCCATACAACCCAGAGTTCCCTAGACAGAACAGAGCAGCAGAGACGCAGCCTAATGCAATCCAGAGCTTACCACATGCTGCATAATACATCCATCATGGCCAGCTCAATTATTGACATGTTGATTTTTCTGTTTCTGATTTAGGCTGTCAGTCTGGGTAAAATTGCCAGGCGGCTTTTAGTGCACATGACAGCTGCCCTGACATGATGTAACTTAAGGCTGATTAAATCTGAGAACCTAATAAACAATCCTGCAAGCCCCCAAAACCTCATTTCCTCTGGTGTTGAGTTGGCTTTTGGCTTCCATGCTGAGGGTGGGGTGCAGCAAATGCACACACAGATACAATATGTGTAATAAAAATTAAAGTAAACCCTTAAGGATTGCTTATAGTTCTAAATAAATGGAGAACTTCCACAAAGATGTTATAAATAGTCAACATACATTATACGTGTCTATCCATAGGATCTATATATAAAGAAAGAAAGATAACAGATCACTTCTTCTTTTGTCAATATTTTGTCTAATTGCTGCTTTTAAAAGGCGAACATAATAAAAGAGGGATCAGATTTTTATGGTTGTGGCCAGTGCCAATGGTGGTGGCCGGTGCTTTGATTGCCATACCGTGTTTATCCTACATTGATGATCAAAAGCTTCTGGAACATAGTGAGAAAATGTGAGGCCAAATGTAGAGGGTATTTGTCTCAATTTTCTTTCATTTTAATGGAGAAAAGATAAAAGGACCTACGTAAGGCTGCAGTTATTGGTAATGGATCCAGGTCTGAATGAATTTGAAGGAATGGCTGGACCAAACACTCTATCAGGATTTGGAGGTGACTCTGGAGCACCTGCCTAATCCTAATAAAGGAGAACCAGAGTTTCAGATTAGGAGATGGACTTGGAACCTGAAGCCAGATGTAGCTCAGGAAGACAGGCTGTGTGAGGTCTCTGTGCAACTCGTGTGCTAAAACGCTGGAAGAAACATGGGTACTGGGTGGGCAAAGGAAGACCCCATAATGGGGGAGCTGGTTCAGCAGGCCTGGGAGCATCTTATTTACATTTACTTTATATTTCAATAGTGCTAAGAAGGCTACCTACAGAGCAAAGTGATGCCTATAGCTACCTTGCTAGAAAGAACTGCATTACAGGGCGGAAAAAACGCTTGGATGTTGGTGTCTGATGAACTTTTTCTATTTTTCGTTTTTGGATATAATTGCAAGCCAGTGCCTTTTTGTTCCTTTATGGTATGGTTTGATGTCTCCTTCATTTTTGAGCTAATCTGACCCTGAATACTATGCTTCATATTTAAAAAAGGTTATCTGACTGCAACCTTTTCTTGGGCACCTTTAAAAGTAGCATTTAGCCTAGACTTTAATTGCAACTGCTGATGACCACTTTGCATCTAAATGCAAAAAGTGCAACCAGGGTTTTTGAAACAAATTATTATTATATATTACTTTTTATATACTATTTTTTTTATAGTTTTTTTTTATATTCTTTTTACTTTTTGACAGGTATATAGTCTTTTTTGAAGGATTCGTTTAAATCCGCTTGGATTGGTAAAAGAAGAAGGGGAGGTTACAAGAGTTTCTAAAGACTTAAGCTGCGTACACACTTCGAATTTTTATCGTTCAAAATGAACGACTAACGAACGACGAACAATCGATTGGGCAAAAATCGTTTGTAAAAAAAGTAACCAACGACGCCGACGAACGAGGAAATTCGTTGGAAACGAACGACGGGACCGGCGGATCGGATTGGACGACGATCGTTGACCATCGTTCGTGTGTACGATGGTTCGTTGATCGTCCATGGTCTGAGCATGCGTGACGAACGAACGTTCGTTCACTTCCTGTCGTGCACGTCACTCCCTGTATCGCTCAAACGATCGTATCTATTGTGTGTACAATATGTACGAACGATCGTGTCGTTATCTGTATGTGCAGGATCGGTGCTATACTATCGTTCGCAGATATCGTGCAGGATCGTTCGTTTAACAACGATAATAATTGGAAGTGTGTACGTAGCTTTAGTCTACAGATATTACACAGGGTTTTTCTACTCTATACAACTCATTACTACTATCCCTGGGGGGGGGGGTACAGCGGGTGCCCTACAAAGGTCAGTGCAAGACAAAACATACAATCTGCAGACAGGTGACCAAGATCCCAAGGCTGCTGCTAAGTATCTGCAGACATCTCATACCTGAAAACATCTGTTTCATAATCCCATCTCAAAGAAGGCAGTTAAGGAATGATATTCTGAAAATATCCATGAACTGATACAAATCAGAATGAAGGAATTTGCCAAAATATCTGTTGTACAAGATGGAAAGTGTTCAGTCTATGAAGCTGCTG
The DNA here is from genome assembly GCF_032062135.1 of Pyxicephalus adspersus. Taxonomy (NCBI): domain Eukaryota; kingdom Metazoa; phylum Chordata; class Amphibia; order Anura; family Pyxicephalidae; genus Pyxicephalus; species Pyxicephalus adspersus. Next base: position 150,881,186 of record NC_092859.1, read on the forward strand.
GTAGAGAAGGTCCAAACATAAGGGTTATCGTCTTTTTTCGGTCAATGATGTTGATCTTGGTTGTTGAAAGGTAACGTTAAGAATTATAGCACCAACATAGGCATAGACTACAAAGTCCATAGTCTTATCACTAGCTTTTCCTTTACCAGGAAGAAACCCACACAAACATGGGGAGAACCTGCAAACTCCATGCAGATAGTGTCCTGGCTGAGATTGGAACCTGGGAACTTGCAAAGAGAAGCTTTGAGATATTAATAGCCGATTTGTACTGCATAGGGGAACAGGTAATGTCTCTTTGCAATAAAACAAACTTACTTTCATGTTCACAATTTTTTTTTTAACTAAACACACCTCCCTTCTTTCCTTCCCTGGTGATCCTAAATCTGTACATTTTATTTAAATAATATTGTGATCTAGCCATGAAGGTCCTTTTTCAAAATCTTACTGGCCCGCAATGACACCTGTTCCCCCGTTGTGCTTCTGCATTATTCTATGTGCCGTTAGTGGATTCTACAATCAACCTTGCTAACAAAAGTCCACTGTTCTATTTCAGGAATATGGTCCATAGCAATAGTATAAATGCATGTAGACAGGAAGTGACTGAAAGAAATCAACAGCACTGAGACTGAAGAAAATTGCATTAGAGAGGTGAAAACAAGTTTGTATTATGAATTTTAAACACAAGGGAATATTTGTCTCACAACTAGGAAATACTAAACAGGGGCAAGGGTGGAAATTTGGAAATTATTTATTTTACTTAGGCATCTTTTTTTACATTGTCTATCACTGCAATAGAATAAAACACTCCCCTGACCTGTGCACCATTTCTTAGATTCCAAATTCTCTTTTACATCTTCCTTCTTCAAGATGTTCAAACTCAATGCCTGACCCAAATCAGAACTGCACATTTTATTTCCAAGGCAGTGCATGCTCATGCATGGAGATATAATGCTTTAATATGTTGGATAGCCATTCTGAATGGGGAGACAGAGAGAGATCACTTGTTTTAGTAGTTGCCCTTCTATTGAACATGAATGCTTTTTGGGTTCTTGTAGCAGTGTATTGCACAAAATTCATATGCAACACCAGGTCAACTGGTTAACAGAATCAGCAAGTTACTAACGCATTGCAACAAACAAACTCAAAAAGTAGATTGTATTGAATTTCTGTTGTAACGTTATTTGTCCGGCAACCTATGCTGATATGGATGGAAGGATGGATAGGTAGAATAGGTGGTTGGTGGAAGGGGAGGGCATATGGAGATGCAAAGTGTACTGTTGCACAAGCGCCCTGAACCTTTTCCAGCCAACAGGGGCCCCTACAACAGTCCTGTCTTCCCATTATTACTTCTTACGTTGTGTCTCATCCTAGCTCAATGAGTTCACTGAGTTGGAGGAGAGGAGTAGAAGTTCCCTGGAGGGAGATGTGTTGTCAGGGAGGTGGACAACTCACTTTGCCTTGATTCTTCTCTCATATTTAAAACATAACTTGCTTTGACCCATGGAGGAGTTTTGGCATTTGTACCATGGGGTGGGTGGTACTTGAAGGGGCCCCAAGTCAGTTCTGCACTGGCTCACTGTTGGCTATGTCCTCCACTATTTGGTGGGTAAATACGTATGTATATATCCTTATTGCTATATATATTTGCAAGACATTATTATAGATGTAAATAACAATTCCAGGTAACAAGTGGACTTGGTTAGTAAACTATTAATACTCGTCCGAATTTTGAAATGACTGTGCTGTGTCCAAAACCTTCATAAGAACTCTATATAACCTAATCTCGTGGTTTGGGTTTGTGGTTAGGGCCGTACCTTTATGTCGTGTAATTTTGTGTGAGGTGCTTCCCTCAGCGAGATACCAAAAAAAAATGGGGTGAGGTGATAATACCTGAAGTGCATCACGTTTAAATGGTGCTCCCAGAACATCATATTACTGACAACAAAAAGAATTAAAGCATTTTATTCAGATTAAGGCCAAAAACTGTTGGCAGATAAGAATTGCATGGCATAATTCTCAATATTAAATACAATCCATCAAATTTTAAATTTAAAAGTGAGGAGTGCAAGGTTATGTAAATAACCAGTCTTGTTCTTACTGTACTTAAAGTATATCGCACCTAAAGTCGTAACATAATGGTCAAACACAATGGAACCACCATATTATTAGAAGGTTGCACATGTGAGCTTTGGAGAATCTTAGCTATAAATAAATGCCCATGAACCCACTGTGCAATTCCCACATGTCCGTTTCTGGTATTCCAAGAACTTTCTCCTCTATAATTTATTATGACTGGTGCAGCCAGGCTTTTCCATCCTTCTCACCACTCTTATTCTGCTGCCATTCTTTGTAGTTCTCTACGCTGGTTTCCATTTCCCTTTAGAATTAAATCCTCCTTCTGTGTTTTAAATCCCTCCACAATTCTTCTGTCACCTATTGTTCCGACCTGATAGAAAAATTTACCCCTAGCTGATCACTTCACTCCTCCAATGACCAACTAATGACTTCCTCGCTCATATCCCCATCACATGCATGACTCCAAGACTTTTCTACTGCTGCTCCAACTCTCTGGAATGGTCTTCCTTTGCCTTCAAATGGAGAACATTGTAACAACCCTCTCATTGCCCTTCCCAGCGACCTGTCACATTGTCGTTAAAGGAACCATCTTTCTGGACTTAGTCCTTTAAGGGATCAATCTCTGGTTTATCCTCTCATGGTGCAGTTTGTTGTCTACATTCTCCATGATAATCTGCTAAAGTTTGGCTAATGATTAGACTTTCACTTGAACAGTTTTTCTCCTAGACCTTAAAAATACCTTATGGTTCAATACTTAACTCGTAGGACATTACAATTATGGTCCCCCTAATACCCCTATGGAAGCCCAGAGGGCGAAACGCGACAGGATTGGGGACCTTCCTCAATATGTCTGAGTTTTATGTCTGGAAGGATCTGTTTTTCTATTCACAGTATACATGTGAATTGGTACCATACCAGAGATTTTTTCTTTTTAAAAAACTTTTGCTCGTTGTATATTGTACCAGAAGAAATTTTTGGCTGCACTTGTTCCTTTTGTTTTATATCAATATTATGCTTCTTCTTTACCACAATATAGGCTAATCATGAATTTATAATTTATTAATATATAAATGTTCTAATAAATTATAAATAGGGCCACATCCCAAACCCCTTCTATCTCTTTTGTATTTCTATTCTTTACCCAGGGGGTGGCCATTGACTTAGTCTGACAGGGAAAACCATATTCATACACTTAAAAATCACTTACATTTTGAAAAATTTGGAAATACTAGGCAGGACATCGGCAATTTTTTTTTACAAAAGATAACTAAGGTAAAAATATGATTAGCAGAAAGGCCAAGTACTGTAAAGACAGGTAACCCTACCTTGTCATGAGTGGAATATTAGTCGGCAAGTTGATGCAAAAAGTTCTATAGCTCACATTGTAATGAAGTTTGTTTTTTTAGACCCATTTGTCAATATAATATTCAATTCTCTAAAGCTGTCACCCCCTATTCCTAATTATGTGATATCTAGGATTAAAGGATTATAAAGGTCATTCAGTACTGACTACTAGGGTGTGGGTATTTTCAGATACCTAGAAATGTACTTTTGCTAAGATATGAACAGAGAGGTCATTCTAATCTGATTCTAACATGATACGTCTATTCTCCCAACAACCTATGTAAAAGCATGAACACGAGGAAAACCTTTAGTGTCAGTGATAGCATAAAACAACATACCTTCCAGTGCAACTGTATCCTTGTCAACCAATAGAGACAGAATTTCATGGTTGACAAGGAAGCAATTGCACCAGAAATGCGAGACTGGCCAATAGAGGACATATGCTCCATTTTGTTTCTCCAAGTCACCTACTTTGGATGACAAATTGATGAGACAGTTGTGAAGTTGGTCCCGGGGCTCTTCATTACTAATATACATGATTCCTCTATTGACAGTATGCTCCTGATGAAGCTGTTTTTTTTTTTTACCATTTTCTTTACGAAATGCGTTGTGCTGGAGGTGGCCTTACAATACTCATGATAGATGTATAATGGGATATTACTTTGTACCAATTTCTGATTGCTATAACAAAGCTATGTTGTTGTTAAACTCTAATAAAAATTGTTTATATTATTACTGATCAAGTAAACCAATTATTTCTCACTAATTGATTTATGGCAAAAAAAACCTCTTTAATTACTCGTGTTCTTACTTTTAAAGAAATATATGTTTTGATTATTTCTTCAGTGATCTTTGATCTTCCACGACATCTGTAAGTGGAGCTAAGCAGGCAGCCATGACGTCCTGCGTGTGTCCCTGTTTCTTCTTTTTTCATGGTTTCTTATGAATGAATAAATAAAGTGGTGGGTAGGCATATGGGCTGAAATATAGGTACGGAAACAATTAGCGGAAAGGGAAAAGCGAATGGCAGTGAATATTGGAAGAAGATTGGAGAATCATTGACCTCCATCACTCTGGGAATGAGATGGGACAACAAGAGTAACTAAAGTTTCCAAAGTAAAGTACACATTGACAATGGATAAAAGACTGTGCAAACCTAGTAAAGGACATGACACTATGGGGTCTATTTACATATATCCAATATTTACCCTAAATTTTCACTTTTTCTTATGGTTCATACATTTTTTTTTAATCCAATGTGAAATGTTAAAATTATGGGTAAAATGTGGGTGAATCTTGGATGGAAACATTTATAATTAGACCTCTATGTAAAAAAATAAGATAATGCTGGAGTTCAGTTTTAATCATTCAGTAATAAATAGTTTTGTGACAAGATTGAAAAAACATTGGAAGAAGAAAAAAACATTTTAATGGTATTGTCCTAAGTTTGCTGTGTGATTTTGAATCAAGTCACAGGAAATGTATATATACATGGGAAATAAAAAATCCTGATAATGGTTTTGGGGTAATTGTTCTATAAATGTTGGGTGTGATGTTACATTTAAAGGGCCCTTCTAACAATAATTTGGAATTCAAATAGGAAGGACATGTTCAAGGATCCATGCCCCGGCTGTACCCAGCTTCCAGATTTATGAGACGTTACTAAGTATGGCTTTAGCTGCAACATTTTAATACATTACTGGCAATTACCATATCGCTGCCATGCCTGTCAGGAATGGCATGTGTGCCAACATGATTTATTGCCCATTCATCGTGCCAGTCGTCTTTCAGCATTCAGCGCCTCTGATTTGCTTGGCATTGCATTACATAGCCTGCTGTTGCCACACAAAGCGACGGGAATGTGTTCTGAGAAGCCTCATCACTCAGGTTTTACAGGATCCTATTATTATTTATTACCATAATTGTGTTGTTTCCTGGGGCGATAAATAAGGATTGATGGGATCTGATGACAGCCAGAGAAAGAGAGAGAAACAAGCCTTTCTTTCATATATCACAAGGCTTTGACTTCAGAGAGTGCCATTTCCACAGTCTCTCCAGCTGATTGGAGCAAGACACGTCTATGCCAAGCAATTTACTTTATCTCTTTTTTTTCCGGTTGATAAACAGTTTTACCTGTTGAACTGGGATATAATGACATTTTTACTGTACGTGCTACTTTGAAACACTTGCTACGTTTTTAAGGCCCGATCAAACCAGAAATTAGACAAGGGAAATTCTAATAGCAATTAGGTTGTTAAATTAATACAAACTGTGTATAGAAGCAAAGTGGTGGACATAACATATGATTCATGGCTCAAATGCGCTTCTGAGCTGCTCTACACCTTTTTACTTTCATCTCTGAATTCACCGAAAGGGAAGGTCGGTCAAATGGGAAGATGAGGCACCCAACGAAGGAAGAACAATAAATGTCAAACAACATTTTCCAACATTCCTGTATTACAGTGGAAACCGTGGGCCTGTTTTTTTTAAAGATCTCCAAGACTGAAGAAGGCTTATATGGGAGAACCTAGGTGATCCAACAAACCCGGAATGGATTTCCTAAAATTATTTGCTCTTACTTGGCAATTGTTTTCAATCCTGGACCAAATTTATTTCAGGTTTGCTGGATCACTCACTTTCTTCCACGAAAGTCTATCTACTCCAGTCTTGGATAACTTTAATTAATCATGGATCTACAGGAGGAGCAGGAGGTCTTATAGTCACAGGAAGTAGGTGATGAGCAATTGTCTGACCTCAATCTATCAAAGCAGAACTAAAACTAGGAGTCTCACCTGTCCTTCTTCTGTTGCTGGGCACCTTCATTTTCTTCCTTGAGGCAATCTTAATTAGCAGAACTGGGTATATAACTCCCGAAACTTCATTCATTCCAAGCAGTGGAAGCTGGGATTGCCTGATATCCCTGGCAAAAAACTCTGAGATGTGAATGCAATATGTAACAGCTGGGAGGTGATCGGGCAGGTAAGAACCCTTATTGCAGAAGGGACATTTTCTTTCTGGAGTAACACCTGCCACATTACCATCTTTTTATTGTGGGACATGATTTCAACTTGAAAAAGGAACAAAACGGCATGAGAGACCCTGGCTGTCTGATTAGGTGCACAGCTCTGACCAATCGCTACACAAGGGGTTTTACATTTTTAAAGGTCAGTTAAAAAATGTAATACTTTACATACTAATGAATATGAATTATTTAGGCATTTGCCTTTTTGGTTTGGTTTTGGCTTTAAAGTTCTGCATAACTTGTCAAAGAAGGTTTAGCTATTAGTGAAATGATTGAGACTTGTTTTCCAATGCTACTAGTATCAGTTAGAACATTGTATTAGTTTTTATTTTAGTCCAGTGACGGTATTTTACAAATCTGCTAATAGGCCTTGATATGGAAAGCATTTTAAAAGGCTTAAAAGCAGACACCTTGCACATTTCTAAAGCTAGCCGTACACTTTGCATGCAATTTTTATGAATATTTACATGACCAATTAGAAAAAAAAATCAAATTCCTCTTATAAATATATTAAAGATCATTGTAATTGATTAGTCAAGGTATTTTTTGTTAATTGGCTAAGCATCATATTGAAGTCAAAACCAATTTCTGTGCTACAATCACTGTTTTATTCAGATAAATGTACAAATAAATATAATTATAAAATCAATAGTAATTCAGATAAGTTAATAATAGGTTAATGGTACATTGAATATTTTTTAGCTGATTGAAAGGATCAGTTTAAATTGATTGTTATATCTTTCATAATATAATTTCAAAATACCATAAAGATAAGATTTCAGTCCAGTGTATGCCTATTATTAGTCTTTATGTTGATCAAATTAATGCAATAGAGATTTTTTTTTGGATTCCAAGCCAATGTTGTACACCGGACCTCAGCTTCTCACAGTCTCTAGTCTGGAAAAAGTCTACCTCACATCATTTGTCTAATACCAAAACTGAGATTCTGAGTATAAGGCTAGGTATACACTTGCAATAGTTCTCGTCCGATAATTGGCTCAGAGCTGATATCGGTCGAAAATCTTGCGTGTTTACAGCGCTTATCATCCATTGTCCGAACTGCTGTCCTGGTGCATCCACGGATGATAGAGGACGAACGACGAACAACTGTAATGCAAGTGAAGGGGGAGAGAGCGCAGTGGGGTGCCTCTTAGTTGTTCTCCCCGTCCCCTCTCCATAGAAAAAAACAGTGCTGTATGTACAGCACTTGTTCATGCATCATGCACTCATTAGTAGTTGGAAAGGATCGTGAAAGATCCATGTACATATCCTAAGTCTAAAGCATTGTACAGACATCCGAAGGACATCAAATGATTATTGTTGGAAACAATCTTTCATGATCTTTTCAAGTGACAGATTCAATGGAGAGGGGACGGGCAAGGAATTGGTAGCACCCTGCTATGCTTTCCTCCCTTGGAGTGCACAGTGGCACAATTGGTTGGGCACTGCTGTACAGATGTTGAAAGGTGCCTAAACCTCAATGGTATTTTTACTTTAGAAAAGTTTTATGGATAACTTGGGTTTAAGTTAAATACTTATAGGTGATGATGTCATGTGTCTTGTGTGTTTAAGTAATGTGTAAAACACTTCCTGGATTCAAAATGAGGTTGGACTGGGAACCTTTAGTCTGGAAGGCAGGCACAAAAAATTTCTTTCATAGTAGAAGCAGATTTTATTAGTCTGGAGAGGGCACCATGCAGAGTGTACCATGGTGCCTCACAGTATGGGTGTTCCGAAAGGACATGTTTTATTTTGACAATCCATGACATAACATCTCAGAGCTGCAAAGAAAGCTGTAGAATGGTCTCAGCCAGACTGTGATCAGATCTGCACAAGGAGCAGGTAACTATATAATGTCCACCATTTGTCTTCTGATCAATGTCTAAATGGCAGAGCCAAAAGCCCAACATATATTATCAAATCAGGCAAATACCCCCATGCCCAGTATCCCCCTGTTATCAATCCCATCATCTAGCCATAACAAATCATACATTCTCGTTTTTTACTCATCTGTTCCTAAAACATCACAGTACAACATAACCAGTTTGATTTCATTTTCATGGACATTTACTTAGGTGATCTGTTCAAGTGCCTGGCATGCCCTGGTAAATACTCTTTTATAAGGGTGGTGGCCGCCTGACCAATACCAGGAGGATTTGCAAAAAAAAAAAAAAAAAAGAAATGTAAAAAAACAGGTATTTTTTTATTTACTGAATATGTTAAATATTACAGAGCAAATACAGAGCAACATCCCCATTGGTGCTGTTGGTAAAAGAGTAAGAGAAGGGGAGATACCAATAGAAACTTACCAAAAGGAACACCGTCAAGAAAAAACCTGGCAAAGCATTTAACATTTCATACCTAAAATTATTACATTTTTAGATAAATAATTCTGAAAATACATTGAGTATATAAAATATCTAATTTTGGTCTCAGTACCATAGTGAGAATTTTTATATACACAACTATAGTAGACAAGCTCTATAAGAAATTGGGAATGGAAAAAATCAACTTTTTTCATTTTAACCACAATCTTCAGTAGGTAGCACTCATGTATGATATTGCAGACATATCCATCTTAGAGAAGGGATAAATTAATAGGTTCATTTGGGGAGGGAGGGGGGCACAATTCAGTAAATTTACTTTATTTAGTTGTTACTTTGCTCACCACCATAATAAAGATGCTTTGTGATACATTAGCATCTAACAGTGGGTTTTTGTGCTCTTTAGTTACAAGAATACGTCATGTTATTGACAGAAACAAGCTGTGGAAGTGTGGGTAGAACATGTGTTTATGTTCTCCGGAGTCTGCCTGACATTCAGAGAGAAAGGCTGGTTACATATAAAAGGTAATCCTCAAATCAATATATTATAAGTGACTTTAAGACAGCTCACAACTTCTGTCTTCTGCGCTCTTTAAAGCAGTCACTCAAACAACAAAGTCTCTTTCAGATACTCAGGGATAAGGATTGACAGATGTCTACCGGCTGGCATCATTGTGTTGTATAGATTGACTGTCACTAGGCAAGACATGTAATCAATGCACAGACAGGGCTGCCATAAAGTGAGCAACACCTCTCCAACTACCACAATAACACCGATGATAACAAAGTCAACAGTTTATAGATTATGATGGAGCTGTTTTATGTTTTGTAATTAGCTCACTTGATAAAGGTCCCCGGGGGTCCAAATGTTAACCTGAACTAGGTCAGTAAACTTGACCTTATTCCAAAGTTGAGATATTACTTAATTTCCAGGAATTGTGAAATAGTGCTGGAATGTACAGTGCAGGTTGGATGTGGAGTTTTTTTTGATATCTCGTTATATTGCGTTACCACCTGAAAAGCTGGAAACCTCAAAACCGTGGATTGCTAGGGGTTCCCTGAGCAATGAGCAACTTGTGCCTCTCAGGTTGCTTCACAGGACACAAATGATATTTTTGTCTATCTGTAAAGGTCCCTGAAGACTCGAAAGTTATTTTAAGGGTTCCCCATGTTAAAAAGGTCAAGAAACATTGCTCTAAACTTAAAACCCAACATTACATATTTGATAAGTTCCCAGCATAAACTGGATAAAATGTTTAAAGCTCTTGTTTTAAAATGATCATCTACTGGTTCAGTATGAGTTCTATTTTGGACACAACACAGTGTTCATTCTATTTCTTATAAACCCCACCCCTGAGGGTACATCATCATGCCAGTCTGGGTCTACAATGGAGCTTCTCCACAACACAGCACTATGTATCAACATGACATTATGAATTCCCAACAATATACCCAACTGTATATATGTTTACATAAATGGCTTTTTAATACTGTTTCAGATCACAAAGCTACTGACTACTTGCCAATCGTCTTTTGAAGATTTTGAACTGTCTGTCAAGTATAGAGACCAACTGAGTTTAATGAGGTTCAGGTAGCTTGCCCAGGTGACTCCGAGCCCAGAACTAGGCAGGTACCATCAGATGGGAGCTCAATCAGCCACAACTTAAAGAGAAACTAAACTCAAAACAAAAAAATACACTTACCTTCCATCCCGCAGGGCAGTCTGATCCATCCAGGGGTGTCCTGCATCTGGTCCCGTGTCGTCTTGGCGATCCGGGTGCCGCTATCTTCTCCTCTTTTTCCGGGTTCTTCATCCTACGTCACGTGACCCAGGAGCGAGATCGGGTGACGAAGGATGAAAAAACAAATTGCTTATCTCACTGCACATGCGTGAGATCAGCCAAATGTTTCTATTTGCGCGAAAAGGCTCCTTCTGCGCATGCCAGAGCATCGTTGGCATCGAGAATTAAGGGGCGGTGCTGCACACTTTTTTTTTTTAAAAAAAAGCATGTTGTACCTAAAAAAAAAAACAACAGAAATAAATGGTTGTCTACCCTTTAATGTAAAGTGAAACTTTTGACTTTAGGTACGCTTTAAGAATCAGGAGCCAGAGGATTCCACTGAACCCAGGTTGAGAATCACTGCTATAAAGTTAACAAGACAGCCAGGAAACCTCCATTTATTAACCTTAACCCTTCTTAAATTTTCCTACTTCCTAGTTGGACAAGTTGCCACTTCATGGGGTTGATTTCATAAATAAATAAGAGCTGTTCATTTAGTAAGTTATTCCCTTGCAAAAGATATATCACTTTCCTTAATAAATCAAATGAATCTCTGCAAACTTTAGCCACCCAATCATATGTCTTTGGATTTATTTGTATGTGATTGGGTATTCTTCACATATTTTCTTCACATTTTACTAAACTAAATCAGTAAAGATATTAGTTGTTCTTGGTAAATCAAATTTTAGATATGCAATCATCTCCAAACTGTTCCCATCCAACTGTATGGGAGTGACTGAAAAACATTTTGTGCACGTGTTTGCACATGGTTGTATTTGCCATACAATCTCAGTACTTTGTGGTGCTGTTTGTGGACATGACATATAGCTTCTAGCGGCCTTAAATGGCCAACCACTTCTATTGATATAACCTATATCTGATCTACCTATAACTGACAAGACACACTATATGGTACATGTAAATGGTGAGCAGGTAGCAATGTGATGGGCCAGCACTAAATAATAGCTTTAGTTTTGTATATTTTATGCTGCCGGGGAGGATACAATTGGAATACAAGCTTCTGGCCTAGCGAAGAAAAAAGTACAAATTTGGTCCTGGTTGCTAGAGAACTGGGGATAGCCCATAATGCCTTGCAGTTCAGTATACTGCACCCAACTGTGTGACAAAGCATTGTAAAAATTGCTCCTGAACACATATCGGTGTGCCCAGGAGCTGCTACTCGAATGGTTTTAGAACGTATATCAAAAAGGAGCCTTGGTGATCAGCGCATATTCCTTTAGCAAATTATTGCCTATAGCTTTGGTTTTATTATTTTAGATAAAGATAGAATAGTAAACCTAACATGTGATTTGTTGTCAAAGGAAAAGCTCATATTTTCCTCAACCTATGGGGCCTAAAAAATAAATATGATTGCATTTATTTACCAGAGAAAACAGTAAAGTCCCAAGTATGAGCAGCATGGTTGGGTCAGTGGTTAGCACTCTTGCCTTTTACATCCCTAGGTCACCCGTTTAAATCCAGGGCAGGCCCTTTCTGCCTAGGGCTGTAATGGTCTCCCTATGATTGGTTGGGGTTCCTCTGAGTTTTCTCCCACATCCCAAAAAGCATGCATAGAATTGGCTTCTCCTTAAACCTGGCCTTGGACTGTGTTATTAACATATGACTATGGTAGGGCCATTAGATTGTGAGCCCTTTTGAGGGACATTTAGTGATACGACTATGGACTTTGGAAAACGCAGAATAATATGTTAGCACTGCATAAATACAATGAAAACTATAGATGGGTATGGGGATTTTATGACAGTAAATTCATTAATATTGCATTGTTGTTGGGTAAATGGCTTTAGATACCCTTTTGGTACCCCTTTTAAATTTCCCTTGAGGAAGAGCCATGAGGAAGTGGGGTAACCACACCACAACCTCCCTGCTAATCTGAACCAGCCCTGCAGTGTATGTAAAGACAATGTTATAATTAAAGTTGGTTAAAGAAAGGAAGGGTTATATCATTTGTCAAAGTTTTAAAGTTTGTCAAAGTGCTGGGCAATATCTTGGCACTATATAAATACTGGGCAATATGTTGGCGCTATATAAATACTAGTTAAGAATAATAAAGTACAGTAGTCTAAAGCTACCAATCACAAATAATCTTTCATTATTATTTAATACAGTCTGCTATGATCTGCATGGAGTTCCTACCAGATTTGTTCCAGGATTTGTCATACTCTACCTTGCTGCTGTTACAGAATAATATATTTTTCACTCTTGAGATTTTGTTATTTCTTTCTCTGCTCCCAGCCTTGGATACATGGCAGACGTAGCACTCGGCTAGGCCTTCTGTCATCCAGAGTTAGGAGCTAAGATGGAAGGCAGCCTGCTGTGCTCTGACACTTGTGGTTTGCCAAGCTCGCGGTGACTGATAACCTGTCAGGATTCATGTGGGGCTGTCACTGTCCCACAGTAATAAATGAGTTTATGAAAATTGGAACTTTACATTAATTGGGTCAGTGACCCATAACTCTGTGGATGAATCCACAAGACATAATGAAATTACTGCAGAAGCATCAACATTATGAATCGGCCCTGTAAAAGATTGTCCGTCTGTGCATTCACTTGCAGAAGGTTCCTTGCTTGGGAGAGATATTCTGCAAACCTTTCCCAGCCCCCCTCCAGGGTGTTGCGATGAAAGGTAAATTACATTAATATTTGTGCCATTTGTCTTTCACTTCTTTGTAATTGATATAAAAGATTTCTATGAGGTAAAGGTGAAGTCTTATTTGGTAGCATATGCTAGTCTGAGATGAAAGCAGTCAGCCATGAAGCCGCTTCTCTATCATCATTAGGGATGGTCTCATGTTTAAAGATACAAACATGCCATGCATAGTGTAAGAGGGAAATCATAGCTACAATTATACCAAAAATGCATTACTGATCGCTTGGATAAGTAACGTTATTGTATAATAAATTGTCTGTAGAGGCATAATTAAAAGTTATGAGCTCCCCAAAAATTCTAAACAGGGAACCCTTCATGTTTTTTATTGATAGGGTTTAGCTTATTCTCATTATTAATAAACCTAACAAGCTTGCTAGAAGTTCCAGGCTAATAGAAATATAAAAAAAATATATAAAAATTTAAAAAAAGGAAAACGGAAGTAGAAGTAAAGGTTTTTCCATTGCCCAATAAGAAGACAAGCTCAGATTTGTACAACAAGAATGGGAGGGGAGATTCAGGGAGATTCTTCTCATTGCAATTTCCCAATCTTTGAAAGGTCATTGTTTAATTTGAAACATAGGAAGCATTTGGCCTGATTTAATAAAGCTCTCTAAGACTGGATCACCCAGGTTCTCCCATGATAGTTTATCTTCTCCAGTCTTAGAGAAACCCATTGTGTAATATAACCCATGACTTTTTATCTCATAACTAATACAAAAGTGGGCTTTTCGTGGTGGTATTTTTATTAATGGAATTGTTATGAAAAGTGGTTGAAAAGAAAGTTGAAAGAGAACTATTTATCAATGTTTTCTCCTGAAATTTATCCTGATTTACACTTTATCCTTCTTTTTATTCCACCATGTGCAGTAGATTAGATCTAGTTTTAAATTTACTAAAGTGAATGACACCCATCGTTCAAAAAAACCTGAGCAAGAATCATACCCTGAGATGAATGTGCCTAGGATAAATAAATGGGCTTAGGACATTCCTAATGTAGGGGTTCAGCTTTAATTGAAAATTGGTATCAATAACACTTCATATGTGTTTTTGTATAACCAAAATTTATGGGCCTGATTTATGGAAATTCTGGAGAAGATAGATTATCATGGAAGAACCTGGCTGTTAGCAAACCTAGAATAGATCTGGTCCAGCATTAAAAAATATTTTCCAACTACGACATGATTTTATCGCAATAAATTGCGTTTTTCCAAGCTAATCCTAATTTTTCCCATGACAGTCTATCTTTTCTAGTCTTGGAGAATTGTAATAAATTAGGCCCATTGTGGCAGACTGACTGTCTATCATTGTCTAAAGATGCAGGTAATGTTTTTACAGTAGGAAATGAGTTCTTGCTTGGTCTACAGATCCAGTTGGTTTAACAAGAAAAGGGTCCCTGAACAGGTAAAAGAGTGGATACAAGTGTTGTCCCAAAAAAGGTAGTCAGGTTAGGTGGCCAGGGCTTCTACAATATGGGGGACCAAGTAAACTTGGTAGTGTGTGCATTGAGAAATGCACACATTTTGTGAAGAACTATTATGGTGACTGCAGAAGCACATGCAAGGAGCGTGTTTCCATGCCTTAGTGACCGACCCTCAGACCAGGCCAAGGCCAGAGGGACAAAATGGTTTGGGTAGATGCACACTGAATATTCAAGCATACCAGATAGCCAGGTGGCTAAATTTTTGATTTGTGTCTGCATGGAGCTTCAAACCCCAGCAAGGGTAAACCTTATAAATGTTATTTGCTACAATTAAGAATGAATACAATTAGACAGAAGACCTAAACATCCTACAAAATGTGACATTATTATTATTATTGCCTAGTATTTATATAGTGCCGGCATATTATGCAGCACTGCAAAAAGTCTATTGTTATGTTACTAACTGTCCCCCAAAGATGCTCACAATTTAATGTCCCTTCCATAGTCATATGCTATTATCACAGTCTTCAACCAATTTGCGGGTAACCTAATAAACATGATTTTGGAATATGGGAGGAAACTGCAGTGCCCAGGGGTAACCCATGTAAATACAGAGAGAACATGGAAAGTCCAATGGACCCTGGCTGAGATTCAAACCTAGAGCCTAAAGTCCAGAGTGCTGAGCCATTGTGACATTAAAAATGAACAAAAATGATTAAAAAGTAAGGATTCAACCTTTCATGTTAAGTTTTTTTTTTTTTTTAAATAGGATTAAAGTTTATCCTTGTGTCAAAGTTCAAATTCTCCAACTAAAGCTTGGAGGTTCATAGAAAAATATCCTCTTATCAGCAATGTAAAAGTTATATTTCAATTCTATCTCCTCTTTATGAGCTGCCTCACTTATTCTTTCCCGCAAAGCTGTATTCAGCTATTTATTCCTTTCTCTGAACGTCCCATCCTCTTTTTTTGTGCTGCCTCTTTGTGATGATTGAAATCTTGCAATGCTTAATCTGGGAGTGATTAAAGAGCCTCATTTCTCGGAAGGCTCGGCACCCATCTTCTCCTGTGATAAATGGGCCTCTAACATCCTCTGATCCCATTATATTGTGATTAATTGTGCCAGTTTAAGTCAATAATTCATTTGTTAAAAATAGGCCTGACATGGCACCATTTGTCTCAGGGGAGAGAGAGGAGAAGACGCATCCATTGTGTAGTTAACCTATTCATTGCCAAATGGTGGGAATATTCGGTTTATTAACACGTGCTCTGCTGCATATGTAGCTAGTTGGAGATTGCTGAGATCATCATGCAGAATTAATCACTCCTTCTTGTGGCTTTGCCATTAATTAATAGAAGACCAGAACAATAGTGAAAGCAATTATCTTATACCTCTCACTTACTAAATAGGGGTTTCTCAGCAGTAATTCATAATTGTCAACTGTCTTCCTATTCCCAAGACAATCTTCAAATTTAAAGGCTTAAGATGCCCAAGCACATTTAAAGCTCATTATCTAGTACTAGGAATTTTGACATGTTCTGACAACATTTAGGAAGTACATTGGGCACCAGCAGTCACAACAAAAAGTCCTCAGAACAGACGAAGAATAGCTACGATGTCTACCCAAGCATCTAATTAAAAATAGGATTTGAGAAGTTTACTGCAAATACTACAAAGCTGTCGGCCAAAAATCCAGTGAATGGCAAGGCTGTGGCTCCTGATAATAGGTTATTTTAATAACGTGAAATGTGTCAGGTGACCTACGTCACTCATAGGTCTGGTTAAACTGGGGTTGGCAGACGGAAACCTTCGGTAATGAGGGTCAGGTCAATACTACCAGCCAACGATATCAGCTTTATGTAAACCTCAGCCATTCTGTTTAGCATCATTGCTTATCCAGACAACCATCCCTCAATGTAACGCCATACTCATCACTTGTAGACAGGTCCCTCTATTAGCCCTAAGAGGTCTTGGTCCTAGTACTTGACCCCATGACTTGGTACGCAATAGATGGAATCTGAGGGGAGCAAAGATTAAGAGAGGATGCAGAAAACCAGGACTGAGCAAGAAGGTTGATGGGGAAACAACAAACCAAATTACAGAGCAAGATCAGGTTGGCGGACAGAGCCAAAGGTCCTACAGAGGAGTCACACCTGCGAAAACATGTGCAAGCCTAAATTAAACTGCTAGAGCTTGCAGAGGACTATGAAAGTCTTCCATAACCCATGCCAATCAAGAGGCACCTAGCACTGTTATAAGGCTGAAAGGGAGGAAGTTGCATAATATGCAGGGTATTTCACCTCTGACAGCCAATTGGCATGGTGAAGCAATGAGGAGTACAGGGCTAATAAAGGGTAGGATGGGCAGGGCCTTAGGGTCCACATTGTGAATGACCCCTCCTTTTTATTATATCATTATATTATTATATTTGTAATTCTTTTTTACCCAGGGGTCTTCCAGTTGGCCTGATCCTTCATGAACATGTTGGAAAAAATTGTGCTAGGAATGCGATGTGTTCCAATACATTACCAACATATGTGCTGTCTTGCTAATACATTTACAGCAACAGAACAAGATGGAGGAAGATTTGATTTGAAGAAAGTGCACAATGCTCGGGTAAGTAAAACTACTAAACACAAACAGTGGTGGAAGGTTATTCTGTCTCAATAGCTGGGGTAATTGCTTGTCCTGACATTGGTGGTTTATTTTTGGGGTAACCTGGCCTAGAGGGGGGCTGCACTTGTTGGTGATTATGAAAAGTTAGGTACTGATATGGATTTTTCAAGCACATCCACCATTTTGTGCTATGTGTGAGATATTTTTGGTTCCCAATTTAGAACCCGCCCTAGACCTCCCAATTAGAGAGGATACACTTTCATCAGTGAAGCTGGGTTGATCCATCAAACCTGAAATGGATTTCTTCAAAGTCATTTGCTAGCAAATGTTTTGAATCCTGGACCAGATCCAGGTTTGCTGGATCACCCAGCTTCAATGATGAAAGTGTATCCTCTCCAGCCCTGAAGAGCTTTAATAAAACAGGCCCTATATGTCAGAAATAAAAAAACAAAAAAGCAACCAGACAGATATTTTTTTGCAGGGAGGACAGGTGATAACCCTTCTGCAAATAAATAAACTTACTTCCCGAATAGAATTTCAGATTTGCATTTACCTGTCCTTACTTCCTTACCTCTTTTTTCCCATGTGTTGGCGCTTTGGCTATCTTGATTGACCAAGTCGGGATAATTTAATTCCTGCTCATGCATGCAGAAGTTTATTCAATCCTGGTAGCCTCTGGAGATGCCAGGATGCCTAACATTTCCTAGCATCCTACACTGTATTGAGCATGTGCAGCTCAGTGTCCTTTTAAAGATTGCAAACGAGCAGATACGTATGTTTTATTCTTCCAACCTGTCTCTTCTGAAATAAAAAACCTGCCTGTTCGCAATATTTCATTGGAGACCTACAGTTCAACTGTAGACATTGCAATTCTTTGCGCCATTTTTGTGCATTACCATTGCATTGCATTAACACGTGCTTACTGCGCCTTACCACAATGCAGTAATGTGATTGGGCAGGTAACTTTTCACTCTGATATTGGATTATTAACCTTTCTTTTTAGACATCAGGTTGCTGTTTTAACTCTCCAATTCTAAATATAAAAGTAAATAAATGCTCTAAAGTATTTTGAAGATCAGCTGCATTTGCAACACAGTAAAACCTTTCAAGCATGTAACAACTTGTAATTGCGCTGAACACATTATAAATATTGGCGTAATCATGTGAAAACTCATTTTATCAAAATATAAGTCGCAATGCTCCGCTGATTACAAGGATGCGGTGATTAGTTAAAGTGTATTTTATATGTTAATAATTAGAATTCCAATATCCGCTTTCTATTTGTTACAGAATAATTTGTGGTTCTGTTTTTTTCCCTATTTATAGGACAAAAGTGAAGGGGTAATGGTAACTATTATAATTAAAATTATTCTTATTGTTAATGTGTTAGTTCTATATAAGATAATAGTAATAATAAATAGAATAGAGGACAATTAGGCTGGCTGTAAAGTTTTCATTGTTTCATTGTCTCCCCTATCTGTTCAACAGGGACAAAAGGATGGAAATGCTGTTTGTGCCTTCCTGTCCTACTGACAAACGCTCCCTCTATTTCTTGTCACCGACAGGAAGGCAAAATCTCTCCAACTGAATCACAGTCATAGGAAAATTTAAAAAAAATTAATTTTAACTCTTGCTCCCTAATTTGTCCAAAAAATGCAAATACATATCAGTTATTAGCTTTTTTTTTTTTTTTTTGTAGATTGACTGTCCAAAGCTGATTTGTGATTGGGCATAGCTGGGAGTGAAGAATAAATTATCTCCGAGCATGTGCATGAAAATTAGCCCATTCCGGCTTGGCCAATCAAGTTGGGCAAAGATGTGGAAGTAAACCAGGTGAAGATGATGTCACCAGCAATAGAGCAATAGGAGGTGAATTTAGTAAAAAAATTGGGCAGGTAACTTTATTTTATTGCAAAAGAGACATAGTCTATACCTTCTGCAATCATAAACCAGCCTAATCATTTTTTTATGCTGGTAAAGCAATTACCATTGGAGCGGAATAAAAGTTCCACAATGAAAAGTTGCAATCAGGCTGGATTTTTTCACCAGTCCCTTCTGCAATAAAACATACCTGCCCGCTTGCTCACTTTCTGTTTTTTAATGATGATAATACCTGGAAATGCTGGGTATGCTGACATCCCCTGGGGCTGACAGGACTGATTGAACCTTGATTGGCCTGGCCAATTAAGATGGACAAAGATCGGCAACCTGGAAGAGGATCAAGATGGTGGCACTTGAGACGTAACAGACACAGGTGAGTGTATTTAAACATTTTTCAATCAGGCAGGTTTTACTTTAGTCCATCTCCTGTCCCTTGTTACATCCACTGTCCCTTCTGCAATAAAGGATCTGCCTGGTGGAAGTTTTTTAAGTTTAGGGTTTGGTTCCACTTTATTAAGATAACACACAATGATAGACAGCATGATTTGCTCAGTAGTTAGCACTCTAGTCTTTGCAGTGCTGGGTCCCAGGTTGTAACCTCGGCCAGGGCACTATCTGCATGGAGTTGCAGGTTCTCCCTGTGTTTACATGGGTTTCCTCCGGGCACTCCGGTTTCCACCCACATTCCAAAAACATGCAGTTAGGTTAATTGGCTTCCCCCCGAAATTGTCCTTAACTCCGGTAAGGACATATGATCATGGTATGGACATTAGATTTTGATCGCTTTGGGAGACAGTTAGGGATATGGCTATGGGCTTTGTAAAGCTGCATAATATGTCAGCACTATATAAATACAAGTTATTAATAATAATGAAAAAGTGTGAATTGAAAAGAAATTTAGGTTTAGAAAAATATCAACAGCCCCTGATTTGGAGAGATTTTTCCTCTTTAATATCCATGTCCTTATATTGTGCCTCTTGGGGAAATATGTCACAATTATTTAATCATCAAAAAGTGCCATTTTGCATCTTTACCTGCCACTTGAATGCAAAATAACACTTTCTGAAAATGAATAGAGGTGACATATCCGCCCAAAAAGAGGAACAACTGAGAAGGACTTGGACCGGAAGCATGGACGGTCTCTCCAAATCAGGGACAGTTGATATGTTTCCAAATTTAGATCTCTCTTCAATCCCCACTTTTGTATGTTAGTATGCTCATTGAAGGGAATCGTTTTCCAAGCCCTGCACCAAATGTTCTGGCGGATGAGTAGTTCTTAGCAGGGGTCTAAAGCACCCCCCCTCCTTAAAAAAATCCCCCCCATTCCTGTTCCCTGCTCCAGCTCTGGCCTGTGTTTTGTCTCCATAAATTAGGCTTTCCCCTTTAGCTGTGTCAGGGGAACATAAGAAAGCTGTATATAATTTCTGGCATTCCAAGGCCTTTTCTAGTCCTGACATCTGCCTGTGTGTGACAGTAGAAGCACATTCCTAACTCATTATCTTGGAAAGCAGCGGAATCCAGGCAGTGACACCGCCATTAATCAGAATGAAAGAGGGACAAGCCTGAAACTTTCACTGCCCTGTCATTCCTAGTTTTGGACAAGCAGCAATCCATCTTTGCGAGTGACAGGGCTGATAGAGGGCATTATTTATTCCTTTTGTTGTATGGGAAAGGAAGGATCATCTGTCAGCAGAGGCAGGGATCTGTACTAAAGTCCACATGTAATTTGAAGTGGAGGAGTCAGGAGTGACACGCAGTAGGAGGGGTGCCGGATGCTAAGGGATGGAAGTGGGATTATATACAGCGTAATTCATCTGTGCAAGTAAAATAGTCACATGTGTATATATAGAGCAGAACATATCTGGTTTATTTAATAGGAGGATGTTTATAGAATGTCTGATTTTCTGCAAATGATGCAATTTACCTTAAAGTTAAAATATAGCCGGAAGAATTATTATATTTATTATATAGCGCTGACATATAATGTAGTGCTTTACAAAGTCCATTGTCATGTCACCAAAACCTCTTTAAGACATGCAGTCTAAAACCGCGGTGCCCCTAGATGCCCTAGAGAACAGATTTTAGAATTACCGGTAATGTTTGATGAATCTTCCATACAGTTGAGTGAGGTTATGGTTTGGTTCATTGCACTGCAAGGGATAATGGGCCATCTTCAGTCCTTTAGCATCAACCACAACACAAGAGCAAAGCTGCCATGTTAAACTAGAGCTCACCAAGATTGGAACGCATTACTATTCCTTGGTAATAGAAGCAGCTGGCTACTGTATTGTACTGTACTGGTATGTTGTGTCCAGGAGCTGCACTGCAAACCATCACAACTGCAACGCCAATTAATTATTATTATTATCCAGTATTTATATAGTGGCGACATAATATGAAGTGCTTTACAAAATCCATAGTCATGTCACTAGCTGTTCCTCAAAGGAGCTCACAATCTAATGTCCCTAATTCAATCGTATGTCTTTTAATCTCCATGGCGGTATGAATATTTTGTAATTTTAAATGTCAAATTGGTACATTTGACATGTAAAAATACTTTCAATTTTAAATTTCTCGCTGGTCAACCCCCCCCCTCCCCCCAAAGCATGCATCCCCTAGCCTCGTGTCTCCAACGCTTACCCCGGGATGTGAGGCTAGGAGAGGCAAATGCCCGTCATTGCCAACGGGATGCTGATGTCAGCTGGGCTTCACCTAGTGGGCCTAGATGCCGGGTCCCCACTTTTTCTGGGCAGGGTCCTCTTCTCCTGTGTCATTGTATCTGTCTGCCATTTGCAACTCCTACTTATGTACAGCCCTGCGCCATATGGCGCTTTATAAATACAGTTTATTATTATTAATAATAAGAATAATAATAAAAATTACAATATTTCTCTTGAGCATCAACTGAACCAAGTCCCATTTAAGAGGGTGCTTGGTGTCACTAAAACTTGGCAGCATGGTGGCATTATGTGCATGGAGTTTATATGTTCTCCCTGTTCCTGCATGGCATTCCCTAACATCTCAAAACTGCTGATTAATTTGGCTTTACCCAAATTTTTCCTAATATGTTGGGACATATGACTATGGTAGGGATATTAGATTCTAAGGACAGTTAGTGACATGACTTTGGGCTCTGTACAGTACTGCGTATTATGTCAGTGCTATGTAAATGCATGATGATAAAAAATAATTATTCCACATTGGGTCTGATTTATTAAAGCTCTCAAAACCGGAGAAGATAGACTATCATGGGAGAACCTGGGTGATCCAGCAAACCTTTGGAATGGAATTGGAAGTTGGCTAATGGTTCGGATCCTGGACCAGATTTATTCCAAGTTTAATGGGTTACCCAGGTTCTCCCATGACAGCCTATCTTCTCCAGTCTTGGAAAGCTTTAATAAATCAGGCCCATTGTCCTCCATATCAGACCAATACAAAGCAACAAATACCCGCAAACTACCCCTCTACCCAAACCCATGCCCCAAGACCTGAGTTCCAAATCCAGCAGTGACATCATACTCCACATATTTCATTTCAGGGACCTGATATTTGTCATTGCAGAATCGGTATTAAGACATCATTATCCATCCCACCAGATGGCAGAACATCCAAAGGCCAGCACTTGTCAGCATGGAGTTAAATAGCAGTGAATCTGACATTCACCAAACATTCTGTGGTGGAGACTCAATCACTGCCATTGAAAACACATCAACCTGGAACATTCTCCACCCCTGAATGTTTAATAAATGTCATTTATTTCTTTATAAAAAGGCCCCTATTTATTTCATATGAACCTATTTATAAAAAACAAGAAAACCTGGCATTCTTTTTAATCCACATGGCTGAAATCTCTTGCTGGGCATCATTCTTTTGATAAAACTGATTTATTAAAACGCTACAGGCTGTTCACATAACAAAGTGAATTGTCCCCATACGTGGATATATCACTTAGCCTAGAAAATGGGGGAAGCTCTATTAACTTCAGCCATCCAATCCTGTGCAAGAAAAATGCTGTATTTTTAGATGTCATTGCACCTGATTGGGTAGTTTTTGCAGAAGACTATCACCACAATTACAAAGCTAAATAAAATGTCCAATGTAAGGTTAACATTAACTAGTAAGTAAATGGTTCTAATTCTTTTAGTAACTCACCCCCTATGCTGTAATCATGAATAAAGAATTGGTGAAACTGATAGAAAGTCACCCTGAGAAACATTTGTGGTGATATGAAGTTAGCAAAGGGGCAGCTGAAAAGTCATTAAACATCACAATCTATATCTAGAAGTAGAGTTTTTTTTAACCTAAATATATCTAAGCCGAGTATAATAATTACCCAGAAATGCTTTATTAATTGTCAGATCTACTGGAATCAATATTTCCAATTACAAATGTCAAAAATATCCATTTTAACCTTTTACAAAAGGGCTCTGTATTGTTCAGTACTCCCAATGAGACCCTCTTGTACATGAGGGGTTGAGATATGTAAGCTCAATAGTAACATATCAATGGAAAAATAGGAAATGTGTATTGGGATATAAACTTGTGATTCCAGCCTGTGGAAATAATTGCACCATTCTGATCAAAAGGCATCAGCGTTACTTAATATGTAAGCGCTATATAAACCTAGTTTATTATTATTAATAATAATAATAATAATAATAATAATAAGTTCTTACAAGGCAGCAAGGAAAGCAAGTGCTAGGTCAGAAGTCTTGTTTTTATTATTATTGTTATTAATATAATTATTATTATTATTATTAATATTATTATTATTAATAATAAACTGTATTTATAAAGCTCCGACATATTACCCAGCCATGTACAATATATAGGGGTAGCAAATGACAGACAGATACAACAATGACATAGGAGGAGGCGAGAAACCTGCCCCGAAGAGCTTACAATCTAAGAGGTGTTTTGGTCTAGGAAATAATTTAAAGAGGACCTCATATGATATTTTTATCTTTATATAAAAGAGTGGTTACTTTGTTCTGTGTACTTTATTTTTTTATTTTTTGGTGAGGTCTCCTCTGGTGGTAAAGGCTGAAGGGGAAACCCGCAGCCTCCTGGGATTCTTGCATTACATATCCCAGGAGATCGGGCATGTGTCATCACTGGCTTCCCTATTGAAAAACAAAGGCTCAGTCTCACACATGAGCAGTAATATTGGCATTTTTTTTATATTTGCAGAAAGACATGTCACCCGATCTCATGCCTGCACATTGTAGAAGATGAGCAGGCCGCTGTTCTGTCCAGTGACAGAAAGAAGAGAGAAGCCAAGACATTGCATTTCTCATTGGGCTTGGTTTGTGGAGGGTTCAAGGGATTTCCACCAGTAACAGTTGATTTTTTTTTCATTTTAAGGTCCACAGGCATTGCGTTTCTGCGTTTGGAACTCACCTCAAACATAGGTCATCAAAATCCTAATATTTTTTATTGAGTAGTGTTCATGAAAGTTGAGAGGCTGCATTTGACTTGTTTTACCTTGCATTTTACTCTGTACATGACGCGGGTAGCTCGGACCTTCTAGCCCATCCCTTATAAACACCATTGTCATAACTACCTTCTACTACCAAACCAGGGCCTCTCACTATCGTCCAGCCCCTTTTAACATCTCCCATTCCTAATCTCCTCCTCTCCCACGTTGTACACTAGCCCAGCCCCAATACAAACGATGAGAATGGTTTGAGTAAACAGATATCAAATATTTCAAGCCTTAAAACCTAATGATCACAAGATAATGTGAGTCAATCATAAACAAGTGGTCTAGAAATATTCCTTTTGATTCTGGTGTGCATGGTGATACCCAATATGTGGTGCACATAATATAACCCTAGCTTCGGCTAACAGAAGGTTGTTTTTTTGACGCTGGCCATAATGCATCCTGGAGTAAAACATTATGATACATCAAGGGCGTGTGTCATTGAAGCTTGGGCTCACAAGAAATGGGTTGCATGAGGTTGGTTGCCTTTAATCCCAGAAGACACTGGTAGCATTATAATACCAACCCCAGGGGGGTGTTGAAGACTAATCAATCATTCATCAATCGCTTAAATGATGTTGGCCATCATCCTGTCCTGAAGACACCAGCTCCATTGTCATGGATAGCCAGGGAGTGCATCTTTCACAGCTCGTACCCACAAATGGATTAAATGATGATGACTATCATGCAACCCAGAAGAAACTAGAAGCATTATCATACACCGCCAGGGGGTATACCTTGGTCATCATGCAACCTGGATGACAGCAGAACCATAATAATAAATCCAGGGAGTGTGTTATTGAAGCTTGGGTTCACAAGAAATGGGTTTGATCATGTTTGTTATCATTCTCTCCAAAAGACACCAGAGGCAATATGCATTATGATACATCTAGAGGGTATGTTATTGAAGTTTGGCGGTTACAAGAAATGGTTAAAAAACATTGGTTGCCTTTCAACCCAAAAGACACAGGTAGCATTCTGATACACACCTGGGGTGTGCTTTTCAAGATTGGGCTCACAAGAAATGGGTTAAATTAAATTGGCTATTATTGTACCCAGAAGACTCCAACTTCATTATCACACAAAAAAAAAAAAAAAAAGTTAAATGATGTTGGCTGCTTTTTCAAAACAGAAGACACCAGTTTCATAATACACACACGGGGAAGCTTGTGCTCACAAGAAATGGGTTACTTTACATTGGCTATCATTCTACCCAAAAGACACCAGCTTTCTCATTCATAGCCAGGGAATATGTCAAGGACAGCATGGACTTCCAAGAAGTTGTTGGCCATTATTCATCCTGGAAGACAACAGTAGTGCTGGACAAAGGAAAACAATACTGAAGGGTGCCGAGGGTGAATAATGTCTGGCTACATTTTTATTCAATACAGGTAGTATGCAACAGGAGGTACCCTAAAACTAAAACAAAATATATAATTAATGCATTTCGCTTTAGGGTGCTCATATGCAGTACAATTATGTCTATAAACTACGACTGGACTCCAGCGGCTTGATCAAGCAAACTTCCTGATTACTGGAAGACAATAGGAAAGGTCAGAGTATGACTTCATGCGGCTCCAGCTTTTGATTTCTTACTATTGCCAGTGGGATTTGGCTTAGCACCACACAAGTTTATTAGAACCAGTTTAGCTCTAAAAATATTCTTCTAATCTAAGTTTTACAGTACATTTAGGACTGTGGTTATATCTGACTGAACGGTACAACATAAATGAGAAATCTGGAGGACACATGGCTTGCTTACAGACTCCAGGGGTCCTTTTAGGATGAAGGTTGGGTGTATGACAGATAAAGCCATGGATGAAATAAAAGCCGATGGCCAGCAACTTCACAGCGAGCAAGCAAGATCTGTTTTTCTATCCATGAAATTGTGTAACTTCAATGGCATGGCCTCAGTGTCAGCAGAAATAAAAAGAAGTCACACGGCTGCTACAAAACACATTTACTTAATTGAAAGCAAGATGCAAGGCCAGGAATAAGCTTGTCATATTGTGATATCAGCACCTCCGCATACCACAGCCATTATGTATGTAGGGTATATAGAATGACTTACACATAAAGCAATTATCTGGAGTGTATCACCTCAGAAATTTCCCTTTGTTTAGTTTTCCTGGCACCAAGACCCCAGAATGGGAAACAGCAGCAATGTGACACTCGCACATTTACAAGTCAGCGCTGGAGGAGAATTAGATTTAACTGCTGGGTTTGGGAGTGCCAAATCTCCATATTGGCTTATGTAATGTATTATTTACAGTACATTTATGAATTGTATTTTCTTTGTAATAAACTTAAATATCACTACCATAACATATAGTCTACAAGTTTAAAGGCTACCATTGTTGACCCTTTTTTAAGACATTACTAATTGCTTGGCAACATTTTTGATTTATTGGCTATTGCAGTTTCTCCTGGACATGGAAAACTGCAAATTTTGCATTTTACAGCAAAAGTCAGATTTTTAAAAAATTGGGCAAGTTTTCTCTAGATAGAAAGATGTATCTTGAGTGTTTTCTTCCTCTTTTTTAATGTTTCTAACATTCATTATTGGACCCTAACAAAAAATACCCTAGTGTAGGGTTTGGCAAACATTCCTAATATGTGATCCTAAGAGCACAAAGTAAATAGCCCAGTAAATGGTTTAGCAAATGTTCTTCACCTTCTGGTACCATGGAAAAAAATGAGCAAATATGTTTGTGGTCTGTTGATGCATGTTGAGCGCTCACTGGAAACAATTGGGAATGCTCAATGGGAAAAAGCAGATATAAAATGAACCAAAAAAATGGTAATAGTGAGCCTTTATTGGCCAAAGTATTTATAGGGTAACAATGGTGATGAAAGGATTCACCTTGTGTTTGTTGTTTGCTTTAGTCTATCCAGCAATCCTCATGGTCCTTTGGAGACCTTTGGATGTTATGTTAAGAACCTAAATAGGACCTCCAGACCTGACCTGAAGTAAGATTAGGCACCAGGAGCCATGCCACCCAATGGTTAAATAGCATAAATTAAAATTGAACCTCCAGTAATGTGATGTCCATGAGTTATTATCAGTATTTTTTAGTAGCATTATCTTGCATTTATTTAGTACTGACATATTACGCAGCACTTTACAAAGACAATAGTTTTGAGGTAAAACCACTTACAATTCCCTTGTTAGTGCCAATAATGTCCTAGTGGCTTCTTCTGTTTTGGGGACCTTTACCCATTTTGATTGGACTGGTAAAGATGATATTTATCTCAGCGTTTGCAACCCAGTGTACAGTTTAGAAAGTTGTGAGGAAGAAGGTAGAAAGGTAAGATTCCCTTACTACAGAGGAGACATAATCTGGTGAGGATACACCTTAATCAGTGAATCTGGGTGATCCAGCAAACCTGTAATGGATTTATTCAAAGTCATTTGCTACTATTTGGCAAGTGTTTTGAATACTGGAAAAGATCCGTTCCAGGTTTGCTAAATCACGTAACTTCACTGATGAAAGTGAATTCTCTCCAGCCTTGGAGAGCTTTAGTAAATGAGGCCCAATATGTCCCTTTTGCAATACGAGAACCTTCCTGCTTGCAAATTTTAGGATTCTACTTTTTATGCACAGTGGAGGGTCTAACATTTGGCAGGTCATTGGTAGGAGGTAAGGCTTAGTATTAGCAGAAGCCTATTCTTGACTTGCCTCATGTATAGCCAGGCTCAAAATCTTAGGTGTTCCATGGGGATCAGTTTAAAGACTTAACATATGGATGCACTGTGCTAAATTTTCAGGCAACAAGATATAGCAATTAGTAAACTGCCGAGCTGTTCTGCACTAACTGCAGCTGTGCTTAGAGCACACACAGCTTGCTAAGACCAGGTAACATTTACTTGTGACTTATCTTTACTAGTGATGAGCGAGCAAGATTTTAAATTCTCGATCTTATGGCGAATGCGGCCATTCTCGCTTGCCAAGATTGTAAGCGGTAACGGCTAGTGTAAATTCGCTGATCGAGATCGAATTTTCCTTAAAAAAAATGTCTAAAAAAATTTTAAAAAGTCCTGTGGAAAGCGTCATCATGATTTTCCTTGCCTCAGCCAATCAGAACTAGAGGTTTTGAATGGGGAGACTTGCCCCCATTTAACTTCTAGTGCCTAAGGATCGCACAAAGGAGGATTCCCAGAGCTGCATAAAAGAATGCGGTTCGCCGAAATTTTGCAGACCCTTCGGAAGTTGGAAAAAATTTTCGCGGGAATGCTGGAGGCATTCATCCCTAATCCTTACCTCCACACCATTGTATGTGGAAACATTTTTTAGGAGACTATTATTCTTACCCTACTGTTGAGTGACTCTTCTGCAACTCTATTTTATTGCAATATTCATTGCCCTTTCCCATTTCACAATGAGGGAACACTGAGAAAATATATAGCTACTAAGGACTTCAATGCATTGGCCTAGCTAGGAAAAGAACGATTTTAGCCAAAGGCTCTGAACATTCGAGTAGGACCTCCACTATAGGTAAGTATATATGGAAAGTTGGGAATGCAAAGTCTTACCCATCCATTCATGTGCACTGGATCATGCAGTTGGACCTAAGGTAGGATGGACACCGAGCCCACAGGCCTCACCTTGCATCATAGCCAAAGGTTTCTTGTCCATCAATTTGAGTTGTAATAATTATTTATGGTGTATTAACCAAAGTTTTAAATTTCAACTATTTAAATCAATATCAATATGAAAAGCTATGCTTCTGGGGCAGGAAAGGGGGGTACTATAGATCAGAGGGGTAAGCGATTACTAGATGTGAAAGTATATAACAGAGAGCAATGCTTGGAAACCTACACCCCCGACTAGAAGCTAAACCTCTAATACGGGAAATTATAAATATAGGGATGAAGTCCAGAATGGATACCACTCTTTTGTAGGTTGGTCGTAAGCTAAGAAAGACATGGAGCTGTCTCATACTGAACCAAGCAGGCACCACCTTGCAACATGGGGGGATCTTCCTGCTCCAGACATTTGGACTTTGATCACTATTCATGATGTATCAATCATAATTATGAGTTGCATCCATATATCTGCCTCATTTTATTTTACAATAAATAGGCCACAGGCTGCTTGGTCCAGATAAGAGTTGACCTGTATCAGTGCATAAAAAGCTGAGAGAATAAAAAGGAATTGTCCATTGAGTGCACACTATCCTGTGGGTTAATAAAGAGACCACTAACTTGTTTAATCTGTCAGTTGCTGTGTTAAGACCTCATATTCCAAAGCCATAAAATGCAACGTTAGAGATAAAAGTGCAATTAAGCATTCATTGCTTAGCAAATGTAAAATGTAAAATTAATCAAGTGGCCACTACCTCGCTGCCTGCTCGTTAGCAACAAAACTCGAAATTAATTATCAGAATGGTTACTTTATTGGAAGTGAATTTAATTATTATTAAATAGGACGTCAGGGATCCTATATGAAGGTTTTATATTCGCGGCAAGGTAAGGATGAGGCTGTTTTAATTTGCTCGATTAAAAAGCCTACATGCTAATTTAGAAAGAATGTATACATTTCAAAAGTAGAAGCCGTGATCGGAATATTTAATAAATTGGGGAAACTAACATTGATGCTGGCTGACCATTAGAAGAATACTACATATAGCGGATAATAAATATAAGATTAAGGAGACACGTCTTAGTGACAACAGTTTTTTTTACTTTGTATTTAAATAGACATACAAGCTTTGAGTGTATTTATTAGAAGGGAAGTGGGCTGTTTGCCAAACTTATGGCATTATTTACTATATACACATATAATTCCACTGATATTATACCATAAATACTAAAATATAAACCAAATTGAATGTAAAAGGAGATACATAATTTACCCTAAAAAAACAGATAAATTACATTGATTTGGGTATAAACCAAGTGTAAATCTAGGGCACAAAATACATCTCTCAGTGCTAACATTCAAAACAGTTATCAACTGAAATGCTAATAAAAAAAAATGTGAGTAAATACATTACCAAAAAATAAATCACAAAGGCTTGGTCACAGGGGGTATTTATGTTTTTTGTTTTCCTTTTTTTACAGGTATTGTATTAAAGTATTTTGTAATTTTGAGTTGGCTGAAATGAGTCGCTTTTTCTCAAACAATTTTTTCTGCACTATTGTTTGCCACTAGTAGATGACGCAGTTTCTTCATATAAAGTGTGTAACAAACTCTAAAAATGACTTAGATGGTAGGAGTTTGTTATACTCTTTACATGAGGACATAGAGGACGAGGTGTATGGTGTGACCCGAGTATGAGGCGAGTTTCTTTTCTAATGGCATTTTTAAGGAACAAAAATGGGGTTTATTTTCATTACATAGTATACACAATTATTGTACATGCATAATACCATTATTGGCATTGTGTTGTATTGACATGGTATATGTACACACATAATGCCAGTAGTGTTCATTAAAAAAGCATTGGTCCGATGAAAATCTGAGTTTTGAGAGTATCGGTTTAAATCTCAGTTCAGTGGAAGAACCACTAGCTGAACACAAGGGAAAGGGAAGCATAAAAATGTAACAATGTATCCTTTAGATTTAAGGACTACTAAACTACAGTATATTAAATTATTGTTCTGGGGTTTAGATACTCTTTAAATTGAACAACTATTTCTTTTTTTTTTTTGGGCGTGGGGTTGAGCAGTCACCATTGGTAATGAAAGGAGAGAAGAGTTATTATATTTCAGGCAATCGTGTCCAAAACATGTACCACAGAAAAAGGGCATTTATTAGAGCATCAACCTTAGACCAAGGGGCCCAGTTTATGTCTACGGGGCCAATATAAATCCTTCATGCTATTGCACTTATCAGGGGGATAGTGTTAAATGCCTGAGCAATTCTTTTTTGATGGGACCATGCCAGTATAGGCAGTGCAAATTGGGTGGTTCCTCTACTTTGCCTATTTCAATCCTTACTAATGTTAGCTGAAAGGATAGGG
This sequence comes from Pyxicephalus adspersus, assembly GCF_032062135.1. Taxonomy (NCBI): domain Eukaryota; kingdom Metazoa; phylum Chordata; class Amphibia; order Anura; family Pyxicephalidae; genus Pyxicephalus; species Pyxicephalus adspersus. The sequence continues at coordinate 150,912,767 of NC_092859.1, forward strand.
GGCACAGACCGGTTACATTGCCAAGGGCCCCCTATAATCCCTAATCAGCTCTGGATTTAGCTAGGATTTCCATATTTTCCTTTGGTCAACAATGTTATCGTGCATTGAGTCCGTTTGTTCTTATTAGATTGACTGATGCTGTCCAAAGACTGATGCTGTCTTTATTTCCTCCCCAATTTAGTGACCACCTTGACATTTCTTGGCCTTTTATCATAAAAAAATGCTTGATTTCCATTTTTTATGTTTATGCAGCTCTACAAATAACATCAAAATCGTTAAAGGAATCTGAGCAGAGCTCTGTTTTCTTACCCTACAATATAATGACATTTTCCATTACATACTTTGTGATCTTGCAGTACTATGGTACTCTTGCTGTTAACCTTTTTGTACCATTGACTCTTGCTCTGTTGCAAGCTGGACTGCATTAATGGCAAATTTAGTGTCTAATTCCCAGATGAGCTTTTTGTACTTTTAATTGCTTGCAAGTATCAGCAATTCTTTAGACAGAGGAGAAAAACAGAACTTGGCTGTTTCTCTGTTCTCTGCTTTAAATTGGTCACAAGGTGCCAAGCATATGTTTTATGAAAAGCCATTTGTATAATAGAAAATATTGTATAATAAAAAAAAATGCTTTTAAACTGTTTATCAAACTTTAGAGCTGACAGTCTAGTAAATATAGATTCATTTTAGTGGGGATGTTTTGGAGGATGAGTATGCAATGCCTTGTGAAGGGCAGAACATTTGGGGACATGCGATTTACAGACTTGCAGAATCAACAGCATACCTTAGGATCGTCCTGGTGGAGCATTGGTGGGAAAAGAGGTGGCTCGGGATAAATGACCTATTAGAGCATGTTTTTATAAATCACATGTGGAGCTTAAATTGCCAAAACTTTCTTGCAATAATTGTATCAGAAATGTAGGGCTTAACTACCGTCAACCTCCAACAGCCCAATCTAAGTCACATACATGGCATTTCATTTGATAACAATATAATATTTAGAAAACCCTATACCAGTGTTTCTCAATGTTTTTTTAACATGGGGGAACCCCTTTAAATAACATTTAGGTCTTCAGGGAACCCCTGCTATAATTACTATATCCACAGATCACAGTACATTAGTGTGGTGGTCAGTAGGATGAATGCCTCTTATACTGTTGGACATTGGGAAGAATCTCACTCCTACAGATAGCTAAAAAGATCATTGGTGTCACTTAAAATGACCTGAGCGTCACATACTGCTCATTGCCAAGGAAACCCTGGTTGCGAAAACTGTTTGAAAATTAATGATTTGTAGAATGGTCACATAACCACGGTTCCCGAATGTTGAAGGGTTGGTGGGTGTTAATGCTGAAAATGAGGAAGACCACATTACTATTGTATTATTAGCATATTACAAACCCACAGTCATATCACTAACTGTCCCTCAAAGGGGCTCACAATCTAATGTCCTCCTAATAGTCATTTTTAAAGTCATTTTATACATAGGGGGACCATACCAACTCTTTTTAGATAGCGTCCTGGGCGAGATTGAAACCTGTGACCCTCCTAACGTTGATAAGGGCTGGGTTGTGGGGGTTACTAGTGAAAGTGAAGAAGGTCCTATTAATATTTTATTATTCGCAAATCATGCAGCACAAGGTTTATAGTCATGTCACTAGTTGTCCTTCAAGGGGGTTCACAACCTAATGTTCCTACCATCATCCTACCATTCCTCCATCATTAACACAGTATAAAGTCAACTAACCTAACTGCGTGTTTAGAGGATGAGGAAAAAATGGAGTACCTGGAAGATACCCCCACAAACACAGGGAGAAGATAATAGATTGTAGAGGGGAGAGTCGGGTTAGTGGAATACCAGAGAGGAGGAGGTTACAGTAGTTCAGACGAGAGATGATATGAGGATGTACAAAAAGTTTGGAGGTCTCTGATTTTTTAGAGATGTTGCTGAGGTTAAAGTGACAGTACTTGGAGATATTCTAAATATCAGGGGTAAATGAGCAGCCAGAAGGTAACCCCATGACAACATATTGATGGGAGGGATGAATACCAGTGGTATTAACATATATTATTCCAGCGAGTACCTGACATATGTAGTTGTAGCAATGAAGTTGACCTCTTCCTGTCTAGCTATCATGGCCAAGGAATGCGAATGGGTGAAGAGAGTGGAAACCTCTTGACATCTAATACAATTCACATATATGTATTTAAAGTAAAGTATAATGTTGGCTTTTATTGTAAAGTTGCAACTCTGAAAAATTGATCTAGGGAAGATATTTAAAACCTTAGCTATATTGTGCATATGACAAACCACTTCAAGTAGCATAGGTGTTGTACAAAACAATCAATTTGACTTACACATTATATGTATCCACCGACGCATAAATCTTCACCAGAATAGAATACACGTTCAGCTTTATTTTTCTAAATATGACATACTGTCTAATATCAATCACATAACAATATCAATCATCTTCTAGTAAAAATGTCAACATCTCAAAAAAACCACAGAAAGTGGTGCTAAAAAGTAACAAACAATAATGAGGTTTCTGCAATAAATTATTTGCAAGAAATAATTAAAAAGAAGTGCAGATGTTCAGGAAACAAAGGGGTAAAAAGAAATCTAGTATTCATAGTACGTGTTAGACCACAATATGTACCTGTCAGGTCGGGGTACAACAATGTTCTGTAGAAAGACAGATTGGAAAAGATAGACAAAAATGCGTAAACCAGGGTAATTCAGCAAACCATTTGCTATTATTTAATTAATATTTTAAATCCTGGACTAGATCCATTACAGGTTTTTCGTATCACCTAGGTTCGCTCATGAGAGCCTATCTTCTCCAGCCTTGGGGAGCTTTCATAAATTAGGCCCAATGTAAGATATTAGGCTGGATTAAAAGACCTGCACAGAGATGGTTCCTCTGCTTGTATGAAACTGAGCTGAGCTCCCTCACATCCTTCAAGATATCCAACAATACACTGCCCAGCCAAAACGAAATCAGTATCTGGATTTAACTAAACAAGTAGGCTGAGGTAATTTCAGTAGGTTAGCTCCAGGATGAGCAATGCTTGTGCCCAACAAATGAGGTCAGCTGATTACATACTGTAGGACAGGTTTTTCCATCATTGATTTTTTTTCTCGGGTGGCATTGGGCATATTTCAAGATGAAAATCCCAGGGTTCATCTGGCTCAGCTCTGAAGAATGGTTTAGTAAACATGAGACATATTTTATCACACATGGCTTGGCCATCACTTAATCTTAATTCTACTGAGAATTGTTGGGATGTGCTGGGGAGACTTTACACAGTGGTCAAAGTTTCCCATTGTCAGTACAAGATTCTGGCAACACTGTAAGCTTCTTCATCCCCCAAAATTTCTTTCGAATACCCAACAAGCGTTTTTAAGAATAGCATGATTTCGTATGAAGGTCCAGTTCTACTATTCATTCTGTGAAACATATCAGTTTATATGAATTATTGCATGGGAAGAAATACATAAGACCCGTAACGAGGGCAGAAACAATGTTGGATTCCCTTAAGCTTCCCCCCATGATCCCCCACACTTTAAAGAAGAAACCACACACTTCTTGTGGATTCAGTTTTGACCAAGCTTTTTTATCAATAAACTTCTCTACTTCAATAACATCAAAACTTGCATCATTTTACCAATTTACAATCTTGAACCACTTGTACAACACCACTGGGTCAAGGTCAATGAAGTCCCTTAGAACACCAACCTACATTCCTAAGTAAGCACTAATATTTTAGGATCTAAGCCCCCAGCTACTATACACCGTCTTGGAGACAGCTATTCGATTCCACACCTGTTGGAAGCATCTGCTAAATCAAGCTTTTGTTGATGCTGAGTTCCAGTGCAGCCCTCCGGGTGGACTTTCCCTGGCTTTGCGCGAATGCCTGCTCCAGGAGTTCAATGTTTTCATTTGTGGTTGGTAGTATCGGGTCTTCTGCTGCCTGGTTTGTCAATAACAGATCCTGTTTTGAGAAATTTGCCATGGATAGCGTAAATTGTGTTACGTGTTGGAGCAGTGTGAAGGCCATATAGCTTCTCAAACTCTTGCTGAACTACAGTCGGGGACTGCCAAGCGGCAATTTTGCAACCGCTCCAATGTCAATTGGCGAGCCATGGTTAAGGGAATGATACGCTTACAAAATCTGCAAAGCCTAAGTTGACATATGCTGATGGTCTCAAGTCTCTCCAAATGATACCTGGAATGAAATAAAATAAAGAAAGTGTGTGGTGACTTTTGGGACACCTTGTATATACGAGGTGTCTAACAAATGTGACAATATGAATTGCCAGATACAAATTATATACAATACTGTTAAAATGCCAGCAACTTTATTGCAACCAGGTAAACCTAGGCTTTAGTTACACATTAAAAACACAACATTCAATGTGTTTTACATCAACATTATACTTATTAGCATGAGCAGTGGTATGTCTTTTTTAATGCGTTTTGGAAAACAAAATGCTTACTTCTTCGGGAAACAAGAAAAGAGCTATTCAATAAATATAAGTCACTGTAAATTTACCTTCTTGCTGATATATTGAAAATCAATAATATTACAATAATTAGAAAAAATTCTTACTTGACCACCAAAAAATCAGATTATGCGCTTCCTATGAATTCATAATCTCTTGATTTTTTTGGTGGTCCAGTAAGATTTTTTTATTATTGTATTTTTATTGATTTTCATTATGTCAGGACAGTTCTGTGATGACCTTAGGGGTGTTGAATCCATATTTATCCTTATATATAGTAGGTTACTCTTGAAACAATAACTTGGAGCTAAATAGAAAGCGGCAAATTGAGTAACTGTGGAATGGTGTGTATGGTAACGTGGTTCATCTCTAGTTGCCAGTCAGTCTGAATTAAAAGTCTGTTACCAAACTTTGTAAGAAAAGCTTTGAGCGGTTAGTGAAATGTGATGTGTTCTGCAATGTTAACTCTGTTTGTTTGCTGGGATGTATTTGCAAGTTTTTAAGTGTCTTTATGAATTGTTTAGAGTGATTCAGACAGGTTACTCCACAGGCTGCAGATAGGAATCTTAGCAGACGGGATATTGGTGAACTCGTCTTTCAGCACCCTTTCAGAGACCAAAGCCAAGGGCCTGTCTTTCTTACACACACAGTACATTCCGCATCCTGCCGCCAAATGAAAGATCGTGACAAGGCCAGGTACTTGTCAGGCTGCGGGTACAATGACAGAGAAGGATTAGGATGTTCGCTCTGATGACCTTCACTTCTTTGTCTTGCAGAGAGCATGTTACAAATCAGCTTGCTTGAAGAATTATAAAAGACGTCTATATGGATAAAGCACACAAAGCAAATTTCAGGAATGCTAACAGTGCATTCTGTATTTATGTATAGAAGGTTATAGGTAGGTTTAGTAAATATGACAATGTTTTATGCTGGCCATAGGAATTATTCTTGTTTGGCTTTTTAATTCTTTTATAAATAAGAAATTCCTAGCAAGCAGTTTGTTTACTGCAGAGGGGACAGACTATGTCCATTCTGCAAAAAAACATGTGTTTGTTAACAACCTTTTGTGAAATTATTAAATCATTAACTTACAGCCCAATGTACATTCACAACATACCCGGCTGCTGGGAGTTACATCATTCTGCTCTGGCGGATCAAGATGGCCAAAGACTTGAACCCAAGACTAAACAAAAAGAGGTAAGTGTACCTAAAACATTGTGAACAGGCAGGTTAATATATTTTATTACTAACCGGCCATTGCCTGTCACTTCTGCAATCAAAAACCTTGCAATTTTGAAGTTTGACAACTAGACTCTTCGAGATTTCAGCAATGGCAGCTTTCATACTGTTCTCATGACAGAGGCATTTTAAAGTCTGAGGATGGAAATGATCATTATGTTCCCGAAGGTTATTTTACAATGCTTCCTTTATGTCTTTTAGCCGCACAATGCTCTGTACATTATCAGATAATTGCTGGGTATTACCCTTTTATGTCTGGATCCTTGGGTACCATCTGTTCCATTTCTGACAGCACGCAGTTATTATAATTGATGTTATTTGTGTTTTGGTATTGAACTTGTGATTTTTGTATCTGTTAAAGCTTCATATTTCTTTAAAGGTTTGTAATCTACTTCACAACGTATATAAATCAAATCACCTTCTTGAAATTTGAAGTCCTTTGTAATTTACCTGGCTCTGAAGAGGTATTCTCTATATGCTAGCCAGTTTTATCATGATAAGATGGGTGAATAAGGGTGAGTTAAATCTAGATGACATGCAAATTGATGCAGAAACTATAAGCAATCCTGACACCCAAGGTGATAAGTGATTTAATAACCTTACCCATTCATTACATGCCTACTACTGTAGTACTGGGTGAATGCAAAATGTACCAATGCAGAAGCAATGGCATTGTCATTCTTTTGAAAAAAGTCTAAAACATTTCCACTGGTAGGGTCTTCAAATAATTAATACAAGTTTTACATGGAAGATTGATAAGCAGATGTTGCATTCATGATACAGGGAGCTTGATTAGTATATGTGGTTTTAATTTTAGGCCATTGTTCTACTTTAAAAGTTGGTTAGCCATTAGATGTCCCTATGATGACGTGTCATCATAACCAAGTTTGCAGCAGGACCATGAATCCCAGTAACGCATGCTTTGTATCATGGAATGATTTTATTTTATGGCTGAAGATGTAAAAGAACAACACAAATACAATAGGAATAAAATTCTGAATCTTTTTTAAGTTGCAACATCACGATCAGCATTTAAGGGGGCTCAGTAGCCCCAAAATGTAAACCATGATCTGCCAGTTCACTGTGACTTTAAAATAGGTTAAAAAATGTATCCTACATTGGCCTCTTAACTAAAATATTACGTTTGACACCTCAATCTAAGGATAATAGGTTTAATTTAAAGCAACTGTTTCAACTACAAGCAAGTCTCTGACAATTTTGATCCTACAACTACATACATAATTCTTTCCAAATACTATAGTAATGTTCAGAATTCACAAACATCTGGCTTACAATGGATTATTACGTTTCTCGTGCATTGTTGTGTGCTGCTTTGTTCTATATTCGGCAATTAGATTTCAAACATTTTCAAAAGGCATTGTACGGATCAGAAAAACATACAAATATACTAATCATGGAAATGAGCCCAGAGAAGTGACACTATTATGCAGTCTGTACAGAAACTCATGGTTGCGAGTATAAATACAGAGGGTACAACTTTCCTTAGGTCTATGAGTTCAATTATTTACCAGATGTATGTTCATGTTTCTTTATGTATCCTGTGAAAAATAAACACTTTCATTTACTTCTAGTTTTCATTTTTCTTTCTCTTTGACAAAAAAAAAATAGTTGGATAGAATAAGAGATCAATCTCCGGTGCTAAGGTAAGTTCAGTTACAATAGATTTACAATTTTCACACTTCAATAAAGCAGAACTAAACTCAATTAAAACTTTCCTGTCCTCATTCTATCGTAGGTTCTACCATCTTCTTGTTTCTTCTCTTTCTCATTTCAATCCTTGGCCATCTTGATTGGCTGGACAAGGATAAAGTTACTCGTAAGCAGACGTGATGGAGTTCATTCAGTTCTGGCAGCTGCAGGGGAAGTCGGAATGTGCCGGGTAAATTTTACAGTTGAATATTGTGATCAGGCAGGTAAGAATGTTTCGTGCAGAAGGGACATCGCAGGTCCCTTTTTGCAATAAGACCCCACTAGACCACACATTTTTTAACTCTCTCAAGGTATAAGAAGTTCTAAGGGTCCATTGTTCACAGCAAATGCCTTTCATACCCAGTTTTTGCCACGAAAAGAGCAGTAACATCACTATTTAAATCCATGATAAATGTGCAAAAATAAAACACAAAAAAGGGTGCTTTAGGTCCTCCTCCGAAGAAGGCTGTAACGTCCCTGATCTCCCAGGATATGATGCTCCACTATGGAGTAAGTTCACTTGACCCATACAGCCATAACTGGGCAGATCCATTCTTTACAGGCTAGGCACAACTAGTCAACCAGCCCACCGAGTCGGGAGCTCTCCCAAAAAGAGATTCCTGTTAAGGGAGAGTGACTGACCAAAAAGCTCCCTATGTTCATCAGGACAGGCTCTGAAGGCACCCACATTTTCTAAATCAAAGGTGACATGAAGAAACACTCTAGGGGCACATAAATAAAGTGCTCAGTGCAAAACACAATGAGCCGATGTTAAAAAATTGTCCATTTAGTACTGACCTGCAGGCAAGACTAAAAAGAGGCATGGTGCAGAGTGCAACGAGAAGTAAATTGGGCCTAGTGCAAAGGAATTCAGATCAACTCGTAACTTTCTGGTGCCCAGGAGATGCCACCCCCAGGGGGACGAATCACCACGGCTTCAGTGTGGTGATTGTTGGGTTCTCCATCCCTACCAGCCACATGTGGTCCATCTGAATTATTTTTCTTGGGGTGGTTCCTGGACCCTTCCGGCTCTTTTCCTGTTGAGGAAAATATCCTGGGTCCAACACTCTTACACAGCTATTCGTTCAGGCCTGCATTATATCAGGTGATACTGATCCACCTTCATTCTCCGGTTAACTAACATCACCATGATGCACATAACCCCTATTTAATGTACAGCGCTGCGTAATATGTTGGCGCTATATAAATCCTGTTTAATAATAATAATAATAACCTTTGCAGAGAGCAGAGGTGTTGAAGGGTCCCAACAAGCCCATCGACTTTGGACTGTATGTAGAGAAAGGGCAGATACAAGACCTGTCTCCTAGTACAAACAGAGAGCCAGTGACAGGTCTTTAATAAAGGAAGTTCTTGTACAAATGAAAAGTTTAATGCTGGTTTACTGCAGAGATTTGGAAGAAATGCATACACAATGCACACAAAACTTCATGCCTCTGTGCTTAGACAATATTTGCTTATCCCAGAGTTCAGCTTAAAGTGCTTGGGTTCAGGTACAACCAGAGACTGATTAAGATATTAAAGTAGGCTATGGGATTGGCTGTCCAAATGTTGCACCCGAACTGTTAGTTACTTCATTGCTTGCAATTACCATTTATCACATGCCCTCTATTAATAAATCCTTCTAATACGTTTGTTACGTTCATAACAAATGCATCCATCATAACTTTGACATTAAAGGTTTGACGTTTCAGAAAAAGATTTCCCAACCCGCAATCTGAACAGAAGCATATTTACAACATGACTAAAAAGACAAGCACCTAATTACACATCAAGACAGTCATAATATGTTTGAAATCAAGTGGAAGAGGTGAGTCATACGGCATTTTACTTTCGTGTGCGATTACTGAAAATGATGTGATGTTTGACAAGATTGACAGGGAATGCTTACAAGTTCTACTCAAAGAAAAGACTGTAAAAACACATTATGACTGCATTACAGTATAAATCACACTTCTAACAAACCCAAATTTCATGAAATTGTCCAGATAACACTGGTGAGGTAGGTGGTTTTACCCAAAAGAGAAAAGAGTTAGTGGCATAGATGGATTTGGTAAATATTTGGTTTAGTTACACCTGTGCAAAGAAATGTTGGTGATAAATAAATATTGCAATGCCAAAGATACACATAGCATTTTTTATTTTTTTAACATTTCCCTGTACCATGCAATGTACCAACATGGTGAAAAAAAGGTAAAAAGACATTTTCATCATGCATTTTAACAAAATATGTATATATATATATATATATATATATGTGTGTTATTTAAGTTAGTTTATGCATGCTGGTTATTCTTAACTTGTAGGATGCATACGATTCACTTTTCGAGACACATAGAAACCATGAGAACACATTTGGGTGCCACCATCTTGAACCTAAGGTCAGTGGCCCCAGCAAACTTGGAGCTGTCAGTTAAGTGACACTGTCCCTTTCCTCTTTGCAGTTACATTGGGTTATATAGAGATGTAAGGGGACGAATGATGGACCTTGGCCACCTTGGAGAATATTTAGACACTCCCAGAAGAGGAGAAGACTATGGTGTGCAAGAGGTGGAAAAGGGTGCTGTATATTGGAAATGACTAGTCAATTTTTCAACTATTGGTAAAATAATAATGCAAGTAAATATTTAAAAAAATTTGCCATGAAGTATTTAAAGTATTTAGCGTTTCTGTGTTTTCTTCCTGCAATTTCCAAGTTAGTGACAGGTTATTTTTTGTAAAAAAAATTAGTCAAACAAAAGTGTCTATGCTAAGATTTTGGGAGCACCCACTGGCATGTAACTATCATGTCTTTTTTTTATATCTTAAATCTGGACCCCTCATATGACTACAGCAGGTTTGCAGACCATGAAAACCATGAGTAAAAACTTCAGCAATATTATAAATAAATGTGCCCTGGCTTCATTCACTAAGGGCTTGGCAAATGTTCATCAACGCTTGTGGAGTCCATCACTGATGTTTTGCTCAATGGTGCAGCCTGGGGATTTTTGTCAACCACTCTCATTATATCTTAGGTCTGAGACTTTCATAATGACTAAAGAATGTTTGTTGACCCAGAAACCATGAGCAGAAATTTCAGCAATATAGATCGGCAAATGTGCCCAGGTTCTACAGTATTCACTATCTGGCAAATGTTTTTTTGTTGAGCCTATTACTACAAACCAATTACTCTGTTGGAAGCCTGTTGCAGAGTGGATGACATTCCAATTTGTTGATTGTTGTCATGGGTGGCCCAGTGCGTTCATTAGCAATCAGCCAGGAGATTGTGCAAGAAGCAATTACACCATTCAAAGATTGGCAAGGTAAAAAACTGGTTGGTAGCAAGTTTGTTTCTACTTTGACAACATGCATTTATTAGATCAGGAATCATAAACAGAAGCAAAGTTGCATGAATGCTCAGTAGGGATAAGTGAGAATTTCCTCGAACTTCCAATGGTTCCACGAAATTTCGGCGAACCGATTTCGCAAAACCATGGGAAAAGGAAATTAAAAAAGGAGGATTCCCAGAGCTGCATTCAGGTACTATAGTTAATTACCTCTAGTGCCCGGGGATGTGCAAGAGCAAGATGCAGCCCTGGAAATCCTCCTGTTCGGCGAGAGCTCGACCTCTCGACGAATCAGAAGGCCGTTCTCACTTACATTTTCGGCCCAATTTGACGCAAGATTGAACTTGATATTCTCGCTCGCTCATCTCTACTGCTCAGTGGCTAGCACTGACTCCTTCCCGCACTGGGATCCCACCTCAGATCTGCATACATTAAAGGGTTGATTTGAAGTTCACAGCAAAAGCCCATATTGGTTTACAAAATTGGTGCAAAGCATATTGTACACTCAGCTTGTGATAAACACAAACCTCATCCTTACAGAAATTCCTAGGAGATAATAAAAATTGGATGGTTTACCTCCTGTATGTACCAAAACCAGTAACACAATGGCCATTTCATTTCAGCCAAACAGGATGGTTATGTGGATTGTAAAATGATAAAATTAACACAAAGGGGTTGATTTACTAAATGAACAATCAGTTCAGTGAATTACCCCTTTGCACTTAGTTAGTGAAATTAAGCTCTTCTGATGTCAACCATCCAATAACGTGCAAGAAAAAATCCTTTTATATTGATTTCATTGCACTTGATTGGATATAATTTATAAAGCAAACTATCCCAACATTCACTAAGCTAGGTAAATTACCTATTGTAAGTAAGGAACCTGAATTTCTTAATCAACCTCAAAGTGTATGCAGCCAGCTAAGCTGGGATCCCAGCATTGGAAGGCGCCAGTGCTAACCACTGAGCCGTCATGCAGCTTTGCTTCTGTTTGCGATTCCTGAACTATTAAATGAATGTTGTCCTTAAGAGACACTTGCGAAAGACTATAACTACAGACTGGGTCCACACCCAGAGAGCATCATTCAACAGTGATTTTTACACCTGGTTTAGTTGATGAGAGTTTTGTGACATGGTGTGTGAGAAAACGGCGACAGCTGCGAGATGGGAACCAAACAAAGGTGATGAAAAGTTGATTCTCACCCGTGACACATTCACAGTTGTCATTCATCAGTCTTAACAAGTTGAAAGGCAACAGCTCAGACCTGATCAGACAAAAAGCAAACATATCTGTGAAGCCGGATTACCCTGTGATGATTGCTGCACAATGGTGGCTTTGTTGGAAGAACTTCACCTTCTTGTTGCCTTTGAGAGTTGAATAAAAGATAACACAAACCAAGCAGAAGTCATAAGAGACAGCTTACCTTCAGTCATCGTCTTCTGATTCCTATGACAAGTTTAGAGCTGAAGTACAGTCTGATATATTTTGTATTCCCTGGTCCTCGTCCTCCCTTACCAACATTCTAATGAAATTTAAAAAAAAAACCTTTTTGTATTTATTATATTAATTAATTGCATGTATATGTAATAACCATAACTATGATTCTGTACCTTTATTAGGTCGATCATGGCTGGTTGGAGGGGCCAACAGATTGCCACATGTGATTTTGAGCCTCCATAATCAAAATAACTCAAATCTAAGGAATTAAAGGAGTGGGCCCATGATGGTACAACTGGGGAGGAAACAAATTCAAGATGATGCTGGTTGCCCTAGAAATTAGGGTGGACTTCAACTTTTAAAGAACATTGTGAGAAGATCACAGTATGCAGAATAACATATTTCAGTACAGGAGAGAGATATAGTATATATATATATATATATATATATATATATATAAATATAGTATAGATTCAGTATAGCTGTGCAAGGCTGCAGGAAATACTGCAGAGCAATTCCTAATGCCAATAAAGAAGTGTAGTCAAATCGTATTTTATCATGTGTTACCTGGGCCATTATTGTTAATTCTCGGCAGATCCCTGCAAAACAAAAAACATAACTGCTTCTTTTTTTAAATTTTGGTATGGATAAAAGAACATTCATTTTGTTTGCAATATATTATCATTTAAAGTGAAACTAGTATGTAATAATGCATAAAGAAAATGCACAGTTAAGGCGATTCCTACTTTTTATCTGACCAGTAAAGCATTAGATTCCATATTATTTATTAAAGCTGAACTCCAGGCCAACATCTGAGAAGGAATAAAAATATTGGAGATGTATCACTGAATACATATATGGGGCTATATTAGTGAATACATTTACAGGAGCTGCATTACAGAATACATATATGGGAGCTGTATGATGAATACATATGCCGGATGTATTTTTTATCTTTTACATTCTTTTGGGGAAAATTCCAGACATATGAGTTTAATGCAAAGGTAAAGCAAACTTTCGAAGCTTTAGCTTTTCTGTGTTTATGTGTAGGTGTGTGCAATATGTGACTGCCAAAATGTTTCTTTTCTCAATGCAGATGCCTAGGATACAGAGGATTGCCTGTTGCACTATACACACGGACCCAAGAATGTAGCTAACCATGGGGGGGGGAATTTTTGTACCGGTACCCTAGTACATAAGGCTCCCTTATAGGGGAATAATAGAATGAACTGTAAGGTGAAACAATGCAGAGGTAAATCAGTTGAGGCAGGTAATAAACTTCTATAAAATGTTCTATGCATTTGCAAAAAAAATATACACAAAAACACAAAAGCATAGTACATAGGGTTGGTTTTTAATAATCTGTACATGATCACCAGACATTGCACGCTTGAACTACTGAGATTGAGGCAAGAACTGGGTCACCATTCTATACTGACTTTGACTTTGTTAATGGTGCCCAGCATATACATTGATGGCTGTACCTAGCTTCCTTGTATTGTTTGATGTACCAGCACGTTAATATGTAGCAGCAAGAAATACTATTATAGAGCATCTCTTCTGAGTCAGCAAATCTGTGTATTGCCCATACTTACCTAAGCCATGTTGTTAAAATCTACACTCCATTACCCCTTCTATAGCCATAGACTTTCACACACATAAGGACAGTTCAGTCTTTCCTAACACGGGGATCATACCGACCCCGTACTTACTAGTCTTCTATTTTCACTCTATTCTCACATATCTCTACATTGTGTACATTCTGCTTCTTCCTTCTCTGCGCCTTTTTCATTTTAGCAGCTCTACCTGTTCACATATCACTTTACAAGGTGTTGCTTTAATTAAAACATCAACTATATGGATGTCTCTTGTATTATTAGTTTTTGGGCAGATGGTGTGTTTAGGTGAGAAGAGGTTGGAGATAATTGAAATGACAAATAGAAGATATGGTGTAAAACAAACAATGACTCATGTAGCACTAATTATGATTTTTTAAGACATGGTGATGATGTTCAGACTTTTCCTTGGTTACCAGTTTGTATTTGCATGCCTTCGCTTCTAAGTTAAAAGTACGTTTTATGTGTGTATGTGAAGAACAAGAGCTTTATATTATCCTGAAAGGTATTTTCAAATATTTTTCTTTTATTATTTTATTGATATATGTAGTCCATAACAAACATTCTTTTGCAACGTATTTCTAATTAAATATTCTGGATTTCACCTAGAGCGCTGGTGCCATGACTCCAGATTGAAATGCTAAAAACATCAGCACTTTGAAAATCCCTTTACCAAACCAACATGTGTTTCTGGGACCGTATTTGGGGGCAGCAGCTTTTTTTTGGGGCATAGCAGTGTGTTTCTTGGTTAAAGCAACATGACAATACGCCAGTGCTGGGCCCTTCTGGTGCAATTTTCCTTTGCACACCTTTTGCGCTTCTTTAATTTCACAGACCTCTTCAGACTCAGTGCTCCACTAATCATGGATGGCTGACAGGTTTCTGAAACTCAACCTGGATAAAACAGAACTTATCAACTTCCCCCCCTTGAAATTCCAAATTTCCCCCTAACCATATTCCATAACCTCCTCCTCTCTGGTATTCCACTAACCCGACTCTCTCCTCTACAATCTATGATGAATGCTGCAGCCAGAGTCATCCATCCTTCCCAGCGCTCCTCTTCTGCTGCTTCTCTTTGTAGTCCTGTTCATTGGCTTCCATTTCACCTTAGAATAAAATTCAAGCTCCTGCACTTTGTCTTCATATCGCTCGGCAGTTCTTGTCCCACTTACCTTGAAAACCTGATTGAAAAATACTTCCCTAGTCACTTTCTTCGCTCCTCCAATGACCTACTAATGACTTCCTCACTCAAAACCTCATCACAAACTCGGCTCCAAGACTTTTCTTGGCCTGCCTGGAAAACTCTCTGGAATGGTCTCGTCCTATTTGGCTTGCTCCTACATTGTACATAAATAAACAAGCTCTTAAACCCATCTTTTTAATTTCACCTACCAGTCTTCTTCTGTTTCCTAAAATCCTTACTACTTACCCACCATTCCATATTCCCCTCCTATTGTGTGCTACTTCCCCCACCTTTTAGGTCTTCCTCCTGTGTCACTGTATCTGTCTGTCATTTGCAATCCTTATTTAATGCACAGTGCTGCGTAACATGTACGGTTTAATATTATTAATAATAATAATAATAATAATAATATTAATAATAATAGTAATAATTATCTTTTGTGCTGTAGTGACTCATCCTGCTCCTTTGGCTTACATTTCCCACATGGTGACTTTTTGGTTACTAATTCCTGTTTGTTCCTTATCATGCTTGTTTGCTGCCTGCAACTTCAGTTGGTCCGGGTTCTGTCATTGCCTGTTATCTTTGTGCCTTATTCTTCAACCCTCTGCACTAATGCACCTAAGGACCCCATACAATGTCAAGACGTTGGACTTGAAAGGTGACTGTTGTGCTCACTAACATTTTCTATTTCGGGCCACTGTTAGTATTTGATGACTTAGGAACCATAGCTCATGATATATGTATTTAAACCTTACCCCACACCTATTATTTATAAAGAAAAGGCTCAGCATTGCTTTCTTCAGCTTTGCCTTCGGTGTTCCTCCTTGTGTGGAATGATGTCCATTTGATAAATGACAGTATAACATGTGCATCAGTTTGTCCAAAATAGAAAAGTTACAATCTGCTTTTTTTCTGGGGTTTCACTTTAAGTGAGGGGTGAGCCCATGGTACTGCATCAATAATAAATAGAATAGAATTCATGTCACACACTGCTAATTGTTGGTTTAATAGTTTCACAATATGACAAAATCAACAGCCTGATCATTTTATATGATTTATAGCAGTTCATGACTTATTTAATTTCACTTAATTAAGATGTATTGGTGTTTTAAAATAAGACGTGAATATTTAGTTGAAAAAAAGTTGTATCTTTATTATACAAGAGTACATGATCTTTGCAGCATATTAAAATAAAGGCCATGCTGAGGGTTTTAATTAAATACATCTTAGTTTATATTAAGTGAATATCTTAGACATCTCATGAGTATCACTCATGTTTTTTCTTCGGAAATATCTTGATTAATGTATAGTTGGACTAAGATCATATTTAAAGTAATAGCAGTATTTTAATACTCTGGGGACCAGATGTAGCAAAAGCATTTATCAAATACGTTTTGGATAAAATATAATTTTGTATGTAGTTTGCAAACTTTTATATTATAAATGCAATTAGTATTATATATCACTAAGATATTTTCTTTGCATGGTGATTAGAAAAATGGTCCTATTATTCAAAAAAGTGTCAATCTCTATTTTTTTTCTTATCACCACTTTCATAAGGCCAAATTTATGAAAGGGCAATGTTATGGTAGTCATAAAATCATACTGATCGTCATGCTGTTACTACTCTTAAATCGAGTACTGATTACCAATTTTTCCAGCCATAGATCCACTTTCATTTGTGGTGATAAGTGGCCAAGAACTTACATTGCCAACTCCAGAAGGAAAAGCCTACTGGCAATTTATCTAAATGTGCACAATGGAACAAACACCACTTGACCCATAATTCAGCCTTCTGCATTCTACAGTGGAGAATGCGAATTTAGAGTTTAATTGATCAATCTGGCAATGAAAGTGAAGGTCTTCTAAAAGTGCCCACTCTGCTAAAAAAGTGGCTTTAGCTTTTCAGCTGTGTGCCCTTTGATTAATGTATCCAATGGATGTTGGTTAAAATTTTTGCTATGGGCCCCTGATAAATTACACAACCTGCCTGTTGATCTTTACATGGAGACAATAATTTGGCAGTGTGGGATTTAGACACTTAGGGCACCATTTTTTTATTTTAAAACCAAAACCCGAATTGATTTATTGTATAGGATTTAGCAAAGGGAACACCTAGCAGCATGAGTCAGTAAATTGCCACTTACTGAACTTAAGACATGGATAATTTATACTCATAAACTCAATTTTGACTCCACTTGAAATCACAAGAGTATATAGTACACATAGGGAGGATTTTGGCAAAGCTCCCTGGGAACTGTAAAGAAGTCTCCAAAGGTTCTCACTTGAATGAAAAAGTAAAACCATAAAGCAGCATTTCATGCCGCACAGAATAACTTCCCTGTAGTCTTTTGTACATTGTTATTATGTAGGTGATGGACTGTGACCATTTTCAGCATGTCAAGAATTACATCTATTGTCCTCTTGCCCAGAGCCCTGCTAATGACTTTCGGAGAATTCTGTGACAATTGTTCCCTTACTGGCGGGCCATTATATGGTGTCGACAGGAGCTGAGAAGAGATCTGGTCACAGTGGAGATGGCAATTTTACTTTCCAT
Organism: Pyxicephalus adspersus; assembly: GCF_032062135.1. Taxonomy (NCBI): domain Eukaryota; kingdom Metazoa; phylum Chordata; class Amphibia; order Anura; family Pyxicephalidae; genus Pyxicephalus; species Pyxicephalus adspersus. The sequence continues at coordinate 150,930,361 of NC_092859.1, forward strand.
TGCTGTTCTGATTGAACAAGTTCTTGCGTGGTGAGAGGTGTGATTCTGTAATGACAAAAGTCAGTGGGCTAAAGGCGAGCAGGCAGGGAAGGTGTGACTCCACCACTCTATGAGAAGCAGATAGAACTTGATTAGGTGATGCTCTCTCCTCCACATGTCTCAGCTAAGATCTTTTGATGTCTCTTGATAAAGCAACATCAGATTGATGCTGTGATGTCCGTAAAATAGTTTAGTTACTATGTAACTGTCATGGTTTCAACCAATTTAAACCTTTATTAAATGTTTAGAAATGCGAATTTCAAAAATATTACCAACACCTCTCTAATAAACTGCATTATCTCATTTGGAATTGCATATACATTATAAGCAGCTTTACAGTCCCACAATTAAATAAACTACGTGGATATGATCAGAAAAGTATGCAATGCAAAAGAAAATGGTATTTTATATGATTTTATTAACACCAAGTCTTTATTAAAGCTACTTACACCCCCAGTAAATCCTATGGTTCCTTCATGGTCCTGCCATTGCCTGCCATTTGGTCCTGCTCCACCGCATTCTTTGTTGTCTTCTTCAGATTTTTTGATAATGTAGCATTGGCACATGGTATTGCTCTGTAGATGTGCAAAATTGGGTGTCACATCGACTTGGCGGAAGATCCTGCTCTGCACATTCTGCAGGTCATTTGATTGTATGGAAGGCCCCTTGATGACACAGCACCCAATCTTGCTTTTGAGAAAAGCAAGAATGGGCAACATGTCATAGGCTGAATCCAACAGACACCTGATGTATCTAATGTATACCCAGGAAACTGCAAGGTTTACCTGTTCATCTTTGCCAAGGTGAGAAACCAGAAGAAGAAAGAAAAATAAAAAAAATTGGCTTTTTTAAAAAAGTACAAAGGGTTATTAAAGGTTACATTAGGTGAAATGTCTACTTTTACTATACAACTATACAAGTCTGCTTTAACCATACAAGTTGCATATGTGTGTATTAAAATATTAATAATAATATTAAAAAGGATAATAATAAACATTACATATTATGCAATACTGTCCATTAAATAGTGGTTACAAATAACAGATAGATATAAGCAATGACAAAAGAGGTAGAAAGAACCCTGCCCAGAAAAGTATATCTAAGACGGTGGGAAAGACATTACACATCATTTTACAGAGTTTATATAAACAGTCACAAAAGTCTCTGTCCCTGGGGCCACTTTAAAGAGTGGTGGCCTGCAGACATTCATGCTATGGGGTGGGATCCCAAAATTTCATTCCCTAAACACACAAAAACAAAAAAAATCTAATTCAAATAATAGAGACCCAGAGAGTTACTGATCTGTATGCTACATGTAGTCCCATTAGTAGAATTAGTTCCATCCAGTAGTTCTATTTTATTTGCACATGTGCAGGCGAAGAGGTCGAGAGAAACATTTATTAGGTTCATACATTGGTAGTCCCATGGAATATCTGATGTCATAAATTGTAATAAGCTAAAGTCTTACACAGATGTCAGACAGATGTCAGGTTTCTGTCACTAGACATCACTCTTTTTTGATTGTTTCCAGTAACAAGAGAATAAAAGAGCTCTGCGTACAAATCACTGTTCTGTTCTATAGAGAGGAAAGGGGGGATGAGCAAGTAGCCCACCAATGTGTCCTCCTATAAAGGAAAGAACAGCATCCCAATCATTCTTTCACCAATTTAACATTACCAGAGTAGGTCTGAAGTTGCCTCCCTTTACCAAATAGCTGCCACCAACCGTCCTTACCACCCAGTACCAATCCACCCCACTTTTCCAACAATTAAGACACTGACCACCTTTTGTAATTTAAAATGAATGCAGACAGCCATTAATACAAACCAATATTAACTAGTCAAACATAAAAAATAACTTAAAAAGTTGCAAATTTACAATAACAATCTTACATCAATAACAATTCCACACCTGTAAACAATAACACAACCCATTCCCTGTTTGCACACCAAAGACTGCAGGTCCTGAAAGGCAAAGTCCTCAAAATATCCCAAAACTTTTTTCCCCCAGCCATCAGAACTAGATGCCCAGCACCACCCCAGGGACTGTAGCCATTCATTGTTGAGTACTACTTCCATAAACCCCTTTTTTACCCTTTATGGGGCACCACCCAAGATGGTTCACTCCATAAATACAGACCAGAACCTTTGCCCTACAGAGACCAACTGTAACACTGCAAACACACTTTATACCCCTAAGTATAAAAAAAATAGAATTGGGGGGAGCATGGGCAAACTTTTTCTAAACTGCTTCAGAACTTTCCACCCCCTCTCACCTTATACCCTTTCTCTTTGAATACACCCCCCCCCCCAACATCTTCTATCCACCAGTCTCTAATCTGACCCCTGAGAGCAGTTACGCGATAACATTTGCAGTGAATTCAGTTTGTTTCCTGTAGTCTTTAGACTTATCTAATAATGATATTTTGTATTTTATTTGAGAATAAAAAGTACGAAAATGCAGCAATTTATAAGTCATTTCAGTGTATGCCTAGCTGGGTGTACTTGAAATAACATTAATTGGTTTGCAGATCTCCAGTGGTCCTCAGATCAGGAAAAATCACAGTTTTCCTGTCTGTCACAGGGAAGGAAGGTATTTGCTGGCGGCCCCTGTGTTAATGTAAATAGTACACAGCGGTGGTGCTCTATAGTACAAACCACGTTCAAAGAAGATGTAGACAGAGGAGGCTGCAAATTACATGGTAACAGTGAGAAGCTGTGCGGCAGGTGGGGGATATAACGGGTCATAGCCTTGTATGCTCACGTTGTGCTTCTTGTTAAACACAAGACAGGACAAACAAAACATCATGGAGGGAAGAGAGGCTAATTACATCTAGTGTTACCGACAAAAACACTCAGACAACACTTGATACTGCAGCCTGAGAAAGTGATATGTGCTTCTGCACCTCTGTGCGTGCGTATTTGTGTCTTTGTATTATGACAGGCCGATTATTTAACAAGACAAACTGTAGTGAGGCCTATTCTTGACCCATCTGGCTAGGATGCTCACAACCCCATTTACCAATACTTACCCATTCCTCGTCTTTACCTTCCCCTCTCCCCCACCCTTGCATTCACTAATTCCAGTCCCTCTGCCCAGCTAAGACAAAATACAACTTTAATGAAGAAATGGCAATAGTGACCGTTTTATTGCCATACCTAAATATCAACATTTACAAAAACTTAAGATAAATACCTAAAATAAAACCTAACCATAAATAACCATCAATAATAAAACCCATACACTAACAATAGCATTTACCTTCCATTCCGAACTTTTAAGCCCTTATTACACCTTCCTCGGTTGCGAGCCCTCGGACGCACTGCTCACCACACCATACCATCTGAAGGATTTGCCCCAAAACTATTTGTTTTGCTCCTAGCCACAAGCTCACCGGCTCGAGACCAAGTCCACTACTCACAGCCTCTCCTTTAACTCCCCCTTAAAGGTACCCCTTACAGAGATCCCTCACCTAAGATGGTTCTCCCTTTTGCCATACACAACATACAGATGGCCTGAAAGGACCCCAACCGCCATCCTAAATGAACGCCCATTCATCCCTATACATCCACTTCCTCCACCTTTTAAAACCAAACTTCTCCATTCTTTTTTACACTCCTAACCTATCCCTGACCTCCTACCTTCAACATAACCAAACCCTTCTCTCATAACCCTCTGCCTCCTGCTTCCCCAAGCCCCCTGGTCATGTCCGCCCTTTGCCTGGCTTCCTCTCTTGGCAGCTCCAGACCGTTCTTTACAGGGATGCATGTGGTATTTTTCTTTCCCTGGTTCCTCCATTGTTTCCTCATCAACATGTAATTAAAATTAAAAAATAAAACCATTTGCATTGCATATCCTATATATTACCCATTGACATCATCACGTGTCATCAAGTCTCTCCAGTTTTCTTTACAATTCAGGCAGATCATGGATGATGGGTGGTGCCAACTAGGCGCTCTACACAACTTCTTAAAAATAGTAAGCACTATGTAATGCTGAGTCTCTATGACTGAAAGTAAACTGAAATCCAAAGAATAAATGGGAAGGGCCAGGGACAGTAAAGGGTAGATCCCCTTTATTGATGGTAAACAAGATTTGGGTCACCGTCGTGAAATGCTATGAACAAGGTTCTACTGTTGCATATTAGATGTAACATTAAGACATCAAGATCCTAATTGTTCTTTCTTTTCTAAACAAACAACAGACATTTCTCAGGTAATATAGGACAGGATAGCACAAATTACCCTTAACACATCCTGCAGTATGATTTTTTCCTCCAAATACAAATCTTTGGTATGCAACTTCATAAACTTGGCTTCATAAATGATGATGTACGAGGGCGGCTGAGAAGTTCCTGGCTTTGCCCCCTTCCAGATGAAATAAAGAAATGAGTGTGGGGGCATATGACAGCCTAATATCTTAGTATGTAATTGTGCAAATATCAGGTCTTTGCGATTCTTAAAACTGTTTTTTCTTTTAGTGAGAAGTGGGTGCCAGGATGTTTGAACAGTGATCAGAAGAGGGAATGAGTTGAAGCATCCAATGCCGTTTTGGCCCATTTTGAAGTTGCACAGGACTTTTTAGCTAGTTTAGTAACTGAGGATGAAACCTGGCTCAACATCTGTGATCCTGAAAGCAAGGAACCATCAAAGGAATGTCGCCACAGCAGGTCCTCGCGGCGGAAGAAGTTCCGAATCCAGAAATCGGCCAAAAAAGTCATGGCGTCCGTTTTCTGGAACAAAGACGGTATTCTGTTGATAGACTACCTACCTTAGGGCACTAGTATCACCGGACAGTATATGCTAACCTCCTGGACCAGCTGAAGGAGACAATTAAGACGAAATTCCGTGGAAAGTTGACCAAAGGGATCCTTTTTTTGCAGGACAATGCACCTGCACACAAGTCCAACATTGTGGCTGCCAAATTGAACACCCTTGGTTTCAAATTGGTCCACCAAGAAACACCTGAAGGGGCAACGTTTTGAGGACATGTCTGACATGCTGCTCACGGTGGCTCAGAGGTAGCACTGGCCTTTCCTGTGCAAGGTCCCAGGTTCAAATCTTGGCCAGGACACTATCTGCATGGAGTTTGCAGGTTCTCCCCGTGTCTGTGTGGGTTTCCTCCATGTACTCCAGTTTCCTCCCACATCCCAAAAAAACATGCAGTGAGGTTAATTGGCTTCCCCCCCAAAAATTGACCTTAGACTGTATAAATGACGTATGACCATGGTAGGGACATTAGATTGTGAGCCCCTTTGAGGGACAGTTAGTGACACGACTATGGACTTTGTACAGCGCTGCGTAATATAATGGCGCTATATAAATACTGTGTAATAATGATAATATTAATAAAGAGCTGGTTTGCGGCCCAACCAAAGGACTTTTATTCGGTCTAGAAAAGCTGCAACTATGCTGTACCAAGTTCATCAGTCTCAGGGGGGAATATGTTGAATAAATGTGTTATTTCATAACTCTGGCTCTCTTCTTTCTGGGCAAAGCCAGGAACTTCTCAGCATCCCCTCGTATTAACGCTTTATTAGGCTAATATCTAATTGTATAAACCAAAATGGGTTATTTAGAAGAATAGCAGAACCATTAGGAACAGAGTATTTAAATCTCTTTGAGCCATTCATAATATATGATCCATCTGTACATTCCTCCAATGTTCATTGCACTCCAAGTTGCTGATTTGGTCAATTTAGCGTGTAGGAATTGATCCGGTAAAGGACATCTCTAGTGAGGACTTGATACATTACATGAGGACCATGCCCTTTGTGATCTCTGCTATGTTCCATTCATCCACCTTGAGATATGATTCAATGAGGCCACCATTATAAATTGTATTTATGACTTTAATCTTTCATGCTTTGTTCTTGAGGTCAGGTCAACATCTGTGCTCCTGTCTGTTTCCAGAGGAGATGTACTATATTGTTAACTCATTTGTCACAGGAATGTCCAGGGCCGCATCTACACATGAAATATCAGGTCAATGTATGTTAACAAAAATGAGCAATTGTAGATTCCATCAGTTAGGATGATTGAATCAGAGGAATTGTCGATTTACCACAATTTGGAATGTAGAGCTGTCTGATCTGAGGAGAATCACAAAGCACAGCCAAGCATTCGTGGAATGTATGCTTCTATAAATACTGAACAAATCTACCTTTATATATTCAGTGGAAAAAACAATAAAATACAGATCTGCCGATTAGTCTGGTTTACAAACCAATTCGCTATATACTACCCATTAGGTAAAGCGGAAAAAAAAAAATCTTTACTTTTGAAGATTCTTCAATCCCCCGTGAGAAGTGCTGGGCACAGCTAAAAATTGGCATTTTTTTTATCCCATTGAAGAAAAGATAGAGGCCTCCCGAAATTCATGACGACCCACTTTGTTTTGTACTCTGTGCTGGTCAAAACTGAAAGGGGTGGGGTGGGGAGGGGCTTTAAAAAAAGGGTTTTGAACCCCTCCCCAAAAAAGGAAGGTATTTTTTTCTTATATAAAAGGGTTGTCTACCCTTTTATGTAAAGAGAGAGAGAGAAATAGAGAGAAAGAAAGAGAAAGAAAGAGAGAGAGAAAGAGAGAAAGAGAGAGAGAAATAGACTAAAACAAAATTTGTCCATGTTGCCTAAATTAGAAAATCCATAGTCCTCTGTGATACCCTATATCATGTGTTAAACCATATCAAGGGTCACAACAACTCCCTACCACCCCTCTCTTACTAAGCGCTAAATAAAAAACCTTTACTGATCCTTACTCCTTACTGTGGCCACCTAACAATGTAATGCCAGGTCTTCTCTCCTTGCTTACATTAAATCGTCTTCCAGGTGGGGAGGAAGTGACATTGAGGAGTGATTTAGATTAGTATATCTTCATTAAAAAAAGTACTCATCTAAATCTGTGGTCACACATCAGTTTAATGTTGTGTCTTTTCTCTTCAAGCCTAATTTTTTTGGAATGGATCTTCTTCCAGTTGTCCCCAAGATAGAAAATGCCATCATCAAGGCATTAGGACAGCAAATTCAGGTCAGGATATCTTCATTTACAAGGTAAGAAATATTTAGATCCTTTAGGGTGGGTTAGACCGGGTTGGAGGTCTGAGAAAAAATTGCCTCTTGCCCAGTGATTGGCTTTTAATATTTATTTGTAAAATAAAAAAAATGCATAAACATACAAAAAGTAAAACAAGCATAAACCAAGCCATCATAATTTGCATCCAGAAACAAGATTTCACTAGAATCTCCCATCCTATTGTGTGTGAAATTCCCCCACCTACTAGATTGTAAGCTCTTCGGGGCAGGGTCCTCTCCTCCTATATCACTGTCTGTATTAGTCTGTCATTTGCAATCCCTATTTAATGTACAGCGCTGCATAATATGTTGGCGCTATATAAATCCTGTTTAATAATAATAATAATAATAATAATAGAATGGATGGCTTCTTACCTGGTGTGCTGTGACCACATTCCTCAATTGACAACTTTGTGGAAGCTGCAGTCTACTCCCTCATAATTCTTATTCTTATTAAGTAACAATTTCCTCTACCATTTGTGCTGATCCCTGAATGCTGCAGCTGAAGACCCTATTACATCACCGAGATTATTATTTAATCCTTTCACTTCACTAATGTCAGTTGCTGCTCAAGTTGTCATATTGGTGTCACTCATATAAGTGAAGCAAATTAAACATTTCAGTAAAAACCGTAAAAAATGAGCAGAAAAAGAAAGACTGGAAGTAAGTGAGATTTCTGGATATGGTTCATTGGTTCCGTATGTTATAATATGTATTAGAACAGTAGAAACGTATTGAGGTTGGAATATACATTTTGGCAGAAACACATTTCTAATCCTTCCTAAAAGTTTTCAGGAGTTTGTCACTAAAATATATGCTATATGCAAAGCACAATATTTAAAATGATCATTTTCATGGGGTCATTACAATATCCAATATGACCACATGGTGCGATTGCTTTTTTATGTAACTAAGGTTAATATTAAAAAAATGTGACCTGACAGCTTCTTTAGAAAGAACAAAAGATGTCTCTCGAACAATAAAATCATCTTTCCTGATCACATATTTAAACATATCAAGTATTTAAAAAAAAACTTACTTGTCCATGCTCTGTCATGTGCACCGCCATCTTCACTAGGTCTTCTTCCTGGTTTCCTAGTATCCTGTTATCTTGATCAGCCCAGCCGGAATGTGATAACTTCCTCACATATGCATTGTCAGCCTACAGACAAAAGTTTATTACTGGCTTGATCACCAGGGGAAATTACAGGAAATATTAAATAAGTGCAGACACCAAATGTAAGGATGGGGTGGGGTGCTGGTATGCTTGGCATTGTACCCTGATTAGATCAATTAGACAAATTTGCGATCAGATAGGATGCACCAGAGTTATATCATGACGGAGGGGCAGAGGTAAGTGTATTTAAAAATTTTGCAATAGGGCAGGTAATGTTATTTTATTGCAGAAGTTACAGAAGGAGTCTGTTTGTTCCTGCAATAAAGAACTTTTCTGATCACTTATTTTACCAATAAGCTTTAATTCCGCTATACACATTAAGTGCAGTAGCATTTTTTAAGGCAAGGGCATTGTCGAAAACAGGTTGGGGCCTAAGCAGGAGATATTTAAGTCGGGCTCTATCAATGTAAGAAACTTATAGCAAGATTGAAACAAGCGAAAACAGGAATCAGAATACAGGAGGTTATTGTATCCTGCAGAACACTGATCCAAATATACTGCCTGGTGATGGCACTTCAATAGGCAGTTTCAAGCAGTAGATGAAATTAGAACACACCAATAATGAATAGACATGGCTGTGGGGCATAAGTGGGACTTTCTGCTTACTTAGAGCTAAGAGAGGAAGATAAAACCATATGGCCTTTATTGGCAGCTAAGCCAACAATCTAGACAAAAACTGTAGCTTGGAATCATTTGTCTGAGTTTTATGCCCAGCAGTACGTTTCTAAAAGGTCTTCTGTGCATTCTTCAAACTCATTGCAAGTCAACTCTGATGACATTGGCATCTTAAATATCAAAGGAACCTAAAAATATGACACATAACCCAAACATATTATTCAAGAGTTCGCTGGGTCATTGATTTACTAAAGCAATAGGGCCAATAATTCTACCCTTGAAAGAGACATCTCAGCTAGGATGAATCTCGGGAAAATTTACAGTGTAAAGAATAGCCAGCCACATGCAAGAAAATCTAAAATAATACGATTTTTCCTTACACTTGATTAGTTGGTTGAAGTCAGTTAAGCTTCACCCTATTTCCAGTTAAATATCTCTTCAAAGGGATTGTAGATTGTAAGTTCTTCTGGGCAGGGTCCTCTCCTCATCCTGGTTCAATGTCTGTATCTTCTGTGATTTGCATCCCCTATTTAATGTACAGCGCTGCATAATATGTTGGCGCTATATAAATCCTGTTTATTAATTATAGTATTAATAATTTTAATAATAATAATAATAATAATATTAATGATAATAATATTGGGATAATTCACTTTGCCAAGTGAGCCACATTTATTCTTTTCATAAATCAACCCTATTGGATTGATTATTATGGGTGAATCCTGTCCAGAATAGCAGATATTTATAGCAGATATATATAAAGATCAGATATTCCATCAGGCAAAGATTTTAAATGAAATATAAATAAAACAAATTAAAGAAGAGATTGGTCTTTAAATATAATTGAATTTTTTAAAGACCTTTACAACATGCTTTTGCTTTGGATACAATGGAATTGATGTGTAAATATTGGTTCTGTTTGTTTTCCTCTTAGATTTCAGTTCATCACCATGGAAGTAGGTCAAAAGAATTCCTCATTTAGGTCAATTAGGTTTTGTGACAGGTATTCTCAATATTCTCTCTGCACAGACACAGGACAGTGCTCACCTCAAGAGTCAGACTCAAGGAGGCCATTTATCTAAATGGGGAGTGGAAGCAAGTCATATATACACATAATACCATACAAGCTGTGTTAAATGAACTCTTAAATTGGATACGTTCAAATTAGATAAGAAAGCTTTCTCTGTATCTCCAAATTACATTTCAAAGGCAGTGTTTTCACAGTGTTTTCTTCAGACTACATTCTAAAGAGCCACCTTTTGCTATAACATACGTTGTTTTCAGAGATATTTAAGCTCCCCGAGGGACTGCCGCAGTTCTTCTCATGAAATGTTTGCGTAGTGATAAATAGGGTTCTTAAACAAAGAGAATCAGACTTAAACTCTTCTCTCTTCTCTCTCATCTCCTTTTAAGTATCTCTTTATTCATCTTGATAATTACCTAATCGTAAATTTCTTCAGGGGGTTCATCGCAAAAAAGAAAATGAAGATCAGAGCCTGGCAATTAAATCGACTTGGAAGGAATCCAAGGTATTTCACCTGTGATTAATTAAATCCCTTCTCTTTGTATCATCAGGTGCCAGAAGATAACTTCGGAATAAAAACCTGTCCGTGGCTCATTAGAGAATTTTGGAAGGAGAAGAAAGGAAAGGCGTGCCACGTTTGTGTTTTTTTTTATTTTATGGCTCAACAGAATACATAACATATACACGATACTTGGGCGGTCATAAAAATAAAAAAGTAAAGATAAAACTTTTGAATTCAGTCTTTTTTTGCCTGGCTTTCTGACTTCTGCTCATTCATTTGCTCATTTTGTTGCCAGATGGCTATATTAGGGTTGCTCCTACTGGTACGCCAGTAATTGTTTTAATCCAGTTATTGTGGTTGATAGCCATGAATGTTTATTGTATCTGCAATGTTATTGTTTCTTTGCTTCATTTGCAATGGCAAAGGAGAGGGAAGAACGGGACTGCATCACTTGAGGGAAAGTAGAAATATGGGCCACCAGAAAGGTGAGCATATTACAGCTCCTAATCTATTTCAAAGACCTTCCATGAGATCTTTTTTACGCTATTTAGGGGGCCAGATTATGAAAAAAATCTAGGCCACTGCAAAAAGAGTTGAAAACAGAGCAAGCATATTATCCAATTACCCTTAGAGGTCAGGATGGCTTTTTTTTTCTTACTGGAGCAAATTGGATCATGCTTTACATGTTTCTCTGCCTTCTTCAGTATCATCTAGGGGTTACATGTTCCGAGAATGCAAGATATTTCACTTTTAAACCCGTTTTTCATTTACTTTGTTTTGAAATTGATGGACATGTGTCTTTATTTAACTTCAATAACTACATGAACTCATTTTTCCATAGGAACTGATAGTAAAGAAGGTTTTAGTTTTGAACAGAGTTGGAAAGGTTTGGACCTTCTGGTTGCTAACTGAATCCCCATTGGTGATATTCACCTCACTACTTGTCCTGGTGATCATTGTTCAAACAGAAAGGGAAGGTAAATCTAACATTGTTGTCCCCAGAACAAGGGAGGAGGAAAACCTTCTAATGGAGACATTTGTTGAGGAGAACTGTATAATAGGTGAATTATTACATTGGTAGGTTTTCACTAAATTATCCACTACATCTCTAAGACAGGAACCAAAAGTGATTCAAAATTTCATGTTACACAGACATCTGGAAGGGTTTGACTCTCCCCTTCTATAACCAAAATTATAAAAAAAATACCTTGCCTTTACATACACTAGTTCACTCAGGTAAATCAGGGACATCTACATTCTTCAAGGGAGAACTTGACCTGGGAAGCCAGATAAGCCTCATAGGCAAATAAATCTGTCTACTTAAGAAAGTTATAGTATATTTATTTGAGGTTGTAAGAATGAAATGTTCCAAAATCGATAATGACAAAGATAGAAGGTGGTTGTAATGGTAAAATAGTATAACACATAATGTGTTATCACAAAGCGATTTGAGTCTGTATAACAGATGACCAATGTGTAACTTTCACCGTCTGACACCAATACTTGATTTCTAAATTGGATAACTAGGTTATTTCCCTAATGCATCATGTCTCTTTAAAATTTGACACAATGGTGTGTCCCCCATAGACAAAGCAACTTCATAACATCTTATTAAGTATGTTGTCAGTCTGCTCTGTTCCTCACTGATATCTCCTTGGCATCCTTGAGCTTAATGAAACCTCCTGTTCTCAGCCTCCTCCTGTGTTTGTTAAAGCCTCCCCTGCCTCATCATCGGAAATGTACACGCTAGAGAGAAATCTCATCAGATCCTATTGACTATCTGTCACTCGTGAGTCTGGCAAGCCACAAGTGTCAAAACATTGCAGGCTGACACCCATCTCCGCTTCTAATTCCAGGTGACAGAGGCTGGGAAGCAATTTCACAGACTGAAGAATGGATCTGTGTGTGATGTACCCAGCCTTGAAAAGAAGCTGACATCTACAACATGACTCAGGAGCCACAGCCTCCAGTTTAATTAGATGCAGAATATACATCATGTATAAGTAGGCCAATCTGTGCTAACAGAGTAAACATGAAGGAGACTGATATTGCCAGGTTAGATGGGGATATTCAGGTTTCAAGATAGAAGTAGTTGGTTGCTGGCCTTAGATGGCAAGTTAACCAAAAAACCTTTATCTAAAACTTTAATAGCATAATATATAATAAAAAAATGTTACCTTAAAGTGGACCTATGCTGAAGGATTGCTGACTTGGTTATAACAAATACAGTTTGTTTGGTTGGTGTTCATGATTCTTGGCCTTTTTTACCTTTTGAAAAACTGACAAAGAATGAGTATGCAGCCCAGGTGTTCAACCAACTTGATTCAACCTTGGATGAGAATTCGACAATCCAAGTTCTAATCCAACATTGCTCAATGACAGGTATAGTTTGCCAATGGATGATGACAACGGTTATCATCTTGTGGCTGGATTGGCCTACTATAGTTCTACTATACTCATTGACAGATATATCTATCAGATATGGCTATCTGGCCATGGGAGAATGGCAGCTGCCCTATAGTTGAGTTGCCCACCTGGTGGCTGAATGAACTGAGACATTGACAGGTATAGTATCGCTCATTAAAAATTACAAATTCTGACTCAAATTTTCTGAATATAGTGGGATTTCTCAACTCATCCAACCTTACTTGATCAATTATTTTCAGTTTCATGCACCTCTAATATACTTCTTATCTGAATGCTTGTTTAAACTGAAGCCAGAAGATCAGCTTTACATTCAGACAAGTGGAATTATTTAGAATGAGTTCAGGAATAGAATTCAATATAATCAGCCAATGCTTGGTCCATATTAATATTTCAGCTGGCAGCTAGTCCAGAGGTAACTAGATGTTAGAGTGGAGGTTTTGTTGAAAACTCCAGTGGCTTTATCTTTTTGGAGTTTGTTTTTTCTTCCATACATCGCCTATATATTATTTCCTTTTATTCACTAGTTTATAACCACAGCTGTAAGTTACCTGTCTTTGTTTATATGTGACTGGGTTTGTATATTAAAAAGTAGAAATGTATTTCCTGCTCTCTGTACATCAAAGCAAAGTTCTGAGCAAGGAGCAAAGTTCAACACACATCCAGGCAGTGAAGGGCCCAGGATCATGGTAAAACTAATCTATCTGATACTTGGGTACTTATTTCGTGTTGCAAATCCATAAGAACAGAGAGGAAATGCTGACTTTAATTCCTTTTTATTTCCTGCTTTCTCAGTTGAGCTTCAGCCATTGTGACCTAGAACAATGCATTAGCATTTGTATGAACCAACCAAGTCTAAATGGATGCTGGTTGCAGAAGGAGAATTTAGAGCACTCGTGTTGCGATCACTTTTTGCTCCACGAAACACTCTCTCAAAGGAAAGCTTCCCAGGAGAAACAATAAAAAGCAATGGACAGATAGTAAATGAATGCCAAATGCAACACTTGGGTCAGCTCAGTTCATTTTATTATTATTATTATCACACAGTATTTATAAAGTGCCAACATATTATACCGCGCTGTACAAAGTCCATGGTCATACCACTAACTGTAACTCAAAGTAGCTCACAATCTAATGTCCCTACCATAGTCATATGTCATTACCAAAGTCTAATGTCAATTTTGGGGGGAAGACAAAAAGATAAACTGCATGTTTCTGGAATGTGGGAGGAAACCGGAGTACCCTGGGGAAACCCACACAAACACGGGGAGAACATGCTAACTAGGTAGGTAAGTCTTTATAAGTGGAAAATGCAATAAGTACTGAACTAAATGAAGCCACCAGCAGTGCCATCTGTCTGCTTAGACACTTGGAAGAAGAGGAAGGGTTGTTGGGATCTAGCCGTGCCTTCTTCCCCTTATTACCAAGTCCTTGGTGGCTGCGGCATTGGTGGTGAGTTGTGATGCTACTCAGGATAACTCTACTGCCAGAACCCATTTTGTATTCTTTCCATATATGATCAGATATTGATTTTTACATGCCACAATAGACCATGGCCTATGGCATGCAAGGCAGACAGCCACCCATATATCAGTCATGTTGCATTCTAGAGAAAACAAGGGTAGTAGTGAGATGACACAGGACAGGTGACTGGGGGATGATGTAGAGCAGTGTTTTATCATGGGAAACCTCTTTAAATAACTTTCATGTCTACAGGGAACCCCTGCTATTATTACTGTATCCATAGCTTATAGTACATTAGTGTGATGGTCAGTGGGAAGAATGCCTTATTCATTGCTGGCAGATGGGAAGAATGTCACCCTTACAGATAGCCAAAAAGTGTCAGGCATTGGTGTCAGTTAAACTGACCTAAGAGGCACAAGTTGCTCGATGCTCTATGAACCCCTAGCAACCTCTTGAGGAACCCTGGTTGGGAAACACTGATACTCAAACTCAGCATTGTACATCTTTCTCATTGCTTTCTACAAAGTTTTCTTGAAATACATCCGAACTTTTAGGTATACTTGACAACAGCCATTTGTCAGGGTCCTATCTCAAATGTTCAAATGTTGAGTGTCTGTAACAGTTCACATATAATAGCGTATAGTTGAATTGCAATTGAAATAGCCAGTCCTGAGCCCCCAAAATTGATGCGCTACGAATAAGTACAAATCTAGTTTTTACTTGTTGAGGTTACTGACTGGCATTTCTTTCCTGAACGTTTTAGGGATTGAGCATTCCAGCTGACTGCCATCACCACCACTATAATGCACAGTACAATTCAGTCTTGCATGGCTATGTAAAAATAGATAATAAGCTTTTGCTGCTGCAGGGGCCGACAATACTGAGCTAAGCAAGCAGTGACAGGGATAATAATGGATAAAAAGCCTTATTAGACTTAGCAGATCAGAATTATCCACTTGAGTGAAAGATGATCCTGTTAAATTGGTGCTGAGAGTCTCTTCATGGCTCATCTTTCAGCCCTTGTCTGTTTGATGTTGGACAGGCATCAGATTCCGCAGGCCTCTCATCCCACCTGAATGAGAAAGTCCTCTTGGACGGATGTGGCTTTTGAAGTTGACAGTGGGACGTTCAGTCAGAGCACGGCGGCTTCTGCCTGTCACAGATAACTGCATAGACAGCTTGTCAGTGACATTTTGTTTTTCATGTAACCTTCTTCACTTAGATCTGAGAGGGGGGTGCCACAAATCACATTACAGGGCATCCCCAACACCCCTTTAAAGTGGAAAGGGAGCAAGGCAATGCTGGCAGCACGCTACAAACGACCCTCCTGGTGATCCCTGTCTGTGATGTCTCATTAGGACTCTACTTTAGATCTCGGTAGAAGGCTGCCATCTTATTAGTGTGCCGCTATGCTGACATAATCAAAAATATGATGACTGTGCCATGAAGCCCACTTTGTAGGAAAGTGATGAAGTGCCCCATAATAATGCTAAGCCGTGTGATATGCACATGTTGATACCAATTTATATCGTAAAAACAAGTAAAATTTCTGCTTAGGTACCCATATTGTTGTGGAGTAGTGATGAGGTTTGAATTTACAGAAAATATTTGATGCCCACATGTGCCTTAAGATGAACGCATGCAAAAGTTTGCCTGGTCAAGCCATCAGAGAGCCTTAATGTTGGCGGTAGAAGGGGGCAAGGTTTTTCTGCGGTCCAAAGTGGTGGTAAAGACACACAGTCCAGATTATTATTAATAATATTTTTTAACAGTATTTGTATAGCGCCAACATATTACCCAGCACTGTACATTAAATAGGGGTTACATGTGACAGTCAGATACAAACAATACACAGGAGGAGAGGACCCTGCTCCAAAGAGCTTACAATCTAAAAGATGGGGGAAGAAGCACACAATAGGAGGGAGGATATGAAATGGTGGGTATGGAATAAAGGTTTAAGAGACAGAAGAAGAACAAGCAGATCACTTCCAGTTATTACATCCTAACACAACAAGAGGCAGATTATTGGCCAGCTAGATCAACGTTTATAGCATTATCTTTTCCATAGCTTTTAGATGGTTAATTATTGTTTCAGAAGCTTCTACTTTTTAATTAAGACTTGTTACTGCTCAATTAATGATGCCCAAATAACATGATATCAGAATAACTAAATAAATTGATATCACCACATTCCAAATTTAGGTTAATTGGCTTTCCCCCCAAAATAACCCTAGACTGTGGTAATGGCATATGACTATGGTAGGGACATTAGCTTGTTAGCCCCTTTATGGAAAACCAAGGGACATGATGATGGACTTTGTACAGAGCTGAGTATTATGTTGGCGCTATTCAAATACTGTGTAATATCAAAAATTATAATAATATTAATAATATCACAATACCATCAACAGCATTCTTAGGAGGATCCATGAGTTAGTAAACACCAAAACATATGTAAAATACACAAAGAAATGGTGGCTCATGGTAAATCTCCTAAAAAAAAATTATTGGTTAATAAATGCTGTAGATATTGGTATTTTCTACTAGATTTTGTATTGTTGGCCATACGTGCATATATGACGGTTCCATGGCTTTTGTTCACTTCAGAACCATATTGCTACCAATACAAGAATATAAAAATACAAAGGCCACCAAAGCATGTTGAATGAGGGCTACTTTTACCTGCAACAGGGTCTGAATAATCCAATAAGCATTTCAAACTGAAATCACAGCACACTACATTAGACTGTTCACTTAGTAGAGTGAGTTATGTCTCTGCAAGGGAATATTCACTTACGTTACTGAGTTAGATGAAGCTCTGCTGACTTCTTCCATCCAATTATGAACATGTTTTTTTTCTTTGTCCTCAATCCCCACATTCACTATGTTAATTGAACAGCCTAAACTCCTTTAGTAAATCAGCCCCATTGAACTATTTTTAATGAACCTTTGACTGCTACGATTTAAATCTATTTGTAATTCAGCTTTAACAGACATTAGGAAAAAAAGCCTTGGTAGAAAAATTCTCCCTCGGGGAGACTACCATCTAATCAGCCCTGTGAAGATTCTCCATGTCCGGATGGAAGGTGTCACATGCAATTTGTAGGAAACTGCCACAGAAGTCAATGGCCATCTCCTCCATTGCAATCAAATAAATCTGTCTATCTGGCTGCAACCGAGACGTCTTTAGGAAATGTGCACAACAGAAATCTATACCATTTCAATGCTAAAAAAAGAGAAATACCAGAGAGAAATATTTTAATAATATGACTATTTTTTATTAAGATATGGCGGCATTGGTCATGTTAACCAATTATTAGTGTCAAGTATGCAACTTTGTCTTCTGCATTGCCTGTTTATTGTACAGAGCCATGTCATATGTTGGCGCCTAATAATAAAAGTTAATACATATATTAATATGGGAACTCTAAAGATAGCCAAAAATCAAAAGTAAGTTACATTATTTAGAGTGAATCTTCAAACACAATAAAGGATAAGAAAGCAACGGGTTTTTTTTGGCAATATTATATTGGGCAAATAGTATACAAAGTAAACACACAAATCAAATGGTGGTGCTATACATAAAAGAATTAAAGATGTCCCAGATCCAATACTTTTTGGTGGAAATGATTTGGTCCAAATGCTATACAAACATGGGAATTTCACCCATTTTGGCTTCTTCAGGGGAGGATGTGAGACGCAGAACCAGAACCAGAATCTTTTATAATTATGTAGAATTTGGAAAAATAAATCTTCTGGATACTCAATCTTCAAAAATAAGTTGTTAAATATGGATAGGGTCTTCTAACCACTGGAGACCTTCGAATGGCCGCTGCTGGAAATCCTAATTCAATTAGAGATTGAGCTGATTTTTTATGTATAACACAACCCCTTAAAATATGTGTGTTTACTTTGTATACAATTTGCACAATATACTATTGCCATAAATCCCTTATCCTTTATTGTTTTTGATTAATAACATTATTGGGGTAACAAACATATACCTATAAGGTTTCGGAGACACATACAACCCATATGTACTTTTAGAGTGAATCTTCATTATTCTTAAGATTCAAGCAATTCACATGACGTCCAATATACCAAAAATGTGTTGATATGTAGGGGACACATGGATCTTGAGATAAATTCCTTTATGGGCAGTACAATAGGCACTAAAAATCAAATTGATCACCTTAAGAGGAACTAGGGTCAGCAATAACTAGCAGGCAAGATTTTGTTGCAGATGGAAAATGAAGTCTTTTCTGCA
This sequence comes from Pyxicephalus adspersus, assembly GCF_032062135.1. Lineage (NCBI taxonomy): Eukaryota > Metazoa > Chordata > Amphibia > Anura > Pyxicephalidae > Pyxicephalus > Pyxicephalus adspersus. The sequence continues at coordinate 150,948,943 of NC_092859.1, forward strand.
ATCCAACACACTTACCTGCCTGTTTAGCATTTAGCTGTGCATAGCTCAGTGTAGGAAGCTGGGATACACCTGATATTCCAGCATCCCTTGTAGCTGCCGGAACTTAATGAACTCCTGTGTGCATGCCTAGGAGTTAGATCATGCAGGCCTGCCAATCAAGATGGTCACCCCGAAAGATCTGACACCCAAAAGAAGACCAGGTAAAGATGAAGAAGACCATGAGTGAGGAAAGGTGACTGTAATTGTCAAATTGCTTTCCCCATCTTCAATAAAGGACTTACCTGGCCACATTGGTTTTTATATATTAAAGGTTTAGTCTTATTTATTTTCATTTTGTATAAATTGAGATATCATTTATTTAATTATTTTCCCTATACCTGTCTCAGTGACCACTATTTATACAAAACACTTTCTGTCTTGTGACCGCCATCACTTAAGGTTCAAAAGGAAATGTCCCAGAAAAGAACATAGACAATTATTACAAAAAATCTGATGGAGATTTTAATTATTCCCCAATCTATGGGAATAGTTAACAAAATTATATGAGCTTTGGTTTCACCTTTCTGCTAAAAAAAGATTGCTGCCAAAAATATGAATTTCTAAAATTGGTTGTCATGTTAATTCTGTTAATTGGTTGATAAGTTTGGTAAAAGTTGGAGTCAAACTTATTTTAAGCCCAAGTGTTCAGGTTGGTTGCCAATCAGATGCTGTGTAAAATTTAGTTCAGACTTTTATCTGCTTTACCCTAAAAGTTGAAATCATGGTGTCTTGCACTTCAAATGAATATGTTCCTAGGTGACACTGATACATTGGGCTAAAGCTGAAATAAATTCTCTTTTTGCTTTACCTTTCCTGATTCCTTCTTTCTATTCTTTCCTTGACCCATGGATATCAATATTAGGTCTATACATTTTTCTATATAATGCAGGAAAATTATGGCTAGTGGCAGGAGCCAACAGGGTTCTGTATATAGCTTTATGGTAACAGAATTCTGTAGTAATATCCTTATGTGATGCTTAACCGCCATGATGAAGGAACTTACGTCCAGTGTTGGGCCAAGGACAGTCAGGTTGGAAAGCAAAGGGCCAGATGATACTGGACATTCTCCATGAGAAGCTCACAGTGTGCAGTAAAATCAGAATAACCGATTTCAGTAAAGGAGAGTAGCCAGTACCATGGTGTATAACTAAATGGAAGATTGGGGTTTAGCTTTAAAACAGCACAAAGAATCTGAATCTTCCATCCGAATAGCTTGTATTTCAGTGGTAATCTTTAATTCACCTGTTCTGTTTAAAATACCCTGCAGTGAGGTTTAACCCTGAACACGGCAATGGATCTCTGTAGGATTCTGCAACAGACGTAAGATGACACAGGCCTCAAACAGAACCCTTCCCCATGGCTGAGGAGCTGTCGACTTTGCTTTGGTTACAAAGTGAGGGAGCCTCCCGGAGCAGTCACATAACAGGCTATGCCATGTAACATTAATTTGACAAGCATCACCTCCCAGCGTGCTGGAACCTTTGGAGGGCTTCTAATTAAACTGTAGACACCCGTCGGTTTTATTTGTGAGGTGGTTTCATTGGTAATACACACACGATGATTTAATTAGTGGCATGTGCACTGATTAGCTGCATTTAACAGCAGAATCTCTGTTAACACAGGGAGAGGGATGACAAAATAACAAGCGTGAATTTGCCAGGTCACTGGCAAGCTTGTTCTAGTGATGTAGCCAAGGACAGCCACAGGAATCTGACAGTGACGATGAGATGTAAAACCTCTTATTCAGCAAATCAATATATAAGAGGTGCCACGGTACAAGAATGACCAGGAGGAGCCACAGCCATTGGAAAGCCAAAGGTTAAAAAGTGATGGAAGAAATGATCTATACAACATGTTAAAGTCTACAGTGCTGTCTACAAACATTTCCTACAGCTTAGGCATGTAGACTGTTCTATCGTGCAGCTAAATGATTTCTACTTATTTCCTTGGTATCACTAAGAAAAATGTGCAGAGTTATATCCCCCAGAAATCCTTGTCTGCCACAATCAGTCAGGTATGCATGTGATATGTGACCTAGGTTACAATATGAATGCTTTGTGTTTCACAGCAGGAGACTTTGTCCAAAGGAATACAGCTGAAAAGGATAAGTACCGATATAATAACTGTCACTGTAAAATTCCAAATAACCCTCCGCACAAGGAGACAAAATTTCTGGGTAAATGCCATTTTTGCAAAGCAGACCTTTAAATCCTGCTGGGACTCTTAACCTTATCAGGATGGGCTTTACATGGAGAATAGAGATTCTGACAAAATTGGAATGCAAAGGCCAGTTGAAGAACTACTGAGCTTTGGCACACAGGGCCAGCTGAAGGAAACCTAGCATTCTATGGGTCGGTGTTCTCATTCAGCATAGGCAGTCTGGTGCTAAAATAATCTATTTATCCAAAGGCGTCCATGAAAGGACTTCAAAACAATACATTTCCCAGGGAACGATATTTCCCTAGTATTCTCCCATTTGTACGTCTGTGAAATTCTGGTATCATTTGGTGTTGGCAGATGTTGGCTGGTACAAATTGTTTTCTTAGTTTGCAATCTCTTGTGGTATGGTGTGGCAGTGATCTTTCACTGGAAGACCACAAATATATATTTACTAGGATGAATCAAGCTAACGTTAGAAAAACGGATTTATTGGAAAATAGAAAATGGAATTAAAAAACTTATAATGCAATTTTTCAACGTAGTCCCCATTGGAAGTGCTTGGTGGTTGAATACTCACCCTCCTTATTTTATAAAGTTTAGCTTGACTCACCCTCTTATAAATATATATATAGTTTTTTCACTCTGAAGCTTAAACAATACATAGACCTCCCCCCTTGTACCAGCATATTTACAGATAAATCAGTGATGCTCTCCCTGTATTGCGAAATAAGGGGAGCTGGGAAAAACCCATTACTTCTTTTCTGTGCTGTGCTTCTCCCTCTCCCAGTACTAAAGCCCCAGAATATTAGGACGTATTATCGTTAGCACCCTGGCATTTTCAGTGCTGGGTCCTGGGTTTAAATCTAAGCCAGGACATCAACTGCATGGAGTTTGCGGGTTTTCCTCATGTTTTATGTGGGTTTCCTCCAGGTTCTCCAGTTTCCTCCTGCACCCCAAAAATATGCAGTTAGGATAACTGGCTTGGTTCAAACAAGTTGACCTTAGACTGTGGTAATGACTAGTGTTGGTCGAATAGCTCACTATTGGATTAGACAGCTATTCGATCGAATAGTGAGAAATTCTCTGTGTGATCCAATGCCGAATTCGAACACAATTGAATTCAATGGTGCGAGAATTTGGGATTTTAAGGGTCTTTTAAGGGCTGCAAGAGCAATCAGATTGCTCTTGCAGCCCTTTACTAGTTGTATGTATTGTATGTATTCTTGGATAGAGTTTCTCTATCTAAGAGTACAAGTCCCCATTCATCACCTGTAGTACCTGGACATTGTAGTGGAACTGTAGAGGTCTGCAGTTCAGTTTCCCACTGTGACGTCACGTGGAAAGCTGAACTGCAGATTACCTCTGCAGTTCCACTACGATCTCTGGGCACTACAAGTGATGAATGCGGACTTGTCCCCATTCATCACCTTTAGTGGCCTGTATTCATGGATAGAGAAACTCTATCCAAGAATACATAGTAGAAGCACAGCACGGCAACAGCGATTGCTGTTGCAGTGCTGTACTGTGTATTCTTGGATAGAGTGTTTTTCGGGTCGGGTCTATCTGAATTCAAACAGCCATATTCAGGTGGAATATAAGGACAACCTGAATTTGAACATCAACACTAGTAATGACATATGACTATGGTAGAGGTATAAGATTGTGAGAGCCCCTTTGAGGGACAGCTAGTGACATGACTATGGACTTTGTGAAGCGCTGCATAATATGTTGGCGCTATATAAATACTGGATAATAATAATACTTAGTGTGTTGCATTGATAAAAACATTTCTATTTAGAAATGCACGCATTTAATGCAACCAACTGCAATGCACAAGCCATGCATTGGTGTGCTAAGTTATCATTTCTTAATGGCACCCTAAACACACCTTGTGTATACATTGCAGTAGAATGAGGTTTGCCATGTGGTGCATTTTTTATTTCTAAGGTGCATTTGGCATACAATTAAGAAATAATGGCAACCCAATGTACCAATGAAAAGCAAATGAATGGGCTACCTTTTAGTTAAACTCACCACATCCTTTGTCAATGTTTCTACTTGCTATGTATGTAAGGTTGTCATCTGCAGCCCTTAGTTCTTGTACAGTGCTGTGTAATATGTTGGTTCTTTATAAAAAGAGTCATAAAAAAACATAAACGTAATACAAATTTCTGCAATAAATGATATTAAAGTTCTATTTATCAAATGGGTCAAAAGAGAACACAAGCCCTATAGGAAGCACCACATGTTCAGCTTGAGAAGTAAGCCATTGCTGAATAACACTTTGTACAATTCTATTGAAGATAATAGTGCTATTTGGACAATTTACAAAGAGGGTCATATTTGTCACCTCAATGTGCCACTAATATACAAGCATAATATAATAACAAATAACCAAATGTTTAACCGATGACATGTTCTGTTTAACCTGCTGCCCCTACACCCTACTTCTTCCATGGTGTCTTGCTGCGGTGAGGCCACTTACGCTATCATTTCTTGGAACCTTAAGCTCTCTACAATGATTAAATGAGTGTTTTGACAGACGCATCATTATCCTCTTTCTTAATGAAGATGCTAGATCCCAATCTTCAATCAGACAGGTATTTTTTTTCAGCGTCTTTTAGTAATCTTCACCTTTGACTCATCCATAAGTAAGAGACCACATCTAGTCCAAGCTGCCTGTTCATGTTTACTCAGCAATGAGAAATTGAGCTGGCTCAGCGTCCAAAAGGAACTTTCAAACTCAAAGCTATTAATAATGCAGAGGGCAGATTTACTCCTGTGAATTTACAGCTCTCAGAAAGACTTACTCAGCTCTGTGATAACTGGAATCCTGAACACCGGCTCCTTCCAATTGCTGGGCAACTGCAGGACAGCTGTGAGAAACAGAATAGAAACACTGAGTGAAAAAGAAGGGCACAGCAGTTACAATCACAAACACTTAGTGATTCTCCGGCTTCCTATCATTACCCCAGCAGGAACCTTTTCCATTTCTGAAATGCATTTCCACAAAGTTTTAAACACTTTTACCAAAACAAGCCCATGTATTCAGTGTATGTCAGAAGTGTCTTAGAAGGCCCGTGATGCCCGACACTCACAGCTTCCAACTGCTCCTCTTTTTTATTTTGGAGCGCTCCTTTTGAACCCGATTCTTTCATACTGCGCTCCTCTGCAGCTGCCATTCTTGTTGGCCTAATACATTGGTGTGTAATATTTTGTAATAATCCCATGTTATCCCATGGATTTTTATCAGGCAGTTATCTGCAATACATTGAATGCCAGGTGGATAAATACCCTTCCAAGTGATTATGTTGCTGCTAGTAAAACACTGCATTTCACTTTTTCTTATAACAATAGATAACCATGCCGCCAACTTCATACATCTAATGGGTTATTCATACAAAAGCATTAGCAGACTATCTGACTTTAAAGCGAACCTATCTCCAAAATTTGTACTTTACATAAAAGGGTAGTGAAAGGGTGGGTTCCTTGGCCCAACCCAATCCTGACTGGGATATATGCACTCAGGTGAGTAGGAAGTAATCAGCCAGAGGGATTCAGGCTGAGAGTGAGCAGTCAGAGGCTGGAGAGAGCCAGAGGATTCCAAGCTGAGAGAGAGTCAGAGGTATCCAGGCTGAGAGAGCCAGATGGATCTAGGCTGAGAGAGAGCCAGAGGGATCCAGGCTGAGAGAGAGCCATAGGGATCCAGGCTGAGAGAGAGCCAGAGGGATCCAGGCTGAGAGAGAGCCTTGATTTAGTTCCGCAACTGAATGGTCAAATATTTATTATGCCAGCAATTTGTGATGTCGTCCTTCTGCAGGTTCCACAGATCACCTGTGATCTGATCCATCTGAAGCTTGAGGAAGCCTAGTGCTGCTGCCTTTCTGTGCTGCCCTCCAATAACTAAAGTTCCAGAATATTAGGGTCGTCTCCCATCATTATATTGCAGTATTACAAATTTTTCTTTTTGGAAATGCTTGCATTAAAGCAACCCACTGCAACGCACAAGCCATGAGTTGGTGTGCTGTTACAATTTATTCTTAATTTTACCCCAAAAACACAATGCAGTGGTGCTATGTAGTGCACTTTCTAAAGATGCGTTTGCCATGCCAATAAGAAAGAATGGCATCCCAGTGTACCAATGCAAAGCAAATATATATTCAGTCTTTTAGCAAACTGCACCGCATCCTTTGTCAATATTTGCACTTGTTATGTATGCAGGGTTGTCATCTACAGACCTTATTTATTGTACAGTGCTGCATAACACGTGGAGAGGAAAGGGCTCCATCTGACTTGCTGCAGCTTTGAACTGTGCAGCTTTGCACTGTGGGACGATTACAGTGTGCAGTGAAATTACACAATTTCACTACAGAAGATGAGCCCCTATATATGAACAAGACTGAAGGTAGGGCTAGAGTTGAACTTTAATAACATTTGGGCCCCATTCCTAATGGCACCTGTCCAATGCTGAAATGCATACAGGCTGCAATAATTTAATAGAAATATTTATATGGTGTCAGCATATTACACAGCATTTTACAAAATGCATACATTGGATCTGAGTGGCAGAGGAGTAAGTGGAACCTGAATATATATAATTCTTTCTAAAGAATTTTACAGGGCCCATTCACACTATGGGCCTAATTTATTAAAGCTATCAAAGACTGGAGAGGGTAGACTATCATGGGAGAACCTGGGTGGTCCAACAAACTCAGAATGGATCTGGTCCAGGATTCGAAATATTTGCCAATTTGCCAGCAGAATACCACTAGGCATTTGGGCATTGCCCAGAACAGTAAAAGTGTGTTAAGGTAACTGTTTAAATTATTGGCACCTAGGTGCAGTTCATTGAGCTTTGTGTGCTTCGATTTGCTACCTCAAACCATAAAGGTGAATGGATTTTAACATGGTCTTTGGCTGTTAGATTACAATATTTATTGGGTTTTACATTCTATTGGATACTTCCACCTCTCCAGCTTGAGATCCTGACATTGCCTCCTTCACTTCACTTTTGGTTCATAGGCTAATTTCAGACCACCGTTGACCTCCGTGGCCTGCCACAGACTCAACCATACTCGTATTCAACCTATTAGTAGAGGTTGGGAACCACCTTGTGCATACGGTTACAGGTGGTTGTGATCATGGTGTGTTTGCCGTGGATTGCAGCAGTGGATTGCTTAAGGGGCCATCTGCTTCCATTGATTAGCATGCAACTAACTTCATCTGCAACTCACAGCAGTTGGAAAGTAGTGGAAAGTGAATGTGGTTGCTGATAGAGGACTGAGAAAGGAAGAATGTAATTCACCTTTATCTATCAACTTCCTAAAAACATTGAACTGCGGCAAACCTCAACTGCACTAAAATGGTTGAGTGTGGGTGAAGTTGAACTGCCATAGACACATTGGGCCTGATTTATTAAAGCTCTCCAAGACTGGAGAGGATACACTTTCATCAGTGAATCTGAATGATCCAGAAAACCTGAAAGGAATCTCCAGGATTTAAAACATTTGCTAGCAAATAGCAAATGACTTTAAAGGAACCCATTCCAAGTTTGCAGGATCACCGAGCTTCACTGATGAAAGTGTATTATCTCCAGCCTTGGAGAGCTTTTATAAATCAGACCCAACAACTGCAGGGCTAAACTACATGGTATTGAAAGGCGCGGCTGGGAGCAGCAGTTTGCAACTGAAAATCCAAAAAGGGGCCTTACTATATTAGGCAGAGTCACTGGCCAATAATAATACAAAAAGATCAGGGGGGTCCAGGCTGGTGAATAGCACATACAGAAATGCATGCCAACAAACCCTAAGAGCCCAAAATCTGGGGTACTGCGCTTTGCCATTTATAACATTTCATGGCCTCCATGTTTTAGCAACTTTTTGTATTTACAAGAATATATGTGTCTAATAATTCCATCTATTATACGTACAGGAACACCAGAGTGCAGTTAAATTGTAGGTGACTGCACATCGTATGTGTTCATATGCCATATATAATACCTTGTAAATTCCTACACTGCTGACCTGTTTACCCACAATGCCTCTCTTCATTTGCTTTAGAATGGAAATAATGTAAAGTAACTAGGAAATAAAAGCAGCTGCCTGGTGTAACCCATGTTCTTATGTCAATATTTTCCCAGAGAGGAGTCACAAGTCAACGTGGCACCACTGTCTTATTACGCCAGGATTGCTTAATTATAGATTAATACTGTACATTTAAACTCCAGTGGCAGATTAAGGTGTCAGCATTAATTATTATTACATGTTTGGAATATGTCACAATCTATTTAGATCACAGCCTTGGTTTGCTAACACGCGTCTGCTGTGCGCTGTCACTCTGCTAAATGACATGCAACTGAAAGACAGTTCCACTTTTCCATGGAGAAAGACGGAGTCAGGTATCATATGCACAAAATGCTTTGGCAACCAAGGCAGGATGAAGAAAAGTAGCCGCCAGAGGTGTAACTCATTCCTTGCCGCCATGGAGCCTTCGGAGCAATGACACTTGTTCCTAAATATAAAACGCAAGGGAATATTCAAGGACATGGCTGTCTCTCATAAACCCAGATTTAGCAAACCAGATATATGAGACACCTTCTAATTACAGATAATTAACAGGTGCAAGGGACTTATAAAAACCATAAAACTAATGAAGACTCCTACCGTGTTGGATATGCTTACATGACATTGCCCTCAGCAATTTAATTACTCTGTAACAATCTTCAAAGCTTCAATGTGTGTGCAGACATTCATCTTTCGGTGGCAAATTCACCTGTTTGCAAGCAGTTAATTTAGGATCATTTCATGATTATACCTTTTTTTATAATGTTTCATTCAGGCGAAAGGTGCCAGTTGATATGACATGGCTATTGGAAACCATTGGTCTCTTTAATATTCCTTGCATCTATTATTATAATTATTATTATTACTTTTCATTTATGAAGTGCCAACCTATTATGCAGAGTTGTGCAATTAACAAATGACAAATGGTAACTGCATATTTTATAAGTACAAATGAGACGGAAGGAAAAGAAGACCCAGCCCAGTTGAGTTTACAATCTATGACTGTGCTCCTCAACCTTTTTAACATGAGAGAATCCTTGCTATAATTATGATATCCACAGCTCATAGTATATTGGTCTGGTGGTTTTTGAGAAGAATGTCTCTTTCATTGCTGGCCATTGGGAAGAGTGTCACCATTACAGATACCCAAAAATATCATTGGTGTCACGTAAACTGACCTGGGAGGCACAAATAGTTCAAGGAACCCCCAGCAACCTCTGGAGGAATCTAAAGGTTCTATGGAACCCTGGATGAGAAACATTGGTTTATGAGGTGGCAGAGAATAGTAAACCATAGATGGAGGAAATAAAACTGTGGGTGAATAGTAATGGCTAGAAGATAGAGGTGAGGTGAGTTTGGACAGGTCGGTTTTTTGGACTTATGGTTTAAATGGGCAAAATATTGGGCCAATGAGGCAAGAAAGGGAATTTCAGAGAGTGAGTGCACTTTTAAAGAAATCCTGGAGCTGGGTGTGGAAAGAGCTTATTAGAAATAAAATCACTAGAACGTCATTGGATAAGCAGATAGGGCAGTTGCGAGTATATTAACTTATCATGTTGGAAAGGTTTAGTATGGTAATACCAGGTTGTTGAAGTTGCAAAGTTTAGACATGACAAGATCCAGTATATGTCTAACAAAGTATGTGGGGCTGTATATGCACTGAGCAAAATTGAAGGGACCAGTGATTTACCAACACCTTTAGGTGCATGAACACGTATATATTATCGCAACACATTGGACCTGATTTATTAAAGCTCTCCAAAGCTGTAGACAATAGACTATAATGAGAATACTGGGAGACTTCCTAAACATCATTTGATATATACTGCAAATGTTTTGATCCATCCCAGGTTTACTGGATCACCCAGCTTCTCCCATGATAGTCTATGTTCTCCAGTCTTGAAGAGTTTTATGAAATCAGGCTCATTGGTGGGAACTTCAGCCGAACACTTACTGTCATTGTTATGCTTAAATCTATCCTTTTCCTAACCTTAGTACTTAAGCTACACCATTAACTTAACCCATAACACTTTACCTACCATCTACCTATTAAAGTCAGTTTTTAACTGAGACACTTCAGAAACCAAAGCACTTATATTTAAATTTAGTGTACCTCCCTATGAATTTAAATGGTTAAATAATAGATTTTATAGAGGTGTATATATTCACCCAAAAAGAGGAACCAAAGGAGAAAAGATGAGCAGAGTGACTTGGATAAGAAAAAGGGACAGTCCTTCAAAATCAGGGGCTGAATGGTAGACCATTTATTGAGGCATGGAAAACTCTAATAATTTCAAGGTAAATTTGCTTAGAAAAGTAATCACAAGCTTATAAAGAAGTAACCATCCTAGACTTTGGTGTAGATTTGAAGAATTCCTTTACCAGTAGTTTTATCCTAAAATAAGGATAAGTGTTACTCTTAGTATAGCACAAGAGGTATTACGGAGATTATATTCTGTTTTTACCACTGAGTGGCAGCACTGCTGTTCATGAATGGTATCATATATTCCCAACATCATGAGAAAACCCTTTGTAGTATCTAAACTGAACCAAAAACATACATGTCATTCTATTTTCACTATTAAGTACCCACAGGCCAAAATTATTTTATGCACAATGATATTTAAAATCAAAAAGTGTTATAAGTGTAAAAACTAAATAATATGTCACAAAAACAAGGATATTTTTTTTTGAAAAATTTTCAGTGTAATTACAAACAATATGAAAAAAAGAAAAAGGAAAAATAGAAAAAAACAAGACATAGAAATAAACCAACCAAATGCCATACCTTAACAATAAATCATTTACCACATAAAAACTTAGCCAGTTATCAAACCAACTGAATTATACTTGGACAGTGCATTTAGGATATGCAAACCATGGAGATCAATATGCATGAATGTAACATCTTGTTCATACTTTCAGCAAATAATTTCCCATAGAGAACTTTGCGCAGTATTTCCAATACAGTGGGTACATCCGTATTTTTTCAGTATGCAACAATGTGTAACAATGGGCCTATGTTTTATCGGATATTGTTCAATCCCCAAATTTAGTAAGGCCAGAGATGGGTTCAGTTGTACAAACACGCCCATCACTTCTGACAGTAGTCAGCATATATATATACACACTGTATATATAAACATATATAAATATATATATATATATATTATGTGTGTTAATGCTGTTTAACTTTGTTGATCATTTGTTTTATTACTTTTTGTTTTTCTTTTTTTATCAGATTTAACCTTGATGCAAATTGATACACGCAGGATCATGCTCCAATTATTAAACTCAAATTTTGTTCATTTTGTTCCCGTTTTTGACATTTTCTTCAAATGTAGCAATTAGTGGTTACTTGTAGCAACAATTTCGGGGAGCCCCTTTGTTGTGTACGCACTGGAGTTCATTTGTGTACAGGTCACCCTAAGCAATCAGTATATTGTAAGGTGAGGAGGTGGGCTGGGGGCAAGTAGGATACAGCATTGCAGAAAATATTAAAAAGAAAAATAGGTAAATATAACCTGGAATATAAGGATTGTACAGCATACTGTATATGTCAGGTGTGGAATGTAAAAACACTGATTCTAGCCTTTAGTCTTAGTACACAGAAAACACAAACCCAAAAGTGACCATTGTTTGGGTCTCTGATCAGATGTAGATTGAGTGGACGTGTTGGTAAATAATGATCAAAGTTGTGTCATGTGTAAGAATGAACAATCAAAGTTAATTAATGAAACCCTTTTTATTATTATTATTATTATTATTATTATTATTAATAATGTTAATATTATTAAATAATAATAATAATTATTATTATAATAAAAATCATTTTTTAAATAAATAAAATAATAAAAAGCAAGTAATAAAATGTATGTTATTACATTTAATTTATAAACCTAATACACATAGATAAAAATATTTTTTTAAAACAATACCATTACTTATTACTTAAGTGAGTCAAATCAAATTTGAAAATTGCAGTCACAGAAAAAAATAGTGTACCAAGGGGCTGGTAATAAAGCTTAGTGAATTGGGTCTAATTAATTTTATTTCCACTGTGTTGTATAATACTTACACCCTGATAAAAATTTACTATGTGGTGGTCACTTTATAACCATCTAATTTGTAATATTGCCACATCCCGGTATTGACTATATCCACAAACAACTTTGTGCCACGTATGCAGGATAGTCAATCAAACATGAACGAGTAACACAACAATCGGTCTCACATTGCACATCACATTAGAAACAACTCAACGTGTTTCGTAAATTTAATCAGGGAGTTAATTTTGGGACCGTGACAGATTGGCATATCCCGTTCACATATCTTTCCTTCAAATTAGGCACAGTGAAATACACAGAGACGGCAACAGACGGAAACACCCATGATAGATCCATCGGAGCTTTGGTAAATGGATGAAATTGAAGTATTCAATGTACTTTTGGGAAAACGAGCAAAAGTAAATTGGAAGTAAAGCTTTTTATTGATTCCTCTCTTCCCACCTTTCTCATTTTTTGGAGAGGTGAGATGTGATCACATGGGAATATCCTTTAAATAAGCCTGGATCAAGGGACGGGTTTTTTAATTACAGTATGTACAATAAAATGTTATCATCATTTAAAACTAGTCAGTTTATATAGATGGTATACACAATTATTATTAAATATTATACACTAAAAAATCCCGTTCTTTTTGGCGTTGTTTGTGGATGTACTCACTCCCTGGTTTTTAAGAGGTGCAAAAAACCTAACACATTCACTAATTTTACACAATTCTGAAAAACAAAAAACACTCATCCCAAATTATTATGCCATTCTTCACTACAAAGAAGACTTTTCCAGTAACTCCCCATTCTTTATTGCTGACAAATACAATATGGCCTCCATTGCTACATAAAAGAAGCCGTTGGATGATCTTCATCTCACCAGCACAATCTTGAAGCTAGCTAGCTTTCATAAATCTGAAAATTTGAGACCTGAAAGCGTTAATGAAAAGATTTCACTGGCTTGCCCTAGCTCCTGAGGGACAGTAATTTAGTTTTTTTGGTAATGCAGTTTAAATTTTTTTTTAAGCTGCCAACATACGGCGAGTAATTGAAAGTGAAGGTTTGGATACAGAGAACAGGGAAAGTGTTCATCCCGAGAGGTGTTTAATAAAACTCTTGTTCAATTACAAAGAATTACATTACTACGGAGACTGGCAGAATGCTTAATATTGCATTTTCACTCTGGGCTGATGTCAGAAAAGGGGAAGAGACAGCCGTCCAAACACATGAAAGGGATATGAGCTTAGCTGATGCTGTTTGTGCTTTCATACGCTTAAAAACACATTTTTCATGTTCTTTCCGCCGCTTGCAACATTACAAAAAATATGCTAATTGCTTTGTAGTTTTGATTACTGTACAAAAAAAAAATCAGAAATGGAAAACACATGGCCTTCAGAAAAGCTAAAGCTTTTCACATGCTTCAAAGATTTTTTTTTTGGACAGGATTGGATGACGACTGGGCTATCTGCGGTGTACCCATGACCTCACCATACCGCTTTGTGGGACAAGTGTCAAGGAAACTTATTTTCAACCAGTAGTCTACTGTTATATACTGTAATTTTTATACTATACTGTATTTTTTTATAAAGAGTCAAGATTTTCTTTAAAGCTGTATAAAGAAAGTATATTTAAGATGAAAGAAAAACAAAGTGTAGAGGTTGTACCTACCACCAAGCTATTGGCTTTGCGGAGTCCTATGGGAGGTTGTCCCGTTCTGTAGCTTGTTTAGTTTGTCCCTGGACATTTTTGTGCCCAGAAATGTTCCAGCTGTTCACAATGATTATGTTTGATCTGTTAGACTGGTGAATGCAGTGACAAAGTGGGATTTTCATGGTGGTCTTCATTGCTATTACCAGCATCCCGCAAGGTTAGGGCCCTTGGCCCATGGGCAACCTCAGAGAGGTTTACACTTTTTTCCATTTATATATGTGTTTTAATGTGAATGTGCTCATTGTTTAGTTAGGATGTCTTTAGTTAACTTCTACTGTTAGCATAGAATCCCCAGATTGAAAATGGCCTTGGTAGGCATTAGGTTGGCTTTGGTTGCTTGCCCTTGAATTGATTGTGTTTGTGTCAACTGGGGTATGCAGTAAACTGAAAAGCAGACTTGTAATAACTACCTGCTCCCAGCCAGTTATTGTCTTTACATTTAGATTACCTTGACTTTCGGAGCAGTGGTTGTCAGGGGCAGCACTACCCCTAAAAGCGACTTACCAATCAGAAGGCTGCCAGCACTGGTTGCCACTATAAACAGTGGCAAGTGTCCTATTGACTTGGGTGGTTGCCCCTATCAATAACCAGCAATGGTTCAAACATATTTGCTAATATACATGCCAAGCAGCTTTCTCACTAACACTACCACCCTGACCAATGAACAGCCAATTAGGACACTCTGGGCCTGGTTTATTAAAGCTATTATAATAGACTATCATATATAAACTAGGGTGATCCAGCAAACCTAGAATAGGTTTCTAAAAATCATTTGTTATTATTTGGAGTTGTCTTTTAAGTCCTGGACTGGATGTATTCCAGATTTGCTGGATTACCCAGGTTCACTGATGATAGTCTATATTCTTCAGTGTTGGAGAGCTTTAAAAAATTAGACCATCTGTGTTCTTTATCTTAGCAACAGAGAAAGTTAATAGGTAAGCTGTCTTTTAAGCTTTACATTGGTGAAATAATTTTTAATGAAGTAGTGGATTCCTATAATTTGGCTTACATTGTATTTTATAGATCTTCTTGGTGTTTTGATGTTCTGATGAGGTGCTTGCCTATTATCCAGAAGACTGTATAATTATAATATTCCTCAGACCAGTTAAAGCAGTGATTTTCAACCAATGTGCCGCAGCACACTAGTGCCATAGTTCCTGACTTGTGGTAGCGCAGGACCCATAATGTAACAAAGGAATACAAAGGCTGCTCTCTCTCTCTCTCTCTCTTGTTGGTCATATTGCACCTTAGCTAGAACTTCTTTTTATTTATATTCTTATTTACTGAAGGCGTATACTCCTTTCTTTCCCTGTATCCAGTATCTTGATTTCTAGTGGTTGTTAAAATTCTAACTTTCATGGGATTTAAATATACACTCCTTTTTTGTAGAGTGTCACGTGGCAAATGTCACATGGCAAATATTTGACAAAGGCTTTACAGCTGCCTCATTTTTTTCATTTTTACTCAGATCAATATTTGGGTATAACATGTTACTCAATACTGAAGAAACCATGCACCATTCCAAAATATAACTAAATGGAATAGAGATTTACATTCCATTAACGAACAAAAATGAAGAGTGAAAAAATATACCTACTAAAATATGACAGTTTGCACAAAATGTGTTGCTCTCTATTATTTTAAAGCTTAGCAGCTTTTAAGCAAGTCCTGTGTTACAAATAATGGAAAAAAGAAAAAGTGGGGGACTTTAAATGCAGTATATATATATATATATACATATGACTATGCTGCCGAGTAACTAACAGTTGTAAGATTCAACAACACCAGTAACACTGAAAATTCCCTAATATAAAAATTAAAAACAAATGATAACACAAGAAAACATGCAAACCACATATGTATGAATTCAAAAATAAATAAATTAAATAAATTCACGAGGATAATTCATTTTGACATGGTCATTTTAAAAGTACCCCGCAAGCCAAAAAGTGTGGGCACCCTGGATCCAAGTCCTCTAAACAGGCCCAGGTTTCACACTGCGTGAGTATAAATAAATTGAGAAACTATATTTTTATTATACAGTACACACTGTATTAGGTTACAAATTGTCATGTTGTAACATTTTTGGTTTGCGGTGTGCTGCATGATTTTTTCAATGTAAAAAAAGGTTGAGTTAAGGGACAGATGGTTATACAATACGTTTTGACCAATATATGAATGGAATTATGATTTGTGTAAAATTATTGGGATGTTTATATGGAAATTATGTTTTTTGTGTTTTAGTTACACAGTTGGATGAATTTTGTATACTGGTAACCTGTGGTCTGATGAAGCAGATTTTTTCAGTGAATTGCATCACCTGTTAAGGTCAAACTAGTTGGCACAAGTTGTAGAAACAGTTTATCATTTCTGTATTTCATGGATTTTAATATGATGTTTGTTAACAAAACTACTTTTTATAAAATTTATGTGTTTATGTCCCTAAACCTTTTTTCCTATCTATGAGATGTCTTTATTTGGTACAGTTGGGTTCATAGCAAATGAAAAAAGTTAGAAGAACGTTCACTGAACACATAGCAAACTAAATCTAGGTAATGCTAATGGGTCGGTGAAACTACCAATCACTGGTTTAATGAAGATATTGTGGTTGCCCATTGGTTTTTCGAGAGTTGATCTGGGATTTTGTTGTGGTCATGTTAGCAATGATTAACTCAACTTTAAATGTCTGTTTTCTAAAAACTATATTGAATCCAGATGGTGTTTCAAAAACAATGTATTGTACTTTTCAATAAATCCCTGAATGAATTAGCATGCAGCTGTGTATAGATGTTCTGCTATACTAGTAAAAAAGGAAACAACTAGAGCAGGTGTACCAATCTAGTCCTGAAGGTCACTCTAGGCAAGGGCGAGGAAGGTTAAGGTTGAATGGAAACTCTTCTACATGATCGTTACCAGAAGCCCAGATGTTCGTTGGGGGGATCTGAAGGTAAGGGGGTCATCGGACGAGGGAGAGACTGCTATGGAACAAGGTTTAATGTTTTACTTTGGCCAAAGTAAGGTCATCTTATGACGTAAACCAGAGAGAGAAAATGAAACAATTTAAGTTATCTTTTTTATGTTTTAATAGAATATATAAACATCTTTTTGCATTTGTTCTGAATTTTAAGTTTAGGAAAATATGTGTATTTTGAATTTCATCCCAGAGGAAAAACAAAACATTTTACTGCCAGCAGTGGTTGAGGGCTATTATGGTGTTCCAGGGTTTAGGATATATTTTGCTGCCATGCTCTGAACAGACCTAAACAAAAGATTTGCACCCGGTGCATGCAATACATTGGGTTAACTTTGTGAATTTACTCAGGTAAGTGAAAATTCTCTTAAAAGGTTATAAATCATTTTGCTTAGTGATCAGCCTTTACTTCTAATAAACCCAGTGTTACGAATATTCCAGTGTGTAGTTGCAGGTTAGGAGGGTATGTTCCTTAAGAGCCTGAATGCAGGGCATGTCATTCTGATACCTTAAAGCTGATCTCCAGGTTAAACTTAACCTCACCATCTTTACACTAACCTTCCAACCTCCATTAATGAACTGCTGGCTTCCTCTATGTACACGGTGGGGGGTCCTTCTTTGGAAGATAATGGTGTTACCTGAATGACTTGAATACTTGCTATTGGCTATTCAATGATGGGTTTCTCCCACTGCCCAGATGAGAATATCATTGGCCCAGCAGCTCCCCACACCTGTAAATGGTGCTGGGATGGGACCTAATGATATCTTCTTGCAAAAATTAAGGAAAGATAAATTCCTGCAGTATGGGTTAGGAAATTTTGGAAGATAGGGCTGGGGAATTTTTTCCTGGAGAGGATATTTCATATGTGTTCATGTAGACTGTCTTGGATGGAAACTAGTCCGAAAAAAACTCTTCCTTGCCAGGTCAGATTTTTGGGGTTTGGGCCATAGCAGTCACCAACTGACAACAAGTACAGCCATTTTGCTCATGATGTCCATAGTTTCCATTCAACTGTTGAACATACCATGCAAGTCTGCTTTTCCTGTCTACAGGTGACATGTACATGTTGCAAACCTGTCTATTTTACATATTATGTTTGTATATCTATATCTACAAACTCACTGATTATGTGCTATTTACCTGGAGCTGAAGATCACAAATTACTAACAGTTCCATAAGACCAACATATTTTTAAAGATTCCTCCAGGGTTAAAAGATTATGGCTATTTTTGAGTATCCATTACAACTGTTTCCATTATATATGACATCCTTCCCAGTGTCGGAATTATCAAGAATTACCAAGTCTCCTAGATTGTAAGCTCTTCGGAGCAGGGTCCTCTCCTCCTGTGTGACTGTCTGATATTTGCTACCCGTGTTTAATGAACGGCGCTGCGTAATTTGTGGGCGCTATATAAATCCTGTTTAATTATAATAATGATAAGTAGGAGGCTTTCAAAATGCTCGTAATTAAAAATCTAAAACTACATTTATCCCTAGTACAGAAGTGCCACCATCACATGTGACGATAACTAGTAAATGCCGTCAGCCTGGTTCACAAAGTCTTATTCTTGAAATCTTTCCTTTACAAAATCCCAACAGGATTCCCGTTAATTGAGGGCACTGGATAATACGGCACCACGTGGCATTTTACAGACCATGGTCTCCAAATGCGTAAATCCAGACATACAGTGGCGTTAATTTATACATTATGCTGGTTTGAAGAACAGCCTAGTCTGACACTGACACTTATAATATCCTTTGATAAGTATAAAGTATCTGCAGCTTATTAGCTCATAAATCCTCTGCTATTCAATTAGAATGGTTGTGAGATTTACAGCGAGCTCCAGGGACGATGGAAAGCCATTAGCGTTTATTATCATAAGTAAAGGCATTTGCTGGAACCTAGTTGTAGGTCACCAGCAGCTCTGTCTCGGCACAAATACACACGTAGGATCTTATTGACTCTGCCAGTGAGAAACCAGCCATGGTTCATTAATTCTCCTCCCCACCAGAGCACGCTTATGATTATTATTAACCTTCGTTCTCTATTGCCAAAATAATGACCATCCCCGCGTAATCCATTACTTCAGTACTACTAATTTATAAATGAAAATGGAATTTAAATGCTACTTTCTTTTTAATATAATAGAATGGGCTTTAATCTGCCTTCTCTGTTCCAGGAGTGCCTTGTATTAATTGGAGTAATTTAACTTGCCCTTGGGACTTACAGAATGCATATACCTCTCTTCAGTACGATACAACCTCATTTAAGTGATGTGTAATTATGACGCACGAACAATGGAATTACCCTGTAACAACTTGTCACATTGTACTAAAAATATGGAGCTTGGTCTTCATTAGAATGGCTCGATGGGGAGGAGCGAGGGACATTAAAAATCATACAGTGATGGCAGGACTATCGAGGAAGCAACCTAATGATGAGCTATGTGAAGGCAATGATCTCATAAATTATACGATGAGTTACAAGCATATTACTATTTTTGAATGCCAATGCAAAATGTGGTAAATATGGTAATGTTATTTAGGAGTGAGCAGAATGGGAAGTGAGATGATTAAATTAGGCTTATTTTCTACTACTATTATTGTTATTATTATTAATATTATTATTATTATTATTATTAATAATAATGATAATAATAATATCATTAATAATAAAAAACAGTATTTATATAGCAGTGACATATTACACAGTGCTGTTCATGAAATAGGGGTTGCAAATAACAGACGGATACACAGGAGGAGAGAACCCAGCCCAGAAGAGCTTACAATCTAAAAGGAGGGAGATATGGAATGGTGGGTAAATAGTGAGGGTTTTAAAAGATAGAAGAAGATAGGTAAGCAAGTATGAAAAGATGGGTTTTAAGAGCTCATTTAAATGTGGAGAAAGTAGGAGCAAGCTGAATAGGATGTGGAAGACCATTCGAGAGAGTAGGGGCAGCTCTAGAAAAGTCTTGGAGCTGTGTGTGTGATGAAGTTCTGAGTGAGGAAGTCATTATTAGGTCCTCCGGACATGTGAACAGAAAGTTAGGGATGGGGGGACACCACTGTATCAAGTGATATGAGCCTTCTGGCTGTGCTATGTTATGGAGTTAAGTAAATCTCCAGGAAATCAACTAGCTTGGCTGGATAAACAACTTTCCTATGTTGGGCATTTATGCTTTGTTTGTTTAACCATTTTCCTCGAGTTAAAGCATAACTCAATTATTAAAAAAATTGTGAGGGTCCTTTATTGTAGAAGGGACAGGAAATATCCATTCTAAAAAAAAAAAGTACCTGCCCACCTGGAATTTTCTATTAATTATACTCACCTGTCCTGGCCCTGTTTTGGGTGTCACCAACTTTACCCGGTCATTTTTGGGGATGGATCTTCAGCCACCTTGACTGACCGGGCTGAAATGATGAAACTTCTGTGAATGTGGGTTCATTGGTTCCTGGCATCCAGGGGCATGCTGGGATACTCAGCATTGAATGTCAAGCTGCACATGCACAGTTAACATTGGGAAAGATTGTAAACAGGCAGGTATGTTTCTTTCATTGTGGAAGGGACATGGTTATATACATTTCAATCCATTTTAACCTTTATGGTTTGTGCACTCCTTTCCATTGTGGTAAATTGTGGGAATGTACACATTTCTGCAACACATGCTAAATCACATTACATGCATTAGCACATTGCATTGTTGTACATTGTCCATGGTACCCAAATGCATTAACCCAATGCACCTCTGACTCACATGCATTCCGGTTCACCACAATGCGCCTACCTTGGTATTATGTATTGCGGTTTTCTGCATTAGAAAAATGTTTATCTAACTTTTTAAATATGTTTAAGTGTAATACAGCTCTTTCATATGAACAGGTTGCCTTAGCAATACTTAACATTTTGTGCTTTTTTCCTACACAGGGGAACAGACAGCTGTAAATGGGACCTTAAAATCCCCATTAATATGAACACATGACAGCATCACAAAATCCATTATAGTCATAAAGAAAAGTACCTTTCTTCTGCATGAAACATTCTAAGCTTCTCCCTTAGCAAAAGGGCCCTTGGTCCTCTTTCTTAGGAGCTCCTAGGAGTTTTGTGGGTCATCATTAGAAAGAAATAAAATAATAATTAGGACTTGATTTGCCCAACTCAATTTACTATTCATAATAGTCCCCCACTCTAATGAGAGTGGAACCAAAATCTTCAAATATGCACAATATGATTTCCAATGTCCATGTATGTTGCAGTTTTGATGTGTCTAAGATACAAAAAAGTGTTATCTGGGATCTATCGGGTTTAACCTCCTTGCCAACCTGAATATATCAGTAATGTTGAATGTCAACGCGGTTCCTTTCTGTTTAAATTTCCCACCCGGACGCACCCCCCAGCACACCGCCCCTGCACGCTCACACTTCCCATTGGTCATGCCAGGGACACAGATGCCGTGCAGACATCGCCGGAGGACGCCGCAGTTTTTCATCGGGACCAGGTAAATCCTTTACAAGAGGGTGGCTCAGGGTGTTCGCTTTTGGTACTAAAAATTAACCCCAAGCCACACTCCAGAATACCTCCAGGGAGGGTAATATATACCCATAACAATAAACAGAGGTACAACTATGACCTGTTATATACAACCTTTTGGGGGGTCCTAAATGTAAGACCCAAATGGAGATCCAAATTAGGATTGGCTAGATTTATTAACCTTACAACGGAGAACAACACTTCATACACAGGTAAAAAGAAAGTTCCAATTGCCAGAAACATGCTAACTATATATATGCAGACTGATGTGTAATAAAGTAATATAAGGGGAAGGAATAGAGTTAGGTGGTCTCTTCTCATCTTTCAAGGCCATCCTGTGTTCAGCTTTCAGGTCATTCCCTTGACGGATTCTGTTGCGGGTGTTGCTCTCTTCAAATATATATCACAGCAGTGACTAATTTTTATACATTATTGGTCCCCAAAAATCTTCTCTCAGTGGTAAGTGCAGTTTTGTTATTTGAAAAGGGAAGCAGAAGGCACCTTAATGTGTCCTTCATATTAGGAAAAACAGTGTCTGCTAATGTTGGTCCCTTGGCACAGCAGATCACAAAAAGACATTAGGAACCACTGTTTAGATGAAGATGTTCGAGCAAGGTGATTTTGATAAGATTTGGATTTGATTGATCTTAGAACAAGGGGGCTCAACCTATGGCCCACGGGCCACATCTGTCCAATTAAGCTGGCAGATCTGGCCCTCTGCTCATTCCCTTTCTGCTCTCTCTGCTCGTTGTCTTGCAGAGGATGTGGTGTGTGCATCTTCTATGTTTCTCTATCAAGACTGTGTTATCAGAACAGAGAGCTTCCTGAGCATTCTCAGTTTTGGTTCCCTGAGAGTGGATGTGTACTATAGACCGGACAATCAGCTGTGGCTACTGCCTGCCCACCTTGTACTGTGGGTTTGGTAAAATGAGCATAAAACGGTGAGTGCAGAAATTCTTGATTTGTCATTTCCTTTATTTGGTGCATGTATATTACAGTAACTAGAAACATTTCAATTTTACATAAAACTATTCTAGTTTTAAACATACATCTTTAATGTTTTTTTGTATTTTGGCCCTCGAGTTTTATCTCAATGTCAACAGGGCCCTCTGATGAAAAAAAGGTTGGGCACCGCTGATCTAGTGCAATGTTGCTCAACTAGGGTTCCTCCAGAGCTTGCTAGGGGTTTCTTGGGAAACTGCAATTTCAGTTCAGTTTAATGGGTACATATGAACTTTTTGTAAGTATGATATTATTCTCATTGGCCAGGAATGTAAGAAGAATTTTGCCTAATGACCACCACACTAACGTACTGTGAGCTGTATATATTGAATGTATATTAAGATGTCCTTGAAGACCTAAAAGTTATTTTAAGGTGTTCCCTAAATTAAAAAGGTCGAGAAACACTGATCTAGAGTGTGTACAATACTTAAATTTAGTTCTACAGTTTAACTGGCAAAGCAGCTTGCCTCCACAGATTACTTTCATCTTCTATGAAACCTTACAGATACAAGAAAAAGCAATATCACATTTGTAAAATATATACAGATGGCAGACAAACACTTTGAAACATCCTTTCTTTATCTTTTACAGAAACTAAGCAATTTACAATCTTTTATGGACAAGGAACGCTCTTTGTTTACAAATTTAGAACATGTGCTGACACTTTAACAAGCTCGTTTTATATTTTACACAAAGATTCCAAGTCAACGTCTCATCATCTGGATCTTCTCATCTTCTCTAGGTTGGTTTTATGATGTAACGATGACTTGTATCCTCACATCATCTGTCCATGACAAAAAGAAAACTTTGCAGCATCATGACAGTGCCATATTATGTTTAAAGGTTGGCTGCCAAGAGTTGCCTGGATGATCCATAGAAGTCTAATGAGGAACAAAGGGACTGGTGAGTCATGTAACCTTTCACCCCATGGCTACAAATCCAACAATTGTAGCACTGTCTGGGGCTATATAAATCAGCACTATATTGTTTACTGCCTGTAATAATGTGCTAGAGACAGACAATAACAGCTCTGTTGGTGTAATTCACAGTGCATGTTCTATGTGCATTATGTCTAATTGATTTAGTTGGCCTGAAGGTCTAGTTTCATAGGTCCTTCTATGCTGCTCATACTGTTTTACTGTTAGATTTTATGGGGCATAAACACCTCCCTCCTCTGATCCATTAAGTGTACCTCTCTAACAACATTCCTCAGCCAGGACTCTTATGTTACCATATGTTCATAAAGTGTGTTCTAATGGAGCTTTGTTGATTTCTACTTCCAGCACTACCAGACACAATCAAATTAGATAATGGAACAGATTTGTTAAGTGCTCAATATTCCCCTAATGCCTGGACTCAATCGTATTGTGGGATCAGTATAAGTGTCCGTAAAATGTGCATAAATATTTACTCACACAAAGACTTCAGTCAACACCAAATTATTGGTAAATTTACACATTATTCCGGTATCCATTTGGTGTTCCCTTTATTTAAATAGGATCATCAAAAGTTCCTGATATTATGATTAAAAATACCTTTTCTGTAGTTCCAGAAAATAGAAAAAGAAAATAAGGCAAATTAAATTTCTGCCTTTATAAAGTTTGTATTACAACCTGATCTTTTGTTCCAATACAGATTGTAGCACTGTTATAATATAATATTCTACATCAGTGTTTCCAATCCAGGGTTCCTCTGGAGGTTGCTGGGGTTCCGTGAGCCATGAACAGTTTGTGACTCTCAGGTCAGTTACCATCGACACCAATGATCTTGGCCATCTGTAAGAGTGACGTCCTTCCCAATGACCACTACAGTGATGTACTGCGAGTTGTGAATAAAGGAATTAAAGCAGGTTTTCCCTAAGACCCTGACCCTAAGCACGGCGGCTCAGTGGTTAGCACTCTGCCCTTTGCAGTGCTGAGTCCCAGCATCAAAACTTGGGCAGGACATTATCTGCATGGAGTTTGTGTGGGTGGCATCCGGTTACTCCAACGTTCCAAAAACATGCAGTTAGGTTAATTGGCTTCCCCCTAAAAATTGACCATAGACTGTATTAAAGACATATGACTATGGTAGGGAGATTAGATTGTGATCCCCTTAGAGGGACAGCTAGTGACATGACTATGGACTTTAAACAGTGCTGCATAATGTGGGAGCTATATAAATACTGTGTAATAATAAGACGTGCAAATTATTTCAAGGATTTCTTCACGGTAAAAAGAAGCGGATCTATATAGTGGTCGTTTTGTGTATGTGCATTGTCAACCTAAGGAGAATGTTTTGCAAGGGTTAGCATCAGTGCCAAGCCAAGGGATAGGTAGAAAATGCAGCCATTGTGGGAATTCGTACAAAAGAGGGGTGATAAAAGGTGATAGCAATGATGTTCAGAGTCCATAGAGGGCAGGGAGGTCACCTTGGCCTTTTTGTTTTGGATACCAAAGGACGTTTTCCCAGCACTACATGGCACACAGTGGAAAAATGTAAAATTGTAGCGTATCAGCATAGCAGTAAAGGTATCCTATTTACAACATCATTTAGCCATGAATACAAATAACACATATTAAAAGATCTTCTTCGATTGAACCTGTTTCATTATCGTTGACTAATGAATCCCTATCAAGCCTTTAATCTTATTGGCCCGAAGTCCAACCATCCGTCTCCTGAATGAGACAGACTGCTCAGTAAAATGAAGCTTATCTTAAAAGAGACAAATGGATTGATTATTAGCCAGAGTCTCTCTGAGAAAAGGTATAATTCCACAATTAATATGAGTGATGAGAATTAAGCTTCATTGATAATTAACTGGGTTTTGAGGCTGTTTGTTCTACTTGCTTAGCATAATGTTTATATTCCAGTAGCAGATATTTCATGCTAAGTATTTCTTAGACAGCTGGAAAGTGAATCGCTTATGTTGTGTATTGTGGGAATTATGTATCTCTCGGTGGCTTATGTAAGGCCACTGACAGAGGGAGGATTAGGAATGCTAGATTCATTAAAAAAAAGAACTGGTTTCAAGGACGCAATGTTAGGCGAAGAATAGGTTTGGAGAAGAAATTAAGTCCAGCCAACTGCTATATAATCAGCAATAAATGGGTACTGAATGGATGGTAAGGACAATGTCATTATGTGATATCTATATCTGTCTGGGTGCTATATTATCATATGATCACTTGAATTCAGTTTGGATATATTTGGGCACTAAAAATCAAATTTGTCACATTTGACACCATTGCTTCCAAACTTTTAAAGACCGAGGGTCTGATTTAATAAAGCTCTCCAAGGCTTGGAGAGTATACACTTTCATCAGTGAAGCTGGGTGATGCAGCAAACTTGGAATCTGGTTCTGGATTCAAAACATTTGCTAGCAAATTACTTTGAAGAAATCCATTCCAGGTTTGCTGGACAACCCAGGTTCCCCGATGAAAGTGTATTCTCCCCAGTCTTGGAATAAAGAATTAAATCAGGCCCCTTTCGAGAAGTAAAATAAAAACACCTTTACCTTCGCAGATCCGTCGATCCCTCCGCAGGTTTCCTGAATCACGCCCCACTTTGTCCTGGTATTCTTCTTCCTCCTGGCCCAGAGCAAGAGCCAAGAGCCAGGCAGTGCCATCTTTTTTTCTCTGCTTCCACCTTCTTTGTATCTCATAGGTTGGCTTTACCTATACTATTGGGAATATTTATAAAGCAGTAAAGTTGACATTCTCAGACATGCAGTAGAGAATCTTCCAGGTCTATGTGTTTTAAAGGCACTGATTGATTCTCCACCAGTTAATGTTTGATGAATATCAGATTCACTGCTTTATAAATTGACCCCCATTTGGATTATCATTATATTACATAAGTATATGAATGTGATTACTATGTAATTATGTTGAACAACTAAAGTCATCAGTTGAATATATTCAAAGAAAGAAAAATTACATACAATGCAATTTATTACAGCAAAGGACCCAACTCCACCAACAATTCAAAAACCCTCAGCTATAAAAAGCTACTTTATAAACATTAGTTACCTCAAATAAAGTTTCCTTTGCCACTTACACATTAATAGACATTCCCAGAGACTGACCAAGGTGTCTTGCTCCAGGGGAATTATTTTACACCATGGATACATCCCAGTGGAATCCAGAACGGGGTTACTGACATCTTGTCCTCCCATTGCCATAATGCAACAACAAAATGGCAGACATGACAGTTTATTTCTTGTAATGCAATAAGCACCACAGTGTGCAGCTTTCATCTGTAAGCTATGAGACATTTCAATGGACTAATAGAATTAAATGAAGACTAAAATACACTTTTACAGTGATGGATGAGCCTTGTCTGACACAGCTGCTCCTTTATGACATGGGCCAAATTTAACGTGACCTCTGAATAAAGCCTTCTTCAAATATTGATTAGACATTAATTTTGCATTTTGAACCCTGTCTTCAATAAGCTTACAGCAACGTGCATGACTTGAGGTGATGAGGTGTTCACACTATTTTATTTTTTATAAAGAACCATATTAACTCTTGTAAAGTGACATATACTGTAAATTTGTACTTGTGAATCAATGGGACACAATAGGCTCTTTCTTATGAACACTAGGAGCTAGAGAATGATGAAGGGTTTCAACAATATTATGTGTCAAGTGGGAATTTGTGAGCATAGCATGTAATAAACACCTAATGTCTGTCTTTAAGCCTCCACTTTAATGTATCTGCTTACAGGACATCTTGTTTTTCCTCCCAACAAGCCTAGGGATTCCATAAATGCATGCGGACAGAAAATCCTTATTTAATATAATAAAAAAATATCAAAATTAAGAACCCATGCATACTTCCCAACATGCTGAGATGAGAAGAGGGGGGCACCTTTTTGGCACAAAAGTAGATAGACAAAGCATACACCCCAGCAACAACCCCGATTATGAGAACCAAAAAAGCATTAAACAGTTTAATTTTCATATTCCTTTTAAATGGCCAGTCTAAAATTAGTAACATTTTTTAAATACAATAAAGAAAAGTCTTTCTTACTTCTGTTGTGCATTTTTAGTCCATCATAGCAGTGGAAGCTGAAGTTTTCCCACCATACTGATTTCTGGGCAGTGATGTTTTTCCCCACTTCTCCTCCTAGTTACAGCATTTGAAGTCGTGGCCTCCAGCCCTAGGTCTACATTTTACGTCAAGGGTCTACAGCTCCTTGGGAAGGAGAGTCGGCACACATTTTTAGTGTTTTTTGAAGCAAAGTAAGTAAAGAGTCAATAAATCTTCTGTTTATACCAAAATGAGGCATGTGTCTCCTAGACTGTAAGCTCTTTGGGGCAGGATCCTATCCTCTTGTGTCGTTGTCTGTCTGTTGAAAACCCCTATTTAATGTACGGACGCAATATGTTGCCACTATATCAGTCGTGTTTACTTAGAAAAATAATGTGTGTGACCAGGAGTTGATGACCCGTAGGATGTGCATAGGAAAACAAATGTGAGATGACTTATGCTCATGGATTTCTTACTCTATATCTCTGGTGTGACAGCCTGCTGTTGTGTGAATTATACAGAATTATTAAAGCATTTATTGCCGTATTATGGAACAATCCCAACAAAATGGCAAGTTGTGGTAGGAGACAACCATAAAGTCTATGAGGAGTCCCTGACACCCATGAGCATCAAGGAAATAGACTGTAATGGGTTTATTTTTTAAGACCTTGAACCCTATATTCACCAAAAATTCTCTGGTGGAGAATCTTCCAGGTACATATGTTTTCATTGAAAGTGTCTCCTACAGTAAATGTCAGACTCTCTGTTCTATAACATATACCATTAAGCAAATTTAGCACAACAGAACTAGAGCCCACAAGAGGTGAATTAATTGGAATTCTTGTGTGTTGTTGTGTGAAAATGTGCTGCTTTACATGTTCCATCTGTATCCTAGAGGTAAACCACTAAATAAAATTATTAGGACAGATCAGCCACATAAAGACAGTAGGACATTGACCTGTGTCTCTATTAAAGAAAATATGGAGTTTAAATTCTAAAATGGAACATATTAACATGAAACTATGGTTGAATACATGGGCTTGAAACTCTACGGTGAAAGAAATTGACATGGAACTATGGTGGAAGACATGGACTTGAAACTCTATGGTGGAAGTTATTAACATGGAACTACGATGGAAGACATGGACTTGATACTCTACTGTGGAAAATATTGACATGGAACTATGATGCAAGACATGGACTTGATACTCTACGGTGGAAGATATTGACATGGAACTATGATGCAAGACATGGACTTAAAACTCTATGGTGAAAGGTATTGACATGGAACTATGGTGGAAGACATGGACTTGATACTCTACGGTAGAAGATATTGACATGGAACTATGATGCAAGACATGGACTTAAAACTCTATGGTGTTTTAAGAAGTCTATTGACATGGAACTATGGTGGAATTGACTTAATACTCTACAGTGGAAGATATTGACATGGAACTATGATGGAAGACATGGACTTGAAACTCTACGGTGGAAGATAAGCCATTGACTTGAAATTTTATTGTCCTAGATTTAACAAACTCAGGCCTGACAATAAAGTAACACCAACTGAATGACTGCTAACAAATGTGGTCCTATGGAAATAAATTATGAGCATGTTCAATAAAAGTCAAGGCAGCAAACTAATCCTAGGTTTCATTTCAAAAATAACAGGCAAACACCTTCAGATGACTCCAATATGCTCAATCAGTAACAAATAGCTCTGCCTTGTACTGACTGCCACCAGCTCCCCCCCAACTACATGGCCATCTGGATCCTATAGAGCGGGTGGCATATGTCCTGCACGTGTATTTCTGACTTGCTGACTTGATGAATGGCAGATACCTTGGAATGCACATTCAGAGTGAGGGACACCATAAATCCACTCTGTCTCTTGATGTATATAGAGCAGTGCAAATCAGTCAGCGCACTTTTTCTTCCGTAATAAAAAACATGATGCAAGATCACGCTGTCAGCTCCGCATAACTCTGGCCTAATGTTATGGGAAACAGACAATGCTATGGAGGAAACACCTGTACAGCAAGTTGCGTCAATAGAAAAGGCTGCCGTAGACACACTTCATTGCATAGGCATTCACCTGATGACATTGCCAAAGTGGAAATGGATTTAACTTTGGCTCTTGGACTTTGACAAATGCGCCATTCCTTCCATCTGGCTAACACATGAGGCCTACTCTGTTCAATGCTGGACACTCCTTTGGAGATTAATAAATTATTTCTGGAATCAGGCTGTGTTCTGGGATGCAGGCAGAAATGAGGAGATGTGGCAGAATGCTTCAAATCCTGAGCTGTCAGAAGCTGATAGTTCTCAGCCGAATCCTTCCGTGACCCGGGATAATTTGCATGCATTCGGCAGATCCATCCTCATCCTCAGTTTTTCTTTAATCACCACTGCCAGGAGGCATCTGCTCCTAATAATGTAGAATTCATACTATGCAGATCACAACGTAGTTTCCATTATTAGATGCCATGATTAAGTTAGATCCACATTTGGTGGCTTCTTCGGCCAACGTGTCCCAATTATTAGTCCTTGGACTGCTGGCAGTCTGCAGACCATTTGCAGATCTGATGGACAATGAACTTTTTATGAGCTATTTGCACTTATGATTGGTTCATTTTAGAAACATCTTTGCAATTACTTTCTGCATGTCATGCATAAAGGGAAATTTAGCACTTTATTTTTTAAATGTTGCAGTCATGTGCATATATATATATAAGCCCAACCGCAACATTTTGTATCAGATTAATGACTGTATCTGCAACAGTTTTTTTTAATTTGAAACAGGCGCACATATAAAGAACAGTCAAGGGAATCTTTTATTGATATGTTCTTCTAAAAAGCAACATTTTTTATAGCAGTATATAAGTGTAAGAACCCACAGAAAAAAACCTAAAGTAAAAGTAAAAGAAAAGAAAAGTAAAACCTATGTCTAGGGAGAGGCAGGTAATTTTTGCAAATTTGTGGAAATATTTTTTGTAAAATTTTACAAAATTTACGCAAATTTATATTGACTACATTGCAAGTTGATTACAAAGCCCTTTAATGTAGTATTTGCTCCAAAATTGCTACAAAAGTGAGGGTGGTGTGAGGGCATTCAGGTGGTCATTTGGGTCGATGTACTTTTTCTTCAAGTAAAGGTAAAGTATGGTGACAAAAAGTATTTTTAAAGTCACTTGGGATGTCTGTAGGATTTTCATTGAAATAGATTCACTTGGCTATTATATTTAATCATTTACCATCCTTTACCAATTAATTTAACATCCTTACCTATGTCTGCTTAAATTAAAAACATGTACACTTGTCAATGGATAGGTGTTGTTCATAAGAACATTGATAGAGAAGATTATTCTGAAATGATTTAAGGCAAGTATATTGTGCTATCGATGGTAACATATAGGCTAGTAACAGTAATAGACAGCTCCCTGTGGTGTCCACACCTAGTTAAGACCTTTCAAAGGCTGGTAGTTTAGCTTTCGGCATGCAGAAGACTAGTTCTATACAGGTAGGTTGTAGTGGCAGAAATAAAACTTGTACTATTCCAATGACAGTAGAATGTTTCGTTTGGGAAGAGATGGTCATTAAGATGAATAGTGGCATTATCTATTGTCACATTACTGCCCTCAAATAATGAGTTTTCAATGTGTATTAAAAGCTATATTACAAACCCATCACAAAATCATTCGGTCCCATTAAAATGTAACATCCACTGATCTATAGAAAGAGGGATTAATTAACTAACGGAGCAGTGTGTAAAATATGAATGAACACCTTTGTTTTAAGAAGTCTATTGACAAAGTGTGACATTTTCAGGTAGTAAACTATCTGACGTGACATTATAACACCTGCAGAAGAGGAGATATAGCAACAATATATTTTACTGTATTCAACAATCTTTGCACCTTTCCTACCAGTCCCATAGAATTCCATGCAAGGCACAGAAAAATATATATATAAACCCTTAGGCATTTTTAGGGAGAAACCAAGAATATGAAGACCAATGAACATAGTGGAATTGAAGTCTCCTGTAGAGATTTTAGTCACCTTGGAATACAACCATTGGTGGAAAACACCTACAGGCACAGAAAAAAAATATTACTAATAGGTATTGTCAAACACCAAGATTCAAACCTGCTTTAAGAGTGGGTTGCGATTGGTGGATAAGGAGGATAATAGAAAGTCCCACAGCATAGCCTGCTGCTCCTCCTAAGTCTGGTAGATGGGAGACAGAACTTTTCGAAATTGTCACAATTGATTGCTTTGATGGACGGCATTTACAAATTGCTTATTTGTTACCACTTAGCCAGCAGATCATCTGTTTAGCATCTTGCAGCATCCTCAGCTGCCTTTAGCTGCAGAGTATGTACAGCAGTCAGTATGCAGAATAGGCTTCCTGGCTTCAATCTTGTCCTTCTGTTGGATGTTAGCCTTATATATACTTCTCTGGTCCCAGGCTCTTGTTGCTGGATCCTCAGCCTTTCTATCCGAGACTCGAGCCTTTGGATTTCTGACATTGACTATGCTTGCCTGATGTTTGCCCTGACCTGTGCCAGGACTAAGACTACACTTACTTGCCGCCTGGCCTGATGTGTGCTTGAAACTAAACCATGCTTGCCTGCTGCCTGTCCTGACCTCAGTCTGTCATGACCTTGTATCCCACTAGCATCCTACCCAGTACCTGATCTTGGCTGTCCTACACTCGAGCCCTCTGTTCTGCTCGCCCCTGGTAGGGAGACCCGGGGGGCACAACCTGTTTTTTTTCTTCCTTCAGAGTAGTCCAGTGGCCACTAGGGTCACCACTCCATCACCTCTTGCTGGGCGCTCTGGTGAAGTCGGGGAGACACTTAGACTCTGCGCCCCAGGTTATCCTGTGTCGCCTTCCAGGGGCAAAGCCCAAACATTATTCCTGTAGCCTGAAAGTGCTCTTTAAGCAGCAGTGTCAATGTCTACACCTGCTCCTGTCTACACTGGAAATATAGCAATGCTCCTGAAGATATACGGACCTTTTTATTTGAGGGGCACAAGATTTTGTAAATGGCCTTAGTATATAATTTAGTTCAAATATTCAACAATCAATCAGTCAGTTCTACCAGATTTAGCAGACTCTTCGCCCAAGCTTGAGAGCTCTAGTAATTTGCATAGTGATTTTATAGAATTGTTTGGTAATATGGAATCTCACATATCATAATAACATAAAGGATACACACGGGTCACTCTGTAAGCCTTCAACAGTTTTCTTGCTGAGATCAGACTATTTTTTTACTTTTTTTAATAGTAGACACGCCCGCCTGTATTTTTTGACTTTTGACTACTTGATTACCATGCTGATCTTCTTGGCAAAGAACTTTGTGTCACTGACCATACTTGTTCCAGGTGACACAAAATAGTAATGTCAAAGGGTCAGAATAACAACCAGTCCACTAGTATTTTTGGAATGCATTTATCTATCCGGGCACTGGGGAACAGAAAAACAGAGGGTATTGAGCAAAAGCAGTACTGCCCTCATCCAGACCATGGAACCACAAATCTGGAAAATTCTAGGGAAGGTTGATGAGAAAGAAACCCATGTCTTCATCTGACCTCTTATTAAAATTACAATGGATTGTGAATACCTGCTTACATATGCCTGTTTTGTAGTGTTTTACCTATATGTATATTTAAATATTATATAGAAAATTATATATTGGAAATAAAAAAAAACTCAATATATAAATATTTTTATCCAAGACTCATTTAACGTTTATTCAATATGTGCAAGTTTTTCCATTGGAAAATTAACTATTACTCAAAAAAGATTCATATCTTTTAAAAATCTTTGAAAATCAATGTGGTTCATCTATAACCTCCCGTTTCCTTTACATTTTAGGGGAATGAAAATGGTCACTCTCATTGTTCACCTCTTGTTAAAGCATGTGGAGTTTGGTCAGTTTGGTAGATGGACAGTATGTCTTGCTGTTTATCCATGTCATTGGCTGAAGGTGTGAATTGTTTTTAAACATTTTCTAATCTAGAATTTTAAAAACAATTCACATGTGAAACTGGAAGTTTACCAGCGAATTCAGACTTCCTGAGACCAAGTATGATCTTGGACAATCAACAGTTGTTATGTCAAATTCCATGGTGATTGGATTAAGGTGTTTGTGCCAGATATAAATGCTGGGGGATTTCCTACACTCGTAGAACGGATCAAGCAACTTGAAAGGCTGTGAATTGTCTTCAATGATACAATAACAAGTCCAGTTAAATGTGAATAACTACTTCCAAATAGATGGGCAACCTTATTAGTGGCTTGTGAGTAAGACTCCCAGTGGAACCAGCAGTAGTGCATACAATTAATTGATTTATTACTGACATTGGCATTCTGAACAAGAGGGTCCAACCTTCCATAGTCACATAATTGGTAGTAACAATAGAAAAACAAACTAATCATGTAAGCAGGATTTTTTGGGGAAGTCCTGTATACAAATAGTATGCATAATTCAGTATTGTCTTTTACAGGATGCCATAGCTGCAGGGGAGCAACATTTGGATTGTTTGGTACTTCCAGAGGATCAAAGCTAGCTGGAGCTGAAACGGAAAGATAATCTTTAATAAAATTAAATTACAAAATAGCTTGTCCGCCAATTATTTATGCTGTATCGTTTTGCAATGCTATCCTTCAACATCTAAAGTATCTTATATTGCAAGCTTCCAAATAAAAGACAGCTCCTAATATACAGTTCAATTTCTGTAATGGCTCTAAGTATGAAGTATATCCTTTGAACGGGATCCCTGGGAAGGTTGCTTTAAATCACAGAGAATTCCAGCATACTTACAATGAGAAAACAGTTCAAACCCAATCACCCTGCTCTCACTCAGACAAACGAAGATTAAATCAGATTTGGTTGGAATAACAGATCTGGCCCCAGCTGCGATGAATATCATGTTTGACATCATATGTGCAAAGACGGATTTAATGTTTGTCAGGGTTGGGAAATGGAAACCACATGGCGGCCCCAACCTTTTCCAGGGCTTATAGCAAGGACAGGCTGGCTTTTAATGTCATACGTTTGATATGAAATATGACTGGAGGGTAAATTTAGCCCATATATTCAATGTAATAAAGGGAATCAAAGGAAATATATGTAAATGGCATATAACAAAATAAGGAGTGTGCAAATATGCATGCATACAAATACACATTTATGTTTATTTTTTTCTTCTCAGGCTGGTAATATGTTTCTTTTAAGTTTGACCCGTGCTACTAATTGGAAATCAATTCAACTTTAAAGGAAATCATTTCTGATTGAAATAGTCATTTTGCCATCATTGATGAAATGCTGAATACTTGGCTATCATGGTCATAGCAAAATGTAAAAAGATGTAAAAGGCTTAATAAGGTCCAATTATGCAACTGCTGAGGCTAGTCATAATAGAGCTTGGTTCCAGCAGACAATTTTTAGAGGCAAAAAGAAGCAATTAGAGGCAATATACAAATATATCCAAAACTCCACATATATATATATATATATATATATATATAGTTTGGGATGCCTGTAGGGGCAGTGATATGATACGGTGTGTGCGTGGGGGGAAATATTATGATCTGGGGGGTCTGCGGGGGCAGAGTTATGATCTGGGGTGGCTGTAGGGGCATTGTTATGGTCTTGGATTCCTATGGGGGTAGTGTTGTGATCTAGGGTACATGTAGGGGCAACATTATGACCTAGTGTATCTGTAGGGGCAGTGTTAAGATCTGGGGTGGCTGTGAGGGCATTGTTATGGTCTTGAGTTCCTATGGGGGATGTGTTATGATCTAGGGTGCATGTAGTGGAAATATTATGATCTGGGGTGTCTGTGGGGGCAGAGTCATGATTAAGGGTGCCTGTGGGGGAAATTTTATGATCTGGGGCCACCTCAGCTGATCATCTGGGCTCAGCAATATTATGTGCCCAAAAAATGACTGATCTGACTACCTGAATAAATGGAATGACTAGGTTTTGCCATCAATAACTTTTTTCAACCCTGATGGCACAGACATATTCCAAGATGACAATGCCAGGATTTGTTGGGCTCAAATTGGGAATTAGTGGATTAAGGAGCATAAAACATTTGTGCACATGGATTGGTCGCCATCTTTGTGATGTGTTGATGAGCTTTACAGTGGTGCAGTGCAGTACCATTGAAGATGAAATGAAGACAAATAAAACAAATATACAATTAAAATACAGAAATGTTTATTTTTTAATCTGGCAAAAGATTTGTATTTTTGTCCAGTTTTTTTGTACTGGGCGCACCTTTGCTACTCTGGAAGTTCATCCTACTGCCTGCTCATTGGACAGGAGGGTAATGCTGAATTGTCATCCAATATTAAAGCAGGAAGCTAAAAGGTGACCCAGTTGGTAGATTTTATTAATCATGAATATTAACTGGTTACTCAGAAACTTTATGTGTCACCAGTCAAGCCTTGTACAAAATTTGATGAACAGAATTAAAAATCCTCTGGTAGGTAAAACAGTAAAAATGAATAAATAAAAGGTGATATTTGCCTTGAGTTTAGCTTTAATGACAGTTTATAAATCCCATCAATTTCTGCATAGCTTTAGTTGCTGCAAATCCAAAGCTGAAGGACACATATTAAACCATAAAATATATATTACATTTATGTAAACTCCTAAAAAAGTGAAAAATAAAGAAAATATTAAAGAAAAAAGTCATGTCACTTCGGCCTTGTGCCTGTGTTGGTGTAAGCAGTAAATATATCCCCGGTTGGGTTAGTTTACTGTTATAGAAGCCATTAGGAAGCACAGCAATATAATCTGGAGTACAAAAAGTGTTCTGAGTCCACCTCTGACCCATTTCCAGCCGTATCAGCTGGGTAACCCCATCCCCCTCCCTTTTTAATGCCTTCTGCGGTTTTGTACTTGTCCTTCATAAAAACAACCCGAGGGTGGAAATTATTCAAAAAGGCTCATGTTTGACACCTCATCTGTTCCAATCTGACAGCGATACATAATGTAACAGGCTGAAAGTACGGCAGCAAAAAAAAAAAAAAAATAGAAATGCAACTTAAAAGGAGATTGACTCCATTCCAAGAGGCCATAAACGGTAACAATGAACGAAACATGATTTATTTCAGCGTGTAATCTTTACAGTAAGTCATCTCTCAGACGTTTCCCACTGACAGAATGTAATAATATTAATGCCCTGAGCAATCGCAATCACGACCAAGAGAGGTATTTATCAGGCTGCCAATTCAAGTAAATGCAGTAATGTAACATGTTTAAAGCAAGCTAATAAAACAAGTCAGCGGAGAAATATTACACAGCGCTTTCCGCCTCTCCCTTAATCCCCGCTATAAGTTACCAAAGCGAAAATGTAAATCTCGCTCACTCCATGTTTTATACCCCCTCCCCTTTTTTGCGCCTAGGGATTTAGTGCCGCGGAGTAGAAAGGGGGCACTGAATAAAATACGCTGACCTTTCCATCCTTCCATCTTATGGATGGTAATAAGATATTAAAATTTCGGTGATGATGTGTACAATCATCTGAGAACACAGGAAAGTACACAGAGAAGACTCTATGTTGCGATGTTTAATAGGATTTCCAGTTTAAATAATAATGTACCACCTGCTTCGGAGTCGTACATGTAATAGAACAGAAGGGTCCTTCCATGGCAGCCCTCCAAGTACAGCAACAAAGAAACCCTATACTCTGCAATACGATGAAATGGGGCTATTAAAGTGTAGGGGCTGTTTCCTAACCAGGGTTCCTCCTAAGGTTGCTAGTGGTTCCTTAAACAATGAACAATTTGTGCCTCTCAGGTCAATTTAGGTGAAGCCAATAATCTCTTTTGGCTATCTGTAGGGGTTACAGTTTTCTCAATGGCCAGCAATGTAAGAGGCCTTCTTCCCATTGACCACCATGCTAATGTACTGTGAGCTTTGGATTTGGTAGTTGTTGAAGGAGTTCCCTGAAGACCTGAAAGTTATTTCAAGGGTTCCCCCACATTAAAACAGTTGGGAAAGCCTAGTGTAAGGATTCTACTCACTGAGCACTACTGCATCTCTATGGTCCAGTTGGGTTTTACCTAACTTACTGAAATGGTTTCAGGAAAATAAGAGTGGCCCATCTATGATAGTCAGCCAAGTTTAACAGGATCTGTTCTTGTAATGTTAAAGATGCTTCACTGCTTTCCAAACCACTTCATCAATTCAACTGATGAGGTCGCTTGGAAAGCTGCAAAATATCTTCACCTTTTAAAGAATTCATTGTGGCTGACTACTACTAGATACACAATAACCTGGATAAATGAGAACCTTCACAAGCATAGTTATGGATGGAAAAACAATAAATAAAGCACAACATCAAACAAATATTTTTTGCTTAGAATGTATTTAGAAAGAATTTATTGCTGAGAATAGGCAACTATCGAAATAAAAGTGCCACATCATATAATTCAAGTCCAAAAACTGTTTTATTCTATATGGAATTATTAATGAAAGGTGCTTTGGGGGTCACAAAGACACTTCATCAGGGCTTAGCAGTAGATGAAAAAGTCCAAGAGGACCTGAAGTGATTAAAAGGAAAATCTATTAGACTGTGTATTTGAACACAAATTGTAGCTGGTTAGAGATAGTTCAAGGTGGCATAGGTTAGAGGGACAAGATGTACAAAATAACAAACTCTCTGCTCTACTAAAATAATGTGTTTTGTTGCTGGTGGTGCTGTCACTGTTGGGCTTATTTGCTATCCCCTCCTCCCCTTATTGGGAAGTATCATTGCTAAGCACCCAGACAACCATGAAAGCCTACAATGTGGGTCCTCAGCACACTTCAAGTTAGAAGCTTTTTAAGTTTTGGTTGCATTCCTTTGCAAATACATGTGGAAGCCCCACTGCCCCCCAAGGCACCTTTCATAATTACAGTCCCAAACTCTAAATTATCTGAGTTCCTCACTATATATACATATTTATAATCAATTTAGACAGGATCATACTTCTTCTATCTTAAAAATGTCCCTGTGTTTAGATGTATAGTACTACAATATTGCTACTTAGACCCAATAATTCAGTTTAGGAAGGGCTACACTGGTATTTATTTAGCCTATATGTAATTGCTCCATAGAACAGGGTATTCCCAGCCATCCAGGGCCAAAGAATGGACCACCAAAAGCTCCAGAAAAGTATTTAACCACAGGATTTCTTCCGCATCCACTAGTCCGCAAGCAGAACCAGTGACTGGTTTCCCGAAGATACTGACCTGTTTAGGCTGATTGAACATCCAACATTTGGGTCTACATTCAATTGTAGTAAAATATAGTTATGGTGATAAGTGAATGAACTTAGTGAGCATTTGCTGCCAACTGTAGACATTTAGGAGCTTTTAAATATAGTTTACCTTGCTATGAAGTTTGTAGCAAGGCACATTTTGGTTCTATGTTGAATTCAACAAAACTTCGTCAAGGTGCACTACCAGCCACCTTGGTCTACCATGGAGCCTGTTCTGTCTATCATTTCCA
Source organism: Pyxicephalus adspersus (assembly GCF_032062135.1). Lineage (NCBI taxonomy): Eukaryota > Metazoa > Chordata > Amphibia > Anura > Pyxicephalidae > Pyxicephalus > Pyxicephalus adspersus. The sequence continues at coordinate 150,987,996 of NC_092859.1, forward strand.
ATTCCCATACTCACATGTTCCTCATGACAGGAATTGGGCCAGTACACTATCTTCTTTGAAAGAAAAAAACAATGAATAAAGATTACGAGGGCTCAGGCTCCCCTAGGACATTAAATAATCTTCTCTGTGGACAATTCATCAGTAATGACTTGTCTATTTCTGGAACATTATTTATTGTTATAACACCTAATCACATTTTTTACTTATTACATTTATGTCCTTAATATATTGTTTTGTTCTATTTTATATCTTTTACCTCCAACGTGTTTATACTTTTCTATGGCTTCATCCAACCATAGCCTGAGTTACTGGTGATTGGGGAATAGAAAGAGGAAAAAGCCAAAATTCTGCTAGTAATAGGGCTTTAGAGTTGTCATTGGATTCCAATAAACGTTGACCTGTCAACGTGTGGTTATTGAAACATGCAAATAAAAACATCTGCAGTGCACACAATAACATCAGCGCTAGGCAATCTGTATATTTTTATACATATTGCCAGAAATATGGCAACTGTTACTCTGAAGAAAATGTATTGTTAGCTAAATACTGAAAGAGATGTTCAGCATTCCAAACCCGATTAAGATTTTTATTTGGTCCCATGGTAGCAAGCTAACATTATTTAAACTGTACTAACTAGTGCAGAAAATGTTCATCCCAAGGTGAACCAAGGACAAGGGGGGATGTGGGGACTTGTGACCACCAGAGGAAGTAAAAAAAGGAGCGCCCAGCAGAATGCATAGCTTTTTGGATTAGTGGTATTTTTTTGAAAGTCAGCATGGGCTACGGGCCCACCAGAGGACCAAACAGTTGTCTTGTGCCCCCCATATGGTACAAAAAACACACCATTGGGGCATATAACTAGGGCCCACCAGAGTTATAGTCCTCTGGTGGACCAGTCTGATCCCGCTCATGAGCCATATGTGGTCTTTTGGTTGTCCCAAATGTCCTTTGAGTACAATGTATAAGTTATATTTTCAATATCTATTTGTATTAGGTGGCAATCGTGCTACTATGTTATCATGTGTATTGTCATACCTACAGTCTAGCATGGAACACTGATGTAGGAAATAGCACTTTGTCTACTGCTGGTATGATTGCAGAGAGCTTTCAGAGTCTTAATTGCTGAGAGCCAGGGCCAGCGGTGCAGTGACAACAAACTTGTTATAAAAGTATTTCTAACATTATTAGTCTCCTATATAAGTAACATCAACTAGATATAGTTATTGAATACATTTACAATTTATATACATATGTATTACATAAAGCATAAAAATTCATATATAAATATAGAAGCAATAAAAAAAGTCCAACCTGTCCTAGCATGCAATATAAATATATCATGTTCAGTGTTAGATTAATAAAGAGTGTAAAAGGAACATAAATCTTCTCCCTCTTGCAGTAAATTTTAAATATCTATTCAGCTACATTATGGGGATGTTGATCCCCTTTGACATTCATGATCCTGATTAATCTTAATCTGGACACATTGTAAACTGTCAGTTGTATATGTAATAAATTCAATCTCAAATGTTATTTGTAATCCAAGGTTATAAAGGAGGAGCAATTCCAGTTGTCAATTTGGGTTAAAATTCATATTAGACTCCACAGCCAAAAGTAAACACATTGGGCCTGATTTATTAAAGCTCTCCAGGACTTGGGAAAATAGAGTATCATGGGAAAAGCTGTGTGATCCAGTAAACCTGGAATAGATTTTTTTAAAAGCTATTTACTATTATTTGAAAATGTTTTGAATCCTGGACCAGATCCATTCCGGGTTTGCTGGATTACTCAGGCTCTCCTTTGAGAGTCTATCTTCTTCAGTATTGAAGAACTTTAATAAATCAGGCCTTTTATATATAATCAACCATGTTTATTTGTAAGTCCCTTCATAAATGGACTTTCGAGAATTAATTCTTAGAATTATTTTATTAGAAATATTATATAGTTTTGTTGCTGGTGCCATATTCTTGTCAACGGTTCAGTTATAACTGTTAAAAAACAGACATAAGCCTGAATCAAACAACCTGATTTATTGCCGTTCTAATTGTGGCTATTTCTCCTGACAAACAATATCCATTGGTTTGTAAAGATTCGATAATTGCCCAAAACGACCACACTAATAAAACACATTTAGGCAAATGGACACCACATCCAAAGCGCTTTTGTGCAAGGAATAACAAGGCTAGAAGAATGTATCTGATGTAGAGATCCCCCTTTGGTTTAACTAAAATGTTGTTTGCCAACCCCTAAGATCAATTAGCAGAATAAAAGGTTTTCTCTGAACTTATAGAATACAAGTGCACCAAAAATGTGTTAGTGGAATTTTTTTTTAGAATTTTTGAATATTGGTAAATTAAATCTATGTTTGTTTAATGCCAAAAAAGTTCTCTCTTTCATTTCTGGACTCATGTTCTGTGAGTTCAGGGAAAGTCTTCCTTTTTCAATAATAATGTCATGGCCTATCTAGGAAATCTTTACATTGGGAGCTAATAAAAAAGTCATGTGTGCATGGGAGTATAAATTGGATGTGTAAAAATACCATGACTTGTATTCTTTCCCTAATCCTAACTTGGCAATTACCTTCACCTCAACCCTAACACTGAACACGTACCCTAACCAAAAATTTACCCTGAAGCAAACTAAAGCATTCTCATTTGAACATTTTGCCAATTGAGTGCTACTATACTCTGAACTGACAGGGTGCTTCATCAGTATTTCTTGACAACCTGCATCCAATAGGATCACTTTCCACTATTTACAATAGCAACAGGGAAAGCTGAATTGGGCATGACATTGACATAAAAAGCTGAACTGGTATTGCAAACAGTAGAGATCACTGCCATTGCATTGCCATTGAATTGCCCCTTCCTTCTTTTGGTTAATTTCCTGCTGATATATTCCTACTACTACAAAACGGTCCTGAGTGCTCCACTTATTGCCTGCTGCTGCCCTGTGTGTGTCTGCTAAGTGGGTGTAAAGCCTCAGCTTATTTGAGTGGTTTATGTATAATATTTATTATGTCTTATGTACAAAGTTTGTTGTGATGGTCATTTTATTTTGTGTTATGTATATACATATATATATATATATATATATATGTACATATAGGTCTCTACTACTCCTGATGAAGCGAGCATACAGACCTGCGAAACGCGTGGATATCTGCATAACTGATATCTATGGACTCAGAATGTTTTTTAAGTAAGTTTTGTATTTACTTTATTTTAAAGAAAAATAGAATTAATAAAGTCTGCTGGCATTTTAATGTACTGTAAATATGGACGCCTTTAAGAACCCTTAATTTTCACCCCTCTTTTGGGGAATTAAGTGTTTTGCCATTGCACCCCATTGATTTGCATTAACCTGTATCAGAATTTGGAGTAAAACAGCAATCAAATAGGCAAACAATCAGTTGGCAATGCCCAAATTTATATATTATATTCTATGGCCTTATCAAATTTTTTTTTTTTTTTTGCAGATAGAGGCTTTGATAAATAAAGCTCTGTTAATCTGCAAGATGAAAGAAACCAGTAAAGCACTAATTCAAGCTCGGTGTAAGTAGAATCTGCATAGGGTAAATGCACATGGATACAGCTGAACGAAGAACAATACATAGGAATCATTCCAGAGGTTGCACAGCCTGATAACAAAATTGAATCATGCTCTCCAAAGGCCAGAAAAGGTCTAATACACCTTTCAGATATGACAAGGTACGTAATAGTACAATAGATTCTGTACAGCATGTCTTAGTATATTCACCAGTATGATAAAGGCTCTTGTTTGAGCCTTTGTGACCCATGCAAACATTTGAAGTTAGATGAGTCTACCAATGGCCTTGCTGCATGCTTTTATTGGAAGAAAAAGACATTATCTCATGCTACATTATTGTATAAGGAAATATATGCACACACCGGAACTGACCTGTAAATGTATTTGTACAAAGATATTCCATCAACAGATGAAGAGCTGCAATTGAACAGAAAAACACTGCAAAATATCCAGCCACATTCAATTGGCTTAGTTAGGAGCTATTATCTAGACTACAAAGGCTACTGCTACTCTAGCTCTTTTATGACTAAGTGGTTTTCTCCATATAGTCAACAATCAGTTTATAAACTCAATCAGATCCCCAAAACATTGCAAGAAAAAAAAATTGGCCCTATATGGAATAATGAACAATGGTAAATACTACAGAAAAGTCAGTCATCTTTACCATGAGATAGTCATGGACCAGTGCCTTGGACTAAAGGACCAGGTCTTAAAATTTACATACTGGTAATAACTTTATAATATTTTTGTTATATTTATATTTACATAGTTAGGTTGTAAAAATACATAAGTCCATCAAGTTCAACCACTAAGGAAATAAACATAACTCAGATAAAACCCTAAAGACGTAGTTGATACAGAGGAAGACAAAAAAACCCTGGTACAATTTGCTCCAACAGGAGAAAAATTCCTTCCTGATCCCATGAGGCAATCGGATGTTCCCTGGATCAACCGACTTTACTGTCTTTACTTTAAAACTTTAATACTCAGTTCTATTCTGTGTATCTGTGGTCCAAAGCTAGTTCTACATATAACAAAGACAGTATACATCCTTCAATAACACATGGCTTGAGTTTATACCTAAAATGATTATTTAAGGCAGAAAGATAAAATTTGTCCAAAGGACATTATCATTCAGGTGAATATTGGTCCTGGTAATATCCAATTACAGACCTTTGGCCTTCCAAAACTCTTTTCATATGACATACATAAACCGCTATAGTACAAGCTAGCTACTTTTGCCTGAAATTTTAAACCAAAAAACAAAACAATAGGAATTTTTCAAAGCATCAAGGTTAAGTCACATAATGCAATTACAAATATCACAAATATAATTCCAAACTGCTAAAAACATTTTTTATTTGTAGAAACATTAAACCCCTTTACATAAGAACATAATCAAATAGATAAACGGAGAACATTTGCGGTTCTAATAATTCAACGCGTTTTGCAGCTGATGGATATCCACTTTCTCAGGGGTTTTGTATATTAGGACAGTTTAAATCCAAAACATAATCATAACATCAAATATCTTTAATAAATGAATGACCACTCACAACACAAAAGCAATTAAAAATAACCTTGTAACCTTAAACTCATCCTAGAGAAGGTCGGAGGCTCATGTACAGATAAGGGATGGAAGGTAAGGAGAAACGGAACCAGATCATCAGAATGAAATTGGTAAGTATATCAACCAAATTGCAAAGCTTTATAGGAGAGTATCTAAAATTAGGTAAAACCAGCTCTATATAGATGCTGATTGGATACTATTGCCTGGTACACACTAAATGACTGAAGATTGTTGACAATTTGTTGATATAGCAAAGAATTTGGCAACATCATACTATAGCACCATTGGTGCGATTGGGTTTTACATTGAAGTAGAGAATTTATTCTAATCTATTTTTTGTCTTGGAAAGTCTAATTTCAATTGATGGGCAGCATTGATTCCTAATGGGCAGCACAGTGGCTCAGTGGTTAGCACTCTGGACTTTGCAGCGCTGAGACCAAGGTTTGTTATAAGGGGTAGCCTCCATAAGGATTGGTTCTTGTGAATTGTTACTACTATAAAAATTAAAATGTTATATTGTTTTAAATATGGTTATTTGTTTTTTTTAGATGGTATAACATAAAGGCCAACATTGACAATTTGTACCAATAGTATGGAAGTATGTATGGTCATTGGGGAAGGTCACAGGCGGTGAATGGAATTAGTGTTGGAAGGTTGAGGATGGTGACTCTATCAGTTGTGTCCTAATCAAGAAAAGATTTCAGTTTGAGTCAAGCGTTATTTTTTTTTCAATTGGTAACTGGGTAATAGCAATTTATTTGCACAAGATTTGCGAGCAGAAAATATGAGAACTAGCATTTTCTTTCGAGTAGAATTAAAGGTGATTCTTGATAAATGTTCATATTTTGGAGGGGGTTTAAATTACAGAAGTTGTTATATAATAACACTGTTATTTGTCTCCTCCATCAAGCACGTTGTCTTGGTATTACCTGCAATTCTGCTCTTTCCTTTACCCCCCCAATATTCACAATATTATTACAGGTCCTGTTACTTTCACCTGCGCAACATCTCCAAAGTATGCCCCTACCTGTCCCCAGAGACCACCAAACTCCTTGTACACGCTCTTATCATCTCTCGTCTGGACTACTGTAACCTCCTCCTCTCTGGTATTCCACTAACCCGACTCTCTCCTATACAATCTATTAGGAATGCTGCAGCCAGACTCATTCATCCTTCCCACCACTTCTCTTCTGCTGCCCCTCTTTGTAGTTCTCTTCATTGGCTTCTATTTCTACTATGACCTACTAATCACTTCCTCACTTGTAACCTCATCACACACACGGCTCCAAGACTTTTCTAGAGCTGCCCGACTCTTTGGAATGGTCTTCCTCGTTCTATTCAGGTTGCTCCTACTTTCTGAACCTTTAAAAGAGCACTCCAAACCCATCTTTTCAAACTCACCTACTCGTCTCCTTCTGTCTCTTAAACCCTCACTACTTACTCAAACAATCCATATCCCCCATTCTATTTTGTGATACGTCCCCCACCTATTAGTGTTTAAGCTCTTCTGTGCAGGGTCCTCTCCTCCTCATGTGTATCTGTCTGTCATTTGCAACCCCTATTTAATATACAGCACTGCGTAAAATGTTGGAGCTATATATATATATATATATATATATATACTGTTTATTAATAATAATAATAATAATAATAATAATAATCATCTAGTCAGCTTGTATATTAAGCTCCTTTCCTATTCCTCAAAAATTCAGCTACCTTTATATCATTTTTGCATTGTCTACTCTCGTGCTGGTTAGCCCCATACGGCACAGATGATCCTAATTACTTGCCAATTAAGCGTGTGCTAGCAATCATTTAATTTGCACACTGTATTTTGCAGATGGAGTGATTGCCAATGAGAGGATTATTCCTTCAGGAGCTAGAGATTATGGTTTAGCCCTTAGCCGGGCTCCACGTGTTCCCAAAATCCTGGAAAGCCTTTAGTGAAATACTGGGGAACTGTTTTTTGGAGAAAGACAAAATTATGTTTGAAAAAAACAAAACTATATTTGTATCCCCATTCTGAGTACAACGATAATGATATTTTAATGGAAGGAACAGAAAAGCCTTTTTGTTGTGCATTACTGGTGTCCTCAACCCACATGGCTGAAGAAGTGCACTTTCCTGTATGCTTTTGTCATTCCCTTGAAGAGACGTTTAAGGGAGGACATGATCGCCCTTTATTATTATATAAATGATCCATAGAGAGAATTTGCTTCATAAAAATTCACTTTAAGGTCATTACAAAGGATAAGGGGGCTCTCTTTGTGTCTGGGGTAAAGAAAATAAATCTCCGGACAAGGAAGGGATTCCTCACTGTATAGAGTGAAAATGTGGAATCGGCTCCCTCGGGAAGTAGTTTCAGCAAGATCTATAGATTAATTTAGGAAAAAACTGCATGATTTCTAGAAGAGATTAAAGCTTTAAAGCAAAGGCACCAGGGACTGTTGGTCCAGGGAACATCCGATTGGCTCACAAGATCAGGATTTTCCCTGTTGGAGCAAACCGAATTGGGATTTTTGCCTTCCTCTGGATCAACTATGTCCTATAGGGTTCTATCTGGGATTTGTTTACTTCCCTAGTGGTTGAAATTGATGGACTATTTTCATCCTAACTATGTATTGGGCAGCACGGTTGCTCTGCGGTGAGTGCTCTGGCCCTTGGAGCGCTAGGTCCCAGGTTCGAATCCCGGTCAAGACACTATCTTCATGGAGTTTGCATGTTCTCCCGTGTCTGCGTGGGTTTCCCCTGGGTACTCGGGTGTTCTCCCACATCCCAAAAAAACCTGTAGGTAGGTTAATTAGCTCCCCCCCAAAAAAAATTCAAATTTGCCCCTTGGAGGGACAGCTAGTGACATGACTATGGACTTTGTACAGCACTGCATAATATGATGACGCTATATAAATACTATTTACAAAAAATATGTGGGATAGGAAATGCAAACATGGTCATTTTCTGAGATTTGTTACATTGCCATAATGGCAGTATTCATTTTATTTAATTATGCTTTTTTCTCTTTATTTTGATCTGGTAGGCCTGCAAATAATTATGGCTTTTTCTCTATTATATCTATGCAGGGAGCCATGCTAGTGATATTGGCTGAAATTTAAACATGTCAGCATTTGTTTACCTCCAGTACATTTGATGGAGTTAGTAGGGTTGACAGGACTAGGTGGATGGATTGGACTAGTAGTTTACTCTAGAACGATAAGAGTGTTTATATTGTTTTTTAGTTCATAGGAAGTGACAAGGACACAGCATTTCTTGCAAAAAAAAAACTGGATGTTTTCTAATGGATTTAGTTTGTGATATTCTGCAGAGAAGAGCCAGTGAGGGTATTAGCTTACAAAGAGTTTACAATCTAAGAGTTGTATACCTCTTGGAAATGTTAACTAGTTCACTCAAATCCTGGACATACTGAATTATTATTATTATTATTAATAATAATAATATTAATAAACAGGATTTATACGGCGCCAACATATCACCCAGTGCTGTACATTAAAGAGGGGTTGCAAATGACAGACGAATGCAGAGTGACACAGGAGGAGAGGACCCTGCCCCAAAGAGCTTACAATGTAGTAGGTGGGAGAATTAACACAATAGGAGGGGAGAATCTAAATCTAAACCTCTAAATCTAAAGGGGAGAATCATCTAAACCTGTTGGAAATTTCAACTAGTTCACTCTAATGCTGGACATTGAATGAATTCAAAAGATGACAGATGTCCATTCAAAAAGTCCTTGGCGATACAACTATCTCAGGTACAAAGATTGTGCTACTCCAGAGTAAAAACTATGCAAAAACAAACATGTGTTATGAATTTAAGATGGAGCAATAAAGGTGGTGAATGGGAAAGATGGGAATGAGTCTGGGCCCTCCTGGAGAGATGGCATAATTACAGGCAGTAGTAGGTTAGCTGCTAGGAGAAGTTACGCCAATATCAAAATGCCTTGATGGGTGGATATTTGTTTTGAAGTTTGGGCATTTCTGGATAGACTGCATTGGCATGTGGACCACCCTAGGTAATGACTACATATCTAATAGCCCTCTCCAACTCAGTCTTATTGTCACATATCTTTGATTTCTTGGATTTTAGTACTTCCAATCATAGAGGCTCAACCAAACATGTAGCCATTACCTAGGGTAGTCTGCACGCCAATGTTGACAGTAATACTGGGATGGGAAGGGATAGATGATGCCAGATGTCCATCAGTTCTCCGTCCGCTTCTAATAGCCCATACCAGTACTTATGGAGCATCATGTGATTTCCCACCATGTAACATTGCTGAGCCTTGGGTAAGCTATGACACTGGCAAATTGTAGCTCCATGGAGCTGAATGGAGTGGCAAGCATTTACCCCCGGGAAGGGTTAACCTAACGTGAACCTGTTGTTATGCCATGACTTGGTAAATCACAGGTTCACCTAAACCTCAAATGCTTAGAGGAGGGTTAAAACTACACAAAAATCAATTTAGGAATGGTTAATCAGATTGCAAGAGTTCTGTGGAACCCCGGGGTCACTCTAGAGATTGCTAAGGGTTCAATAAAGTATGGCTGATCGACCTTTCATATGATGATGGCTGCATACTTACAAGTCTAATGATCTCTAATGATGGTTTTAGTATAGTATAAAGGTAGTATTATTTCCTCCACTGTAGAGAGACCCTTGGACTCCAAATACATTCATTTTATCAGGGGTTCCACAAATTCTGAACATTATTTTACAGGTTAGGGGTACAAATCTTGAGATTGAGTGGTCTAATTTATTGATTTATCGTTATAATAAAGGAGCTTGGGGGACCATAGAATGGATGCACCCCTAAGCTGGAGTCCCCCAATAAATATAAAGCCGAGGTTAGTGCTCAGATAAAGCCGAGGTAGCGTAGATCTGTTCTTTCTGTAAGAGATGATGTTTGCTCTGGGTAAACATATTTTTGTCTTGAACTTTTGCTTTTTTTTGTGTCTGCCAGCAAAAAAGCAGCTATTTATGAAGTGGAAGTTTAACAGATGCATTGCTAACGATTGGTAAGCGCGCAAGCCAAATAAATAAGAAAATCAAGCTCCCCACGGCATCATTGCAGAATACAGCACCTCACTTTCATTAAATACCTCCCTCTGGCCTACTTGACTTTTCAGCATGCCTTTTTAATAATGATATTTCAGCAGAATCTGCTCCCTTTCCACCTCCAACCCCCACACCCATCAACTGCGCAAAATGATGCCAGTAAAATAAAGTGTTATAAATCCAGTGACATTTCCAGTCAAATTAAGTCAGCATTAAGGCAGTGTGTTTACAGTGTGTTCAAAAAGCTCTTCCAATATTTACTGTGGTGTATAGTCGTAGTGGTGCAGGAGGGACTGCGCTATATTACAATCCGTCTTTCACACCTGCACCAAATGAGACTCGGTGACCTTGTGACACACAAAGAAAAGAGAGCTGCCGGGAGAAAAGCATTGGGTCGGAATTCCAGGATCTATATTGCACGTATATATTTATTATTATGTGTGTATATTTATATCTGTGTATATATATTATATATTAAAAAAGATGGTGGCTAGTCCTTGTACACGATCAAAAAAATGTCTGCACACCAAATCCCGACTAGAAATGAGGCACCACACACAATAGACACATTTGTTGTGTGTGATTTTTAGGTGAAGCACAGCTCATTTTTATCAAAGCAGCCAGAATATAATACAATCAGAGCATAGCACCCCCACACACATATACACCCACCCTAATCGTTATTGAACAATATTTATATAGCACCAACATATTATGCAGCACAGTACATTTAATAGGGGTTGCAAATGACAGACAGATACAGACACAGGAGGAGGAGAGGACCCTGCCCCAAAGAGCTTACAATCTAAGAGGTGGGGCAAGCAGCACACAATAGGAGGGGGGATATGGAATAGTGGGTGAGTAGTGAAAGTTTAAGAGACAGAAGACAGGAAGGTGAGTTTGAAAAGATGACTTTCAGGGCTCTTTGATATAAGCAGTAGCAAGCCGAAAAGGACGAGGAAGACCATTCCAGAGAGTCGAAAAAAAAAAACACCTTTACTTAGGCAGATCCCTCTGGAGGTTTCCTGGATTGGGTTATGCGCTGTCCTGTAATCCACCTTCGCCGTGGCGTGGTGGTCGCTAGGTGCCGCCATATTCTTTCTTCTTCGTACTTCAGCAAATCTCGCACTGCGCAGACGTAAGATCGGGTGACGTAGCAGCTGTTATTGAAGAAAAAAAAAAAAAAATACGATCTCACTGCACTTGCCTGAAATTGGGGATCAACTGAAGGAGCAGCCTAAAGCCTCCGGGGATACATGATGTGCGTATCCAAGGTGGCTCTGCGTTCCTATTCTGGGGGGTCAAGGGGGGGGGATTCACCCCTTTAAAAAAAGGTTTTAAGCACCCCCCGCCAAAAAAAGGGTCATTTTTACCTTCCATAAAAGATTTGTCTACCGTTTTATGTAAAGTACAAATTTTTGGTAAAAAAATCCACTTTAATTCCGATATAATATGTAAAACACAAAAGGAAATACAAAACTGGCATCCCTAAATTAACACGCGATAACAAAGGATATTGATATACTGTACATATATATGTGCTCGATATCAGTTACTGAGATAAAGTGTTTATTTTATGTCATTGTTAAAATTTCATGTGTGTTGTCTGGGAATAATAAATATAGAAATCTATCAATATTTTATGTTGTATCATGTATATTTTAGTACACACTTTCACATTAGTCTACGGTTGACTTCAGTGTGAGTTAACTGTGTGCACCAAGGGACTACAGATCCCAGCAGGAGAGGCTTTGCTTTGTAATTCTTCCTCAATTGAGAAGCCAAGATTACCTCTGAGTTTTATTCTGCAACCATTCATATTATAGGAGTACAGACAACAGGCCAATGGGTTTATTTGGTTTGAGTAGAACATTGCCACCACCTAGTGCTACAAAATGACAATTGTTTGGTTTGGCTCTGATATAACACAGCTCTGGGAAGACATGTTCATGTGTTAATTTTATTATTAATAATAATAATAATAATAATAATAATAATCAGTATTTTTATAGTGCCAACATATAATGCAGCGCTGTACCTTAAATAGGGGTTGCAAATGTCAGACAGATACAGTCAGTGACACAGAAGGAGGGTGAGATCCTGCCCAGAAGAGCTTACAATCTAAGATCTGAACATTTGCAAACTTTTTAATACATTTGAATTCAGCATCTTCATGTCCATGGCAGCAGCCAATATCAAGGTTGTAATGTAGAAATCCCAATAACCCCAATGACTTGCTGCCGGAAAAATAACTTGAAATGGTAACATAGCATTGCTTCAATAAGAATAAATGATCACATTAACAGGTCTATGTATAAAGTAGTGAATCTGACTTTCACTAAACATACCCTGTTGGACAATCTTGAAGGTCTATGTGTTTTCAGCGGCAGTGGTTGACTGTCAATGGAGAATGTATGGTGAGTCACTGCCTTATAATATACCTCTTCAACAGATATGTTCTCAGTATAATTTTGGGGTTGAATATTTGGTGAAAGCCAAGTTCTCAGTACAGTTTTGCAGATGAATAGTAGGTAAACAGTTTTGGGTTTGATTGTCAACCATGGAAAGTTTGGTGGAAGCCATGTTCTCAGTATAGTTTTGGGGGAGGTGTGGACCTTTTGAAGCCTCCCTGCGCATAGTACATGTAACAGGTGGTTGAAGAAGGAACTCCAGCTCCTATCATTTTATTAGGAGGCAATGCAAAATCACTACTACAGTTACTGTTTCCTAAAATATGTTCTATTGAGATAAGATTAATTGATCACATTGTTTAAAAAGCAGTGAATCTGACTTTCACCAAACTGTGATGGGGAATGTTGAAGGTCCATGGGTTTTCAATGACAGTGGTTGATTCTTAATTAGAGAATGTTTGAATATAACCATGTTCCCAGTACAGTTTTGGAGTTCATTGGTGACCAGAGAATATTTGGTGAAAGCCAGGTTCTCAGTACAGTTTTGGAGTTAATTGTCAATCAAGGAATATTAAGTGCCATGCTTTCAGTGAAGTTTTGGGTCGGATTCTCAACTAGAGATTGCTTGGTGAGAGTCCTGAGAGTCAAATGTGGGAGAATTGGTGCTAAGAGGTTTCTCGTCATGGGTTGCCGAAGAAGTCAAGGAAGTCAAAGGATGGCAGCTCTGCCCCCCCCCCCCCCCCCCCCCCCAGGGCCTGGCTAGGCCCAGAGGGCTTACAGACTGAACCACTGAAATGGATGCTCAATGACTTGGGACTTGGTTTTAGCAGGGAGAAGCTAAAGGATGGGACCCTGAAGAGAGGACAGAATGCCTTGGTGCTGAGTTTAAGACTGTCATTTTACAAGAAAGACGCACCCTAGAGGAGAAACTTCACTATTGACCTAAGAGTTTAGAAAGAATGCTGAAAGTCAACTGTCAGTATTTTCTGGAATGCTTCAGAATCTGAACTGCCGTTATTCTAACACTCTGCTACCCTTATTCTCTCTTCATTTGTGTTGAATTACAATAAACCACTAAAAATGGATTTGCATGAGCCATTTCTTCTGCCCCGCTACTAGGAGAGACCCGAGTAGAAACTGGCTGCTCCTGCTAGGGTCAGTGCTACCCATAGTGTTGGATATTCTAAAATGAATTGTATAAAGTTTGTGAGGTCAGATTCTAACTTGTATGGGGAGCCTCAGGAACCTCAACCCATAACTTCACTGAGATATGTGCCTTGATACTAACTTCTCCAGATTCCTAAGAAGTATGGGAGAGAAGACTTCTAAGGAGGTCTGGTTCAACCTACTGACTCACTGTAATCTACTCTGCTTAGGGACAATTGCTGGGAATATGAGAAGGGCTAGATTGAAGGGTAGGCAGGAAGGACTTTTCATTTTGCGCCTTTTCAGGCTTTTCATCAGAATGGGGGCTAAGTTAGTTCACTGCTCATGGAAAAGACATTGGTCTAGTTTAGGGGCACAGAAAGACCTTGTCCTGGTACTGGATATAAGAGCATTTTTTACTAGAACTAGAATTATATCTTTAATGGAATCAGCAGGTTGGACGTTGACAATTTTTATAGATTTAGACCATCTTTAACTGCCTGTAGATGGGGAATTCTTGACACCGAGTTAGCCAGGGACTTGATATCACTGCACAGGACAATCATGGGACATTGGTGTGTTATTTTGCTTTATTTTGTTACAACATGATATACATTGATCAATCCTTCCTTAAATACTAGTAAATAGAGCTGTAATTTATAGCCTTTAAAACCCATACACCCATGCTGGCCCATTTACATCTATGCACTGCGGAAAAGTACCTGTGGTGCCATGCACTACATTAAGACAATCTATTCACTTTAATAAAGGAATAATGTAGCAAAGAAGTCAAAAAATTCTATCTGCACTATTTTGGGCAGCAAACCCTTGCAGTGCAGAAGGCTTGCTAAGGTTCATTGTCATGCTACAGTATTTAAAGTGAATATCATTGAATTGCACCAATGTGCAAGATGAACACTTACGTGTGCTTTGGTGGCACACAAAACAACACACACATTACCACAATGCTAATAAGTGGACTGGCCCTAAGAGCTTTATCTAAAAGGATCCACTTACAGCGGTCATTATGCCATAAGGAGCGAAATGTAAAGTACCTGACGCTGAGTAATAAGCAACATTCTGTCTACAAGCACATTTCCTGATGAGTAAGGGATCATTTATGTTGGCGTGGCAGAGTCTGCAGTATAAGGAAGCCCTGGGGGAGGACACATATTAAATATTAACCCTTTATGCTGCTGTATCATCTCTCTCTTCTTCCTCCTAATAGCTCTAGACAGAGGAACGATGAGTACTAATCCTTTCTGACACTGGTCGTATGAGTGGGCTACACCTCAGCCTCAAGTCTTTCTTCACCTCTTATTGTGTCAGCTATTCTCATCTCTTCAAATGCCACTTAAGCGGCAACATCAATAGGAAACCTGAGAAAGGTTCATGTTTAATAAATACAAATTAGCACCAAACAGCTCATTACCATTAGTGAAATCAGCAGACAACGTGCTACAGATCATCTCATCACTGGCTGCTTGTTGTAACATGACTGGGGAAAGTAATTTTAATAAGGTGAAGTTGGATCCTAAAATGAGCGGGTGGTAAAATAAGGTCAAACATATGTACCATAACAATAGGGAGATGGGGGGATATTGTAGGGTAGAGTCATGGGGGTAGGGGGGTTCACAGAGTAACAATTATTATATACAGGCAGACTTAGGGCCATTTCTGCAGTGCTCTACCGCAGGCCAAACTGTGCTCCCAGAAGAGGCACTATACTTAAAAAATTACAAGTCACTGTTAGGAGCCAATTATCTGGCCATCAATCCCGTTAAGGAAGCCACCACACTTTAGCGTGCCTTTTTTTTTTACCTTTGGTGGCATCACTTATACTGTCATGGGAGATCAGGCCAATAGCTGTCAGTCCTCTGCTCAGCAGTCTGTGGCATCCCCGGTTTCCCTTCAGCGGTGAATGGTCTCTTGACATCCCTTGCGCTGAGACTTTATGCAGCTGAAGGGGATGTGGAATTATGCTGCAGCCAATGAGCAGAGTATTTAGTTCCTAATTTAAATTCTGTGCTGGCTTTGGCTGCTGGGACTTTATAGCTTCTCTGCTCACAATCACCAGTTGCTTGTTGTTGAGCTTGGCTGCCCTGCTGCTGGTATATTATTTGTTAGATTTGCTGTTCCTGACTGTTTCCTGACCCTAGGATTGTATGCTGCATGGACTGGGGTTTCCCTGTGACCCGGTCTTTGCTTTTTGTTTACCCTTGGATACTTTATGTAGTCGACTGATTACCTGTATGAATTCTGGACTGGCCTTGGCTCCTGGTCCTCTGTCAGTCCTTCCTCAGAAGTCCTGGGGGTCACCGTGGGCTGTGAGGGCTCAACTAGCCTCCTGAGACTAAGCGGGTGCTTGCTTTTGGTTAAGAGTGCAGCGTTTTATTGGGGTGCTGGTGTTTGGTGACCACCGATGCTGGTCCAGGGCCTTACAATGAATTTGGGTGACACAGTTGCTTTTTCTGCTCTAGAGAAGGAACTGCATCTCAACTGCAGGGGCAACCCATGCAAATGTGTTCACCTGCGGTCTGGTTTGCCGATCATGGCCCCCAGAGCAGACAACTGCATGGTTTTCCACTGCAAGTGATAAATGGGGCCTAGAAAGAACATTGCATAGTAAAGGCCTTTTGGGATGATCGACAACTTTAGATAGGCTTAGTGTGTGGTTAGAGTTTTTGATAGAGCCTTGTGTATTGGCTATCCATTGGCCCGTCCAGCATCCAAAACTACCCTGGTAGCAAGCTGCCATTGTTCAGTTGGGATGTTGACATTTAGAGGTGATTTTAAATCTTTACTCCAGCCTTATCTTTAGGCATTCATATAAAAAATAAAAAACCTCTGGACTGTAAAACTGCATTTAGGGTCAACCTGTTGCAGTGTGGTTCTTCCTCCACAGGGAAAAAGCAAGAGTTCTGCCAGAAGGAACCACAAATGGGTGCTCAAAACAGTTCCCAACCTTCCAATTTAGTTGAATGGTAGCAGTTGGGAGCGACGTTGAGTATGCGGTTATCCCCTGCAGTTTATCACACATCTGAAAGCGCCTTAGTTTTGTGCCAATGCACCGTATCTTCTCCTGTAGTCTAATGCCTACTCTGATTCCCCTGCACATTGGGAAGTTACAGCAAACCAAATGAAGCCCAACTCATCTGCCAGCCAATGAATATCCAGCATCATCTACCCCTTTCCTCGCCAGCCTCACCGACCATGGCCTTTAGCTTTTCATTCTGTGAATTTCAGTTATTTTAATCATGGAAACTCAGATTTATATGTGAGCACTACTAAAGACTTCTCTAGACTTTTCCGGAAGTTGGTCCCCCTTGTCAGTCCCTTTCACCAGCCATGAACTATAAATCCAGACATGTATGAAAACAGAGTTTATTTAGTAGACTAATTATCATGTTAATCATTTTTTATTTCAGGGATGTAGCTGTATGGAGCACTATACCCACACAGTGCTACATTACATATGCTGCATTAATTGCCCTTTATTGTCCTTATAAAACGGTTCAGACTTCCTCTTGGATTCCTCTTAGAATGCTGCTATTGTACTAGATCACCTGGCTTGTACATGGTTTCGGTCAGACATGATAGGAATATTTACCCAGGCTGGGAAGATTATGAAGTCTTGTATCTCATTATGGGATTTCACACGTCCTGCACCCAGGTTATACACCTGATTCCCGCAGATGTTCCGTATTCTATCACCATCAGCACAATGTTCATCTTAACAAAGCACAGGCTGGGAAAAAGGAATTCAGACAAGTCAGAGATCTAGGAGCAAGGAGATTCTCTCTGAGGGGAAAGATAATGAAAGGTGGCATGTCTGCAGGAGAAAAACTATTGGCAAACTTCTGATTCTATACTTATCAATTCTCCTGAAGCTCCTACAGTGCAGCCACAATGGGGAATTACAGTGAACTATTATTATTGGACTGTACTATGGAAGTGGAAATGCCAACTATATCTTTAAAGAATTTTTTTTGTAATATTGCTCAGCTTGTCTTTGGCTGTGACTGTTGTCCCAAAGGAATAAATAGTAAGATGACTTAAAATGAGCAACATATTCTTCTCCTGTATTTCTTGATTTTTTTTTGGCATTGAACAAATCTCATTGAGAAGTGTATGTCACCAACTAACCAAACAATTATTACTTTACATTGGTACCATTCTGTTCACCAGTGAAATTTTCCAAATAATAATCATTAAAATGCAAATCCCAAGGGATAGGCTGCTCATTAAAACATTCATTCCCCCTTCTGACTATAGATGAGTTCAAAAACTGGATACTCTCACTCTCTGACTTTGGATCCCATAGTAGATGGCTATGTTTTACTGTGCAAGGGATGGATCCTTCTATATTAGTGTTTCTAGTAACTTCCAGGTCCTCTAGAAACTCCCTGCTTTAACTACTATATACACAGCTCACAGTACATTAATGTGATGGCCAGGAGAAACAATGTCACCCTTAGAGATAGCCAAAAAGGTCATTGTTGTCACTTAAAATGCTCATTGCCCAAGGAACCCCTTACAACCTCAGGAGGAACCCTGGTTGAGAAATACTGCTCCGTATACTTCTTCTTGGGACATGGTCAGTAATGTCTATACCCCGCACCATGGTACTAATTCTATTGATTTACATTGGTACAAGGTACAAATTTTGCTTTTGGTGCTCCCAGTTGTCTTTGGTCTCTCCCCTTTGCCCTGTATGTGTTCTGGTTTATTATACTATTGCATTGCATGGTTCCATACATCCCTATAGAAGCCTGACTATTATTATTGAATTATTAATAAACAGGATTTATATAGTGCCAACATATTACGAAGCACTGTTTATAACATTTGTGTCCACCATTCTCCTGAGGAAACGACAGTGAAACGCGTTGAAATGTTATAGGAAAAAATAGCATTTTATTTTGGAGCAAAACAGTTGTGCAATGTATAACACTCTCAATAGTATGATTGTTACATATGTGCTTTATATGTGACAATCATTACATTGTTGTGCCTTGACATGGGCATATTTTATCTTGCTTGTTAAAACACAATTTCTTTAAACTGAATATACTTTTGTAATATCATACAAATGGATAACAACCCCCTAATTATAATTTGTGCTAGTTACCATTCATCTATTGCACCATTTGCACATGCAGAAGAGCTGCAATTCCCTGACACCTCTGGAAGGTGATCTGATAAAGGAGCACCACCCTGAATCCAAGGAACTTCTACATGAACAACTGCAGAATAGATGGCATTTCCTGTACCATTGAGATATTTCTCTGTGGAAGTCGGTCCTATTACTCTCTAGTCCTACCTCTGGTAAAGCACCATGCCTGATTCTGAATAGAATGTGTTATGGTGCTGCAGGGCAGGACGGTGAACCCTCGGTGTCACCAGCTCGGTTGGCAGAGAGTCTAAGCAGCTGTCCGGTCTTCACCAGAGCCTCTGTAGGTGAGGGCGTTGCGCTGCGGGCAACTGCCAGGTTGCTGCCCCTGTGCACGCCAAGGCAGGTGACTTCTGATAGGCAGAAATGTGATGTGGTACCAGAACGAGGGACAAAGAGTAGTCAGGAAGGCCAGAGGTCAGGGCAGGCAGCGATCAGGAGTAGTCAAAATCAAGCTGAGGTTGATACACAAAGAATCAGCAACCAGAGAAGCAGACAACAGGAACCTTGTTCAGCAACTTCCTGTTGCCATTCTCTTCCTTTTAAAGGCAGGCCATGTGATGGATGGAAGCTATGTGACCTGTTGTATCCTAACCTACCACCAGAGGGTGTCCTGGAGACGAGAGGTTGGTGGTGTTCACGTCTCCACCAGCAATGGGAGCTCGTCAGTGAAACACTCTAATTCTCTGAGGTAGTGGAGCAGCCGACTGGGAGTCACATGACCTACACCAGAAAGTGAGCTGAAGAGGTGATGCCTGAGCAGATCTGGTGCTGGCGGCAGGGGAGTGTAAGGTGGGTGACACTGAAAGAGGCACAGATCCCCTGGTCCTTTGGGGATCAGTGACAGAATGCTTCCCTTGAAAGCAGAATACCTTAATTGCGAAACGCGTCGAGTACTTGTAACTGAACTCACAGCACTCAATATTCAATTATTTGATAATGGATGTTTATTGACAAAGGAATTGTGTTATTAAGCTACAATTGCAATTAATGTATTATAAAATACTCCTAATATTCTTATGTTAACTAATTGAAAATAAACTAATATATTATACTTCCAACTTATCTTCCTCCCTAAACCCCTTTCCATCCTCCTTTACAGAGACTAAACATACTTTTGTTAAGTGTTTACATTAATTGGTATTCTAAGTCTCCATTGAATGTTTAGTTTTTAAAAGTTTGTTAAGTTGCACCTAAAATATTTAACTAGATTAAATATATTTTCAAACATTTGATTTTGAGCATGCAATATATGAGCATGCAATATGTCCCAAAAATGAATGTTAAGTATAGGTGGGAACAGACGGTTTTTAAATGAAGGCTATTGCCGACTGATGACTTGTCATGTAAATTGCAAATTTTTATATATATATATATATACGGTATATATATATATATATATATATATATATATACAAACGTTATATGTGGTGTAAATATGTGAAGCCCTAAATTATCTCAATTATTTTCTCTATAGCACAGAAATTTGTTGAAGGACACATTTACCTTTCCAAAATGTAACATTAATATTAGCTATTTGGTGCCCTCTAGTGCCAGAAAGTAGCAAAACAGATAGAGTATACAAAGCCAGCATGAACTCTACTATGAACATTGCAAGAAAGCAGCTTGTTTATTGCAGATGGGACAGGCATTTTCCCATCTGTAAACAACTGTACCTGTCTATATCCTTTTCTACATAATAGGATAGTGGTTCCATAGTCCTCTCCAGTTTCTGTTGTCCTAATATAAAAGCATCCATGCTAATTTTAGGAAATGTTAAAGAGGGGCACTTTTTAGCTTTAACAACAAGACACACTCTGCTATGTCTCCAATTTGTGGAACATAAAAAAACATTAGGTCAATCACATAAAAATGCATTTTTTTTTTTTGTTTTTAAGCCTCCTTAATATTCACTTTTCAAAATTACTAATTAAATAATTTAGAGGCTGAATGAAATCGATTAGGATTGGGAGAAAGCATAGGCTGGACAAATCCTGAACTGCAAGGGTTAAATGCTTATCATTTTTATTTTTCCGAAATTCCTTTTTATATTTTGTTATTTTATTACAACCACAGGGAGACTGGGTCTGTGCATGATACCGCATGCCTTAATCATGGGTCCAATACTTGCAGGTAAATGTAAAAGTAAAATCAATTACTTAATTAAGACATAAGTTAAACAGTAAAAACACACAGTATATAGATAATGCGTATATATGTGTACCTCAACGCGTTTTGCTAATCCAGCTTCTTCAGGAGAAGCACCAATGATGTGATATGTCATGCTATATTACATTGAGAGATTGTTAATGGACACATGGAGTTTGAATCCACCTGCTCAGCAATCCTTACCACTGAAGTTTTTTCCCTGTCTCACTGTGTTGTTGGAATTTACATTGTTAAGTTTGCTGACTATACTGTACTTCTCATGAAGAATCTATAGTAGCGAAACGCATTGAGAACATTTACATTTTATGTAAAACAATTGGTGAAAGGATCGTTGGACATTGTATTATCTATATACAGCTTGACAAAAATCTGGCAACCTCCGGACCTGAGAAGTGCCGGATTTGTGAAAATTCTGGATTTTTTTTTATACTTACCTCCACACACAGACCAGGGAGCAGGCAGCAGGAACATCTCAATGTGTATTTCGTGTAGCAAGCAAGACTTAACGGCTGTTTCTGCAGAACGGCGCCATCAAAACATTATTGGCCAAACAACTGGGAAACTGAAGGATTCGGATTATTGACGGACAGATTTTTGATTGGAAACCTGTAAAGTGTGTTTTTACTGTTTTAATTACGTCTTCAAGAATGGCCAGTATTCGAACCTAAAAGCCCCTGAGCCATCTGTGTCACCCTGTAAATAGCTCTTAGCACACCCATCTCTCCCCAGTGGCCAGAAAAGACTGGCATTGTAGGGGATCGTCAGTGAATGTGATTGAAGTCTGGACTACATTAGGGCAGGTTTAGGTCTTCAGGTGACCCGGCACAATTCCTGGCAACCAACACCTTCCCAGCCACTCAGCTGATTGTTCGATAGCGCTCATTCATAAAGAATCAGTATTTCCAGATTTAATTGCTGTTGGCAGTGGACGGTTCAGTACCCCATATATTATCTACTTAGCTGCTATAGGTGAAAGCCACATGTACTATCTGTGGCACCAAAACCTCACCGCCAGTCTGAACATAATTTTTTGAAACAAATGGGGGGATTGGTCATGAAAAGAAGGAACCAGCAGAGAAGCGTTGGGGCAAGTCACGTAAAAATATCAGGATTTTTATTGCATGAGCAAGGCAATGTCTCATTTGCAATAAAACAATAACCTGTCTGATTGCAATTTTTTTAAACTTACAGTGGGCATGTGCAGCTCAGTCAGATGCCAGGATATGAAGGGTATATTGGCATCTCCTGGGGCTGACGGGACTGCATGAACTCCCACATGCAAACAGGGGAGTTTCGTCATTCTGGCCTGGCCAACAAAGATGGTCAAGACCAAGGATGCAGAAAAAGACTGGGGAGGGGGGGGATGTTAGCAGCCACACCGGAGCAAGGATTGGTGCGTGTAACTTAAAAAATTCTGATCAGGCAAGTTTGTTTATTTTTTTCATCATTCTTTTGCATATATAATATATTCTACTCTAATATATCTAATATATTGCTACTCAGTGGCTTTTTTGGGTAGCCTCCTGCCAATGTACTACAGTTCCTAGGGGTCCTAGCATTTCCTTCTGAGAGTTTTTTTTTAATCATATGTGTATATAGTAGGCAGCCTGTTAATATCCGTTCACCTTAATTGCAGGGGAATAAAATCAGGACTGTGTCTGGGTTCCAAATTATATGATATTTATTATGTGCATGCAGAAAAAACATAAGTCAGACATCAATCTAAACCAATTTCATTTTAATTCTAGTAGGGTGGGACAGGTTTAAAGATGAGATAGATAGATGATAGATAGATAGATAGATAGATAGATAGATAGATAGATAGACAGACAGACAGACAGACAGACAGACAGACAGATAGATAGATAGATAGACAGACAGACAGACAGACAGACAGACAGACAGACAGACAGACAGACAGATAGACAGACAGATAGACAGACAGACAGACAGACAGACAGACAGACAGACAGACAGACAGACAGACAGATAGATAGATATATGCATAGATTAGATTTATTATTTCTAACAGCGGGCAGATCTGCTAGGTTAGCAGATCATAGTCCAGATATAAATGTCTGTTTAGCAACAGAATGCTCAGAATCCAGAATGGTCTGTTGGTGGTGAAATTGTTTTCATCACTTCTTATCTTGGTGTAATTTTATGTATTTTTTTGGCCAACCATTGTCTTCATATAAGTTGTAAAAACACCTTTATGATGGTGGGCTGTTTGCTTTGGCTTATCCATAAACTTCCTTAAAACTTTCAAGGCCATACTTGATATATCATATCTAAAAAAACAATCCAGAATATGCGTCTACAGGAAACTTACCCTATATTTCTATTTTATATTTTTTGACCCCTTATTCTATTCTGTGGACATTTGGTATGTGTTGCTGTTGCCCCTGTTGTCCATGGGGCTGATCCTCCTGATGGTCTTACCTTCTGGCTTCGCTTTCCTGTAGGTGCAGTGAGAGTGCCAGGGTTCTTGTATCTGGAACAAAGCTCTTGTTGCATTCCACATCCGCGTCTGTTTCTTCTTCCCAGTTGATTTCATTGCTGAAGGGACATCACCTGTGTCCTCTGCAATAAAGGACCTGCCTGGACATTTCCATTTTTAAGGTTAAGTTCCTCTTTGTAATAAAGGTAACCTGTTTGATAAAACAATCATCAATCCAACATAATTTTCCCAAGCTTGTATCAAGGTTAAAAACCCAAAGTACAACCTGTCCATAGTGACATGAATGAACACAGCCCAGGCTCTGTTTAGCAAAGTACATTTACTTATTACAGAAAACAATATTAATGATGCTTTGGAATCCTGTGGAATGCCGTCGATTTGACAATCTTCAGCTTATTAAATCTGCAATGTTAATTTACTGCTTACTTCAATATCACCTGTCAGTGCACAACCAGAAGGGCATTTATCAATGCAACAATGTGGTAATGAGACGGCTTAATACAAAAAAATTCCACTCTGACATGTCAATTGTGGAAGTCTGAAACTTTAATTATGTAGTGAGTGTCAGGAGCTTGTTAGCTGACTCTAGAATGCATTATAGGTGGGGCAATCAAAGTCCTACTGGAAGTGTTATATACACTCTACAAGAAATGAAAAGGATTGTAAATGTCTCCAAGTTAATGATAAAACACATGGAAGCGGACTAATTGACCAGAAAATATTGCTGTTATCCTAATGATCAAAAGAAGAATTTACAACTGAATATCACTGTAAAAAAGTAGAATATATATAAATAACAGATAAGGAAATGTAATTCTGAATTCCAGCCTTCCCTTTAGATTTGCACCGGCTCCTCTCCAGGACTGAAAATGCTCTGTTCTGTTATCATTTCACACTGTCAGTTTCTCACATCGGGGTGATTTCTTAAAGCTCGTCAAGGCTGGAGAGGATAAACTTTCTTCAGTGAAGCTGGGTGGATTTCTTCAAATACATTTGCTATTTGCTAACAAATGTTTTGAATCACAGACCAAACCCATTCCAGATTTGCTGGATTATCCAGGTTCACTGATAAAAGTGTTTCCTCTCCAGCCTTGGAAAGCTTTAGGAAATCAGGGCTATTGGGTTTGATTCATTAAAACTCTCCGAGACTGGAGAAGATAGACTATCATGGAAGAAGCTGGCTGATCCAGCAGACCTAAAAGAAGATTTCGTAAAAACCATTTGCTTTTATTTGAATTCTGGACCAGATCCATTCTAGGTTCTTCCATAAGAGTCTATCTTTATCAGTCTTGGGAAGCTTTGATAAATCAGGCTCTATGTGAATTAAAAATTGCAACAACTTAGATAAAGCCCACCTCATTTTGTGGTTGTAAGATGCCCAGCTTCACCTAGACCTTTCCCCCCCCAGCCTGACTGTCTTTGGCCTCTCTTTTTTTATTTCAATTCTTCATTATGATTACCTTTTATTTATATAGCACAGACATATTATGCAGCATGTCCATTGTCATATCACTGAATGGCCTACAAAGGGACTCACAATCTAATGTCATTACCAAAATCATAGGTCATTAACACAGCCTGGGGAAAGCCAATTACCTACCTGGGATGTGTAAGGAAACCCGAGTACCTGAACTAAACCCATACAAACATAGACAGAATATGCAGTTAATGTCCTTATAACGGTGGACACAGTCTTGGAAAGGCAAGAGTGCTAACCACTGAGCCAATTGTGCTTTCAATCAAGAAAGCTCATTATCTACCTGCAAATGCACCTTGCCTAGGAATGCCCAGGCTACATTCACCCAATAAATCATTTGCTGTTTACATAATTCCTTCAGGTGCCAAACCACCACTTGCAGGAGGAAGCTTCATTGTGTGCAGGAAGCCATCTATAGCACCATGCCAATCCCAAAATCAACCATATTCTACCTACATTGCACAGAATACCTTTGCTCCCTGCAGAATATCTGGATTGCAAGTGAGAAATGGAAAATTACCTTTCAACACTTGGTGATATATGTATGTCCACCAATGGGGAGAATTTAGAAGAATGCACCTTCTTTACCCTTCCACTGTATTAATAAAGTGAGATCCAGGTTAGTTTGTGCATCCTACTATTACCTTATGTGGTTTGTTCTAAAACTTTTCTACATCAGAGCACATTGGCAGCAAATGCTCCAAAAAATCTTTTCAACAGATGAGATTTAATATTTCACTTTTTGATGTCAGTCTCTTGGTTCTTGAAAAGTTTGCAAAACATGTCAAACGGAGACTGTATTTGTATCATTTGTATATGTACACACCTGGGAAAGATACAAGATATATCTCATGTTTTAATGTTTTAAAAAAATATGTTTTTTTTTAAAGATTTGTTGTATATGTATGTATATAAAATGTCCATGTGAATATGCAAAGGCAGAGTACCATAGATACCTGATAATTAGGTGTAAAATTATATATGTAATGAAAATGGAAATCTCGTTATTTAAAAATGAGATAAGCATGTTGATAGAGAACAAAAAATGTAAATTGTTAAAAAAGTCACAAAAAAGTGATACAATTGGTTTGATTTATTAAAGATTGCAGAAGTAAGACTATCATGTGAGAACCTGGGTGATCCAGCAATTATCTACCTGTTTTACATGATTTTCCACCTGTAATACATATCTTTATATAGGTGATTCCCTGCCTTTATTATATAGCCTTCAGTGAGTGACTCTATATTACATAACCTTCTATGGGCAATTCTCTTACTGTATTGCATAGCCTTCTTTGAGTTATTCTTCACCTGTATTACATAGCCTTTTATAAGTGATCCCCTGCCTGTACTAATAATATTACATATTACATAGTCAGTTAAGTTTAAAAAAGTCCATCATGTTCAACCACTAGGGAAATAAACATATCCCAGATATAAAACCCTATAAACATAGTTGATCCAGAGGAAGGCAAAAAAAAAACCCTGGTACAATTTGCTCTAACAGGGGAAAACAATTCCTCCCTGATTACCTTTCATTAATATCGCATCAACATAATATGCAGTGCTTTACAAGCCATATGTCATAAGACAGTTTAAAGTCAATTTTTTGAAGGAAAGACAATTAACCCACCTGCAGAGTTTTGGGATTTGGAGGAAACCAAAGTGCCAGGAGGAATCCCACGCAAGAATGTAAAGAACATAAAAACTGCATGTAGATACTTTCCCGGCTTGAATTCAAATTTGGGACCAACATTCCAAAAGCAAGAATGCTAACCACTGAGCAGTACTACAGCACACATGGTTTTTCCATTTTGCATTAGGCCCACATTTTGTTGAGATTACCCTGCTTATGCCCATTCCATCAGTGACCATATTTCTGGGGCAGCCATGGTCTCTAATTGCAAAGTATAATCAGCCTTCAGCTGCAGGGAATTTAAAGAAGGGGCTGCTGTTTAATCTACTCCTACCCATAATTAACAGCCCTGGCAGTTTTTTCAGTATTAGCAAATATTTATTTTACTGATTTCTTTCTTTCTGAAAGAGAGAATTTATTTTTATAGGAATGTGAAGAGTCATACAGTGAACATGCTGAAGTCACACAGAGGAAAAGTCATATTACCTCATTATGTTAGAAGCATCCTCCTGCTTGGGGTCTGTACAGTATTTCTCAGATAATGCCATCACAGCATTCAGACACTCCATCTGTCACAGAGAAACCCAGAAAATAAACTTTTCACTATCATTGCAGCTTTTCTGCCATTTGCAGTTTTATGCTCTAGATCAGCAGTCGCCAACCGGTGATGGAAATTTTGGGGGTCTGTGGCTCTGGCCAGTCCACCCCCATGTGAAGTCAGGAGAAGGACTCTACTGGGGGGACGCACCGGCCAGAGCCATGGACCATGTCCCCGGTACAGTTCCCAGGCTCGGGGAAGTGAGCAGGCTAGGTCCCTGGACACAACCTGCCCACTCTCCCATTGCAGACCTAGATCTGTGAGTGGGCAGGTTTGTGTCTCCCCCTTTGAGTGACACCAGGCTCCCCGCACATGTGCAGTTGGGAGCCAGTGATTTTAGTGGTCCGTGGGACCGAAAAGTTTGGCAACCACTGCTCTAGATGCTGTGCAGAAAAATGTGCATCACCCGTGGAGTAGTTCCGGAGTTGACCCATCTAGTGGTGCCAAAAAAACGATAAATACTCCCGGCAGTTGAGACTTTCATTCTTCAAGTTTCCTTGCATATGGTTATAATTCTTCATTCAGTAGTGTTAAAGAGATTTCGTCAGGAACCCTGCAGCTCCCTATGTTGCCTGCTGATGGCACTGTGGTTTAGCATGCCTTGCATGTACTTCCACAGGCAACCAGTAGGTGGCTTGCTGCAGAGTCACCTCTCGGTTTGGCAACACCTGTGGTTCAAAATTGTAAGTCTATATATACCCGCACGGATACAAGACTTCTCTAGAGCTGCCCCAACTCTCTGGAATGGTCTTCCTCGTCCAATTTGGCTTGCACCTACTTTCTGCTCATTTAAAAGAGCACTCAAAACCCATTTTTTCAAACGTGCCTATCCATCTTCTTCTGTCTTTTGAAACCATCACTACTTCCCACCACTACATATCTCCCATCCTATTGTGTGTGAAATTCCCCCACCTACTAGATTGTAAGCACTTTGAGGTAGGGTCCTCTTCTCCTCCTGTCTGTATTAGTCTTTCATTTGCAACCCCTTTTTAATGTACAGAGCTGTGTAATATGTTGGTGCTATATAAATCCCATTTAATATTATTAATAATAATAATAATAATAATAATTACAATATTATATATATAGCATCAGACCTGATATCTTAAACCTGACTCTGTGCTGTTGCCACTTCCTGTCTGAAATCCTGTCCAAGCCCAGTGCTCAATATTCTTGCCTATTATATATAGTTGTGTAAAGTTTGATGGCACGGTTTGTTTAAGGGTTGTTGCACTGAGTTTGAAATTCAATGTTGTCTGCTGTGTTTTGAATGCATTCACTTCCAATAAATACAATTAACTTATCCCTGACTTCATAGTGTATGCTGCCAATGCTGGTCTCCCTCCTGTTTCTGTTGGCAGATATACAAGAGCCACTTAGCAACATATGAACCTGAAAAGAGTACATACCTAAATCTGGGAGACAACAGGCAAGGTAAGTCACCACAACTTGTTTCATTCACAGGGCCAGCCAAGTACATGGTCATGAAGAAGTATAAAAACATAGTAAGTTTAAAAGCACAGATTATAACTTGGAAACTGATGTGTGGAGTAATGCAGAAACAGTAGATGTATGAGAAGAGATCATTTTCAGAGAGCTCCAAAGAGATTTACAACAAAAGGCAATCTTCAAATGAATTTATTTACATAGACCTAAAAACTTTAAAAACAAAAAAAAGCTCAATAGTCATACTTCACTCACCTGTAGCTGCAGACACTTTGGAGCAGTTTATCCTCAAACGCGGATTTACCCATAGAAAAGATCTCAAAAAACCTCAATTATCCTATTCCTCGGAAGACCATACCTGCAATGGGTTACCTTACCCCCTTACCCACCCCCATACCCAGCTCTTCTTTTCAGCAATATTTACCCAACCACCTCACGCTGCCCAAGCTCCAACTGAAACTTATTTACCTGCCTTCCCCCCCTGAACTTGCCCAAACCTTCCCCTGATTCCAACCCCACCAATCCAGTAAAACCACCACTCCTCCCCTGGAAAACACTTAACCCCTCTGCAATTCACTTTTCACCCCTGCCATGCAGCTTCTCCTCCTATTGCTTTCTTCCATTTTGCTGTGGACTTTACTTATTTTATTTTGTGGTAAATTTGTATGAACACATTGAAAACATTCTAAATGTCCTGTGTTTGGGCAAATTTTTCATGAATTTTTCAGCTCTCCTAATAGAAGTGTCGATGAGATAATTTGGCTCTCATTAATGTAGTAGTATCCCTACCATGTGGAAAATGAGGGTCCTGGTTGAGCCAAAAAACTCAGACATTCACATGCTGGGTATTGCATACTAAAAAGAGAAATGTGCCATGAAACTTGCTTCTTGATATCCCAACAGTCTGGAATATTGAAATATTTAGGGTTATTTTCTAATTTATTTTCTACAACTGAAAGCTGCTGTTTTTATGTGACGTCTCTGCCGACAATAATACCACCACTATTTAAATGGAGTCAAAGTGCATTATAAAACATACACCATGAAAACAGTTTATATCCTTCTAGAACAGTGGACGCCAACCTTTACGGTCCCACGGACCATTAAATTTGACATCTCCGGACCACGCATGAGCAGGGAGCCGGGTGTCATTCAAAGGGAAGAAACTTTCCCCATAGTGACGTTATGATGCCAGAACCCGCCAATCTCCCATTGCAGGTTTAAGCCTGTCCAGAGACACAACCACCCACTTCCCTGAGCCTGCGATCCGTACGGGAGACATGGTCCGTGGTTCTGGTCCTGCTCCTGACCCTGCTGGGAGGTACACCGGCCAGAGCCACGGACCACCTAAATTTTCTCGGTGACTGCTGCTCTAGAACTGGCAGCTGGTTAGAAATTTGAAGGATTTATTTGGTAAGTACTGTTTGTGGCACTTTCTAGGGTAAAAATCAGATTATTTAGAGCTAATTAATCTCTTTGGGTCGCTTTCTTTTCTTATCTGTTTCCAAAAAGGTGTTTACATTTCCAGCTATCAGAGCAGTTTCTAACTCAATGCTTCTCCAGTAATGGAGATAGATTGTGATAATGTAACTTAATTTGTTAAATTTAACTTGTAGAGAAACTGCTTGCAAATACAGAATCTCGCAGGTTTCGGAAAGGTGAAAAGCTTGTATAAGATGCATAGCAGAACAGTGTAAAGGATAGCTAACAAGAGATGAGCAGTCAGGCAGAACAAATACAGCAATCCATTCTCGTCTGATACAGAAAAACATTCATAGCAATAGAAGCATAGCAAACACTTGTACACCTTGTACACAAGGCACATGGTGGGCCCTGGTAAATCTCCTGGATGAGGTGGATGGAAGAAAGTCTTTTTTATTTTTTCATATTGATGAAGGCCAATTACTCTTAACAACAAACAATTATACATGCCACCCTAGCTCTGGTAGAAGAAAAAATCTTTAGGTATATCAAATGTAATGATTTTTGCAAGTTTATACATGCATTGGGACCACAACTATAGCTCTAATGGTCGCATTTGATCCACAATACAGAACATACCACAGAAAAGGTTGCTGCCATAGCAAACATATCCAGAGCAAGTTAAATCTATAATGTGGTTTGCAGCAAATGGAGATGGTTGAGCAAACCCTGAAAAAGCCCATTTTGGTGGGATGGGTGCTGCAGCAAAGCAAGGTAAGTAGTTGAGTTAAGCAGTTGTCCAAATAGTTTTAACTTTAGGATTTTTTAACTGTAAAAATTGAAAAGACTTTCCTAAGGTGTATTGGTTAGTTGTGTTCCTTATGGAGCGGGATGACTTGGCAAGTTTGTTTCTAGACCTATACCCTAAAGAGTCCATTGGAAAAGAGAACCATTTAAAAGAGCACTTAAAACCTATTTTTTAAAACTTGCCTACCCATCTTCTGTATTTTGAAACCGTCACTACTTCCCGCCATTTCATTTCTCCCCTCCTATTGTGTGTTAATTCCCCCACCTACTAGATTGTAAGCTCTTCGGGGCAGGGTTCTCTCCTCCTGTGTCACTATCTGTATTTGTCTGTCATTTGCAACTCCTATTTAATGTACAGGGCTGCGTAATATGTTGCCGCTATATAAATCC
The DNA here is from genome assembly GCF_032062135.1 of Pyxicephalus adspersus. Taxonomy (NCBI): domain Eukaryota; kingdom Metazoa; phylum Chordata; class Amphibia; order Anura; family Pyxicephalidae; genus Pyxicephalus; species Pyxicephalus adspersus. The sequence goes on from NC_092859.1 coordinate 151,019,318, forward strand.
TGTTTATTATTATTATTAATAATAATAATAATAATAATAATAATGATTACAATAATATATGTATAGCATCAGACCTGATATCTTAAACCTGACTGTGTGCTGGTGCCACTTCCTCTCTGAAATCCAGTCCTAGCCCAGTGCTCGATAGTCTTGCCTATTATTTATAGTTGTGTATAGTTTGATGCCACTGTATGTATTTTGACCATGTCCCTTTTTAATCCGGCTGTGCCCCCATCAGAAAATAATCTCAGGTTTCCCTTAACCCCTCTAGCGTTCTAATTCTGTCCGTATTTCCAGCTATTTTGTATTGAATCCAATGCAAAATATTTGAATTTCCCACCGCTCCTCCCGCACCTACACATACACCGATGTCCCCAGGAAACCCTGGAGAATGTCTCTGCAGTTGCCGGGAGAAGATTGAAGCGGGAGGACCATATTATTATTAATATTATTATTATTATTATTATTAATAATAATAATAATAATAATAATTATAATAAACAGGATTTATATAGCACCAACATATTACGCAGCACTTTACAATAAATAGGTGTTGCAAATGACAGACAAATACAGACAGTGACACAGGAGAAGGTCCCAAAAAGCTTACAATCTAGGGGAAATTATATGAAAACCTGCCAGGAGGAGTCTTCCTCCTGTACTTCGAAACAAGAAAAAATATATTTCCGTCCTAATTAGGGATTTTAAGTAATGTATCATCAAAGAAAGAGGAACAAAGTATAAAATTCAAGAACATTATTTACAAATATCTTTAAAAACCATGTTATTGATCACAAAAAGTACCAACAATTAATTGAATCTCCACCTAATGAGCTTATTCTTCACAACACTTAATATCTTTACATATCATAATGTCAATATCTTACATCATGATTTTTACATTTCCCTCATTATATATTTTTTTCTCAACGCGTTTCAAGGTTAAACAGTATCATTAGGAATATATGATGGAAATAAGTCAGTACTAAAAACAAAGATTACATTATTCAACTCAATCTCTATATTATTCATTTGAATATTATGTGCAAATAAAACCAGCACACTTACATATGTTTGAAGTAGCGTTGCAACAATTCAGCCAAAAAACTACATTCTCTGCTTTAGACAAATTGGGACTCTAAGGAGGGAGATCATGTGAAATACAGCCAAGGAATCAGGAAACCAGAATATCATGTTTCTTTTCAAAGGTGCTTTAAGGCGTATGCAGGTATGTTTGTATTGTAAGGTGCTAATGATTTAGGATGATAGTCAACCTCTTAATGGACCTGATTTATTAAAGCTCTCCAAGGCTGGAGAGGATACACTTTCATCAATGAAGCTGGGTGATCCAGCAAACCTGGAATCGATCTGGTCCAGGAATCAAAATATTTGCTATCAAAAAGCAAATGACTTTGAAGAAATCCATTCCAGGTTTGGTGAATCACCCAGCTTCACTTATGAAGGTGTATCCTTTCCAGCCTTAGAAAGCTTTAATAAATCATGCCTAATGAAGGTACTATAGTGTATAGACCATTTAATATAAATATAAGGACCTCGTAAATGCATAGATGTAAAACCTGTTCTTTTCTTTCACTGGGAAGTAACAACTGTCCAGTCTAAATCTCAAAAGCCCTGCCAGGTTTTACTTCTGTGTACCCATCGGATGTCCCTTTTTGTCTAAAAAACAAAAAAATGTTAACTGCAGTTATCTTCAATGCTGTTTAAAAAAAGTAAGCACGTCTATGTCTATAACAGAAGCAATTTATTGACTTACAGGAAGGTGTACTCAAATAAAATGCACAGCTTAGATGTAAGGAAGAGTAGCCCAGACAGTTTTGTGATCTTGGAGAAAATGGCACATTTACCAGGTGAATAAATCCAGCCGCCAACTGATGAAAACAGCCAAGAGATTGGAGACTTTCATAGCAGTGCTGTCAGGACAAGAGAGATGGATCACCCTGTAGACCTGTCATTGCAGTTATACTGGCCCTACGTTTAAATTACAAATCTCCAATTTTGTCTATTTCCCGGGGATTTATACAGAGAATACCTTTACTTTGTACTCGGGGAGGAGGAATAATGTTGAACTAGTGTCTAAAGGGGCTTTATACCTTATTAAAGAATATTAGGCTTTGCTGAGATTAGACGGCGGACAAGGACATTTCCCAGCAATTAGGGTCATCATTTCCCGACTGTTCTTCTATATGGAGTGCAGGGATTCATGTTTGAACAGAGGGGGGCACTGTGCTTCTACTTAAAAACCCTCTATATATGTCTAGAATGTCATTTCACAGAATTTAACTTTCTACATTTACTGTGTGCATTATGTGTAGCACATATCTTCCAGATGGTGAAGAGCTAGAAGGTCCAGAATGACTTGTCAGCTATGAATGCAAACCTGCAATACAATGCTGACTTTATTTTGTCTCCTTTCTGCAACTGAAAATGTATACTCTATTTGAGATTAATTGCCAAAAAAAAAATGTAAAATATCTTACTGTGAAGTTCAGACAGGGGACACTGGGCCCATTAGAGGAATTGAGAAGAAGAGTCCACTAGAACAGTGATTTTTAATAGTGTGCGTTGACAGATCTTCAGGTGTACCGCGGGAAATTATCCAATTACCATTGTTGAGTGTCAGTGCTGTAGTGACTGGCAGAGTAATGTAATACTCTTCCATGTCAGTGGGTGGCAGTAGGTAGCTTAATTGCCTTGTTTATTCTTAGAGACAAGAGAATTAGCTACAGAGTGTCATTTTGCAACATTTCAG
>NC_092859.1:151023627-151025451 GCF_032062135.1 Pyxicephalus adspersus
GAGGAGGCAAAATGGCTCTTTTTCATAGTAAAGGTTGCTGACCCCTGACCTAGGGCATGTGGTAAGTGAGACAATGAGCATCATTGGCATCAGTGGTAGGAATAATGTTTTATTGTTGGTACCAGTTGGGGTGAATGGGAGAAAAAGTACCCCGTTATTGGTGTTAAGGAAGGGGGGGTGCCAATAAAAGACAAACAAAAGGCTGCAATTGGTCCAAAGGTCACAGATTGGGGACCACTGGTCTATACTTTTTTAAAAAGAAAGATGAATACCATACCAGGTAAACAAAATTGTTTTTTTGATATGATATATTGATATATTTCAATTTACAATACAGGTTGGACATATCTCATAGATAGGACGTTCACCACCATGACACCTAATGTGGTCATTCTGCTTTTTTGGGGCGGTAACAACAGTGCTGTAGTACAGGACTTGTGGTGCCTGAAAGTATAAGTTCCTCAAAGTGGAAATAAATGTAAAAAATTGTGACCCGTCCTTTCTGGGAGAAGGGACAGGTGATGTTCTTTCTGAAATAAAATAAACTTACCTCTCTGATGGCAATTTTCTACAATAAAAATTCTAACTGCTTGCAATTTTGAATTGTGGGATTATAGTTCCTCTATAAGTCTTGTGTCACTGTGTATAAGCTTAGATACTACATCCAGGCTGTTCCACAGTGTCCTGACTGCTGTCCAAGTCTAATGTAAGCCCTATATAATATCAAGCATTTCAGTACTGTTCAATGGGGAAATTGGCTTTGCAATTTGCAAGTTAAAAGACGAAGCTTATCACACATCAAGGAATGGGTTCCATTGGTTCTTATTTCCCAAGCAATGGGCTGAAATATATGAATATTCCCAATATCAGTGTGCCTGGGCACTCCTGGACCTACAATCTGTTAGTTATATATCTGCAGTGTGATATTTGAGGCAATCCTACCTCTGCCAAGAGGTTGGAATAAGTCATCACCCTTCAAGTCCAAGTCGAGTCCCAAGTCATTGGCACAAAGTCCCAAGTCAAGTCTCAAATCACCAAGAATTCTTCGAAGTTGAGTCCCAAGTCAAGTCACCTTATTTATCCCAATTTGTCCCCATATAGAACTAGAGCTCTTGAGCACAGGATCAATTTCAAAGTCCATGGCTTTCTCCTCTGACAGCTGAAGGGGGAAAGGAGGAAGGCTGTGAGGCTTTTGTTACATAGCCCCCCCTCCCCCTTCAGCTGTCAAAGGAGAAAACTTAGAATGCAAGTAAGGCAGGGATGAAGCCGGTGTTTTATTACAGAAAACTCAGTTCGTTCCTCCCAACCTTTCTTTCATTCTAAGTTTTCTCCTCTGACAGCTGAAGGGGGGGGGGGGGGGGGGGCTATGTAACAAAAGCCTCACTGCCTTCCCCCTTCAGCTGTCAGCAGAGAAAGCAAGTGACGAGTCGAGTTGAAAGTTGCTGGGGAAAAACCTGAGTCGAGTTGCAAGTCGTTCATCAGATGACTTAAGTCTGACTCGAGTCCAAGTCATGCGACTCGAGTTCCAACCTCCGCCTCTGCCTGCTTGTCTCAGGAGATATGGACCAAGATGTGATTCTCACAGTTCTCTTTGATGAAGGTTCTGATCTGAGGAAGAAAAGCCTTGCCCCTGTTAAGGCCATCTCTACGATAGGGGGACTAGCCATTTTTGATTTGCCTGTCCTGGTCTGATTAATATTATGCTATCTTTATTATACAGTTTCCAGTATTTATATAGCACTGACATATTATGCAACACTGTACAAAACCTATAATCATGTCACTAGCTGTCCCTCAAAGGAGCTCACAATCTAATGTCCCTAC
>NC_092859.1:151026830-151029939 GCF_032062135.1 Pyxicephalus adspersus
TCAATCAGGCGAATATCCTAAATCCACAATAGATCATCAACAGTCAGGGGAAAGTCAATTTACATTTGGATGCTATAAGACTGTAAGAGTGGAAGCTATTTTGTCACACTTACCTCTTCCTCACTAAATCACAGGCATCTCTCTCCTGCACATGCGAGCAGTTCTTACGCTGGGCGTACCTTTGTTTCCAAACTTTATCAATTCCGTCCAATCCGCCATCCAATCAAAAAATACTTTTTTGACCATCCCTGGCTATTTACCTAGCGCAAACACTACACTCAGTGTTTGTGCAACGTGTCTCCATTGTGCCGAGCCCCTAGTTCTGTTGAGGAAGTTCCTGTACACCTGTTTCCTAATTCAGTGTTTCCTCTGTCCAGCTCTTGTGTTAACCCCTCGTTGTCCAGTCTGTGGGTTCCTAGCCAACTTCTCTGTGTTGTTCTAGTGTTCCTGTCTGTCTGTGGATATTCCTGTCACCTGTGCCTACTGTTGCTTCCAATGTCTCCTGTGTTCCCTTTGCCCGCAGTTGCTCCTGTGTCTCTCCTGAATCCCTGGTATTTGACCCCTGGCATGTGACCTGACCTTTCTTGCTTGCTGCCTGCCTCCACCCCGGCTTTCCTTGACTATCCTTCTGCTTTGTGACTTGGTACTGTGTTTTGTCCACCTCGGTGTGCCAAAGGACCACAACCTAGCAGTAACTAGCAGTGCAACATCCTCACCATCAGAGGCTCTGGAGAAGACCTGGTTACTGCTTAGACTCTGCACCTTGCCCCTTCTAAGGGCTCATACCACCTCCATGCAAGCCACAGCGCCCTAGTGGTCCTGTCTCTCCGTGCATGACATATTTGGTATGTGGGATGGTAATTTACGTTACTTCGGGGGCAGACTAGATATTTTGAGTCTCAACAAGTAGGTAAACGGGTCTCAGGAAACATAGTAATGTGTAAAATTTGTAATAATCAGCACAGTGGCTTAGAAGTTACCATTCTATCCTTTGCAGGGCTTGTTCCCAGGTTTAGAATCTCGTTCAGGACACTATCTACCTTGGCGTGAGACTGTATTAATGGCATATGACTATGATGGGACATTAGATTGTGAGCTCCTTTGAGGGACAGCTAATGGCATGACTATGGACTTTGTAAAGTGCTGCGTAATATGTTGATGCTATATAAATACTGGATAATAATAATTGTGTGGGACCAATAGCATTGAAGAGGAGGACAGTTCATGCAAGGAGGGGATGTTCGTGCGTTCCTCTGTGGGCAGTCTTAAGTCTTTTTTGAAGGATTCTTTCCATGTATGGTGAACCACTGATCCAGTGCTGCACATGTACTCATGGTGGTTGGTCCCCTGTTGTCTTTTGTGTTGACATCAATGCTTCTGCATTCTCTTTTGGATGCTTTTAGCAGCCCACCTGTGTAAAGCCAGTCAAAAGTATCCAAATCACATTAATGATGTGGATACGCAAAGAAGAACCTTGCCTTCGGTAAACAGAGAAGACTGAGGCATCATGGAGGACTGTGGAGAGGACTGTAGAATCACGTAATGGCAGGTTAAGGTGATGAAAAAGGGCATTCAAATTTTTTTTTTTTATTACTACCAGTTAGATGGTGGTGGACGGTAAAGATGGCAAGGTTTAGTTTTCGACCAGAGAACAGATTCAAGCAGTTATGTACTCAATATTTTAATAGCTTAGGAACTCACAGAAACATGTTGGCTATTTTCATATTTTTTGTTTTTAGCAGACACCAGAAATATTCATTCAGTGTGAATAGACAGCAAATGCAAGTCATGGAACCTGTGGTAAGAAATCTTTGACCACTATACTAATTAATAAATCTGGATTTTCATAAAATTAAGATCAAGAAAAGGAATGCAAATAATCGTGATCTTAGGGGAAAAAATCAGCTCAACTAAAAGCACTCTATTCAAAATGATTCTAGCAAATGCAGACTGATGTTTTTCACATGATGTGAAAGGTTGAAAGAAAAGTGTCTGTCACTTTCTGATTATTTAGTACTGTATACTTCAAGCATGCACTGGCAAAACCACTTTTTAAAGCACTAAAACTTTTAATAAATGTGCTTGATTAGCTGGAAAAATGTGCGCCCTTGATTTTCTTTTTCTGTCTCATTGACAGTGGCTGTTTTGCAGCTGACACCTGCTAAAAAGTTTCATGAAAAATGCTCAAATCCGAGCTCTATACCCCTAATCACCCATGATGAACAAAAGCAGAACTGTGCACTTGATGGTTAATCAGCAGTTTCCAAACCTACCGCCTCAGGCCCACTCAGTCTATGGGTCAGGTGGGCTTTGTGAAATAAAATGCTATGCTATTCTTTTTTTTTTAAGCTGTTATTTTTTATTGAACAAATAGTTTTATACATACCAAAGGTAAGAAACTTAGAGGGTGAATAACAAAAGGGAAATCCAGAGAACAATACAATTATGGGGCACAGTTATGGAGGACAATAGGGGGTACATAGGAGGTTCATCAAAAACAGCATAATTGTAGGCACTGAAGGAAAATGTTCCTGTTTTTCTTATCCTTTTTCTGACAGCTGTATATTTACTAAGTCTCTATTAGCTTAATATTCACACAGATCCTAAATAACAAGATATTTATTACCAGAGAAAAGAATTTACAAATAATCCAAATAAGCTAAACAATGATCACGTAGGAAGCAAAATGATACGTTACACAAAGAGTCCATGCTCTGCTTCCTAGCTTGGTTCTACGAAGATTGGAGAAAAAAGAGAGAGAGAGAAAGAGAGAGAAAGATTTGGGGCCGTTGTCCCTTTTTATATCTCCAGGACCCCTGGCCACCTTCAGCCACACCCATGCATTCACCCCTTACAGGTGTCCTCCCACTTCCCGAAACAATCTGCTCCCAGATGCCCGCTGATATTCTCCAGTAGTTGTCACAGTTCTATTGAGGGCAAGTCCTCTGACTCAGCTGACCAGTTGGTTTGGCTCCTTTTGGTGTCATCACATAACAGTGATGTTTACACACCTGGCAGGATATTTCGAGAAGTCCTTTTAGATTTCTCAATGCACACCCCTCATACCCAACAACTGGTATAGTGTGTCATTCTTGATCACATAGACACA
>NC_092859.1:151030640-151080836 GCF_032062135.1 Pyxicephalus adspersus
AAGTGAGTTACGGGGTCTATTGTTATCTGCTGGTGTATGGCATCTGCCGATTTGATTATGAAATGCTTTTTTAGCTTGTATCTGCAGTGTAGCACCTATCCCTGTAAGAGGGGCTGAACTTTTGTGGGTTCTCTCTTCAAGTAGGGCAAATAACACACAGTCCCTGGTCACAGGTTTAGTCCAGATACATTATTGAAACAATCCATACAGCAGGAGAGAGGGCAAAGGAGTGTAGGATGTCGTGAGCAGAATAGAATGACTCACAGTCCAGTGGAGTATTATTATGAGACATCCACACCTAGGCCCAATTAACTTCTTCAAAAGGTAGTCTACCCCCAACATTCCCAAAAAACTCATCAGAATCCTGTCCTGAAGCACTCATGAGTAGGCTTCTTCCCTTCTAATAGGTAATCTATACAGCCACTGACCCCAGCCAAATTCTTATTTCCAGGCCATCTAGTTGCAGAGGACCAAGGCCATTCAAGACCCCAGGCCTAGCAAGCCAACTGAGTCCTGTTCCCTACTTCCAGATATTTATTCTCAGGGGAGAATCTGCCTGCTCGGATTGAGATCATTTTGAAAGCTTGGATAAAAAAAGAAAGTTGTCCTACCTGATTTTACTATGTAGCCAACAATTCCCTACTTTTCTTTTTCTTTGTGTTCCTTACACTAAGGACTCACAGATCTTTCCTCTTTCATTGTGTAGTATCCTAGGAACATGGCATTTGATCTTTTTGTGATTTGGCCCGCGGGCCAGAGTTTTGCATCCCTGCATTAAGGTAAATAGTGGTGCTCTCATTCGCTAGTGGGTGTTTTGAGAGCTGTAATCAATATTTACTTTTTAGTGGGCTTGTAAATCTGTAATTGGCTTGAAATCTGTAACTAATGCAAGTATTGGCTGGCAGATTTAATGTGAGTCTGTTACCATACACATTGGTCCATCGTGTACATTGTACAAGCTAGCTACAGTAAGTTTAAACAACAGGTTTGGTCAGTTCTATTAGAACCAAACTTAATGTGGTATATTGGGGCCAATTTCATATTCAGCCTGAGTGCAAACAACAATACTACTTATTGCAAATAAAATGTACTGATTGAAATACTGGTCTGGCTCTTAAAGTGTAACTAAAGTTCCACTTTTACAAATTTATAAGTAGACAGCTCATTATTGCAGAAAGGAACAGGCGATGTCCTGCCTGACTGCTGCACATGCACTGTGTCAGCTTTAATTGCTGGGGAAATCCAGCAATCCCAATGTCCCTTGCATATGGCAGGGATAAGTGAACTGCCCATGCGGGCCAACATCCCGGAATTTCAATCAAGATGACCCAAGAATATCTCTGGCAGGAAGAATAGAAGGAAGATGGTGGCACCCTGTGATGGAACGCAGATAGGTAAGTCACACAGGCTTAGCTCTGCTTTCAGATGAATTCTGAAAATTTTCAGATTACCTCGATTATTGATTGCACACTTTACATCTGGATGAAAAGAAAATTAATCTCCAGATAAGGAAGGAATTCTTCATAGTAAGGTCTGTGAAAATGTGGAATAGGCACCCGAAGAAAGTAGTTTTAGCAAGTTGTATAGATTGCTTGAAGAAAAAACTGGATTGCCTTATGAAATCAGGAAGGATTTTTTCCAAAATTGTACTAGGGATTTTTTGCCTTCCTCTGGATTAATTATTTCTATAAGGTTTTCATTTGGGATATGTTTATTTACCTGGTGATTGAACTTGTTGGACTTGATGACTTTTTTCATCCTATGCATATGATATCCTATCATTCATATGAAAGTATTTTGAAAGAGTGGGGGAGTTGAGAGAGTTGGGAGAGTAATACCCACATGTGAGACTGAATCTCTATAATTGATCCAAAGAATGAAGTGAGTCAGCCAGAGACAAACCAGCCAATCAGTTAGGTGAACTGTTGCTTGCAAAAGGTTTTAATGAATAGTGTTGGAATTGGGGAAACCAGAGTGAATGGGAAATCAGATAATTAGGTAAGAAAATATAAAGGATAAAAGGTGATGTAAATATTAATTTTACTATGTGTTTATATTCAAAAATGTAAAACTATATTGTACATAGAGATTATTATATCTAGTTGTTTTGCTTGCTTTGCAGTGGTGCATAAAGGGTATGTTGTATTTAAGGTTAAAAATCCAGCCATCGATAGTCCGTTTCTTCTTCAGTTTCTCAGCATGAATTTCGGATAACATTTTTAATACAGGGACTGCAGTACACTGATTGGCCACTGCTGTTTTGATGGCGCTATTCTGCAGAAACAGCTGTTAAGTTTGCTTGCTACACTAAATACACATTGAGACGTCCGTGCTGCCTGCTCCCTGGAACTGTACAAGATGTTCACAGAGAGGATGGCTGGCCTCTGTGTAGAGGTAAGTATAAAAAAAAAAATCCAGAATTTTCGAAATTATTTTAGGGAAATTATATTATTTTTAGGGACAAGTTGGCTCAGGTCCTGAGGATGCTGGATTTTTGATTGTCAACCTATATATATAATAAAATTATCATTATATAAATAATATAAAAAATAATAAAAAAAATATTTTATGTGATATTAGTAATACAAAACAACAATAACCAATAAAAATGCAACTTGTCCCTGAAAATAATATAATTTCCCTATAATAACAAAAGGAGTTGAAAGCAGCCGATCTCTCCCTTTGGCACAACCTATTTCATACAACATTCCAGAAGCTGTGATGCCACAGAAACAAATAATGACATAGAAAAATGTGTCACTGTGAGAAGATGAAGCCAATATTCATGCCACCTACGGAGCCAGTTCCTTCTTAAGAAGACTGAAACATACACAGGGGGTAGAGTGAAAAAATCCACCCCTGAAGTTAGGTGCAGCCAGTTTCAGTTTGTCATCAGCAGCCATAAACTACAAGACATGAAATATATATTACCTCCATGCATCACATTTTTGCAATTAAGATTTATATTGATTTCAGTTATTTAATGATAACACATTTTGCAAGAGCACCGTCAATACAAAATTAATTTTCAAAATGTCCAATCAATTTTCGAGCTGCATAGAACACTGAAAGTTTGTAATTACAATTTGCGTTTTATTTTTAATTTTTTTTTTTTATACAGCAATGAAGAAGACATTTCACAAACATACATCGCTCTTTTAAAATCTCATTTAAAATGAGCTGTGTGTTGTAGCTGTGCAGAAGAACAATGTGTGAATATTATCAGCAGTATTGTATCTTGGTATTAAATTGAAAGTTCTGCTCTCTTATATTTGGAACACTGATAAGTAGAGTTAAATGTCTTTCTAGTTCTGAAATTCCTCTTATCATAAAGTTTACATTTTTGTCGTTAAATGTAATAAGGAATTTATGTCCTGCGTGTTCAGCTGTTTGGCTAATGGCGTCAAAATTGATGCAGCAGATTTCTGGGAGAAAAAAGAACAAGGTTTTCTTCCCCGAGAATTATACTACATGAAAGAGAAGGGAACTGGCGTCACAGGTTATACCAAAAAGAAAAATGGATGGAATGGGGAAGTAATGACCCAACTGGATTAAAAAAAACAGCCCACTATATCATGGAAGCCTCAGAAGTTGGTTTATGGATCTTCTGCTTTCAAATAAAAATTGCTAGGCGTCCCTACTCTCTGATTAAACTATTCGGGTTGCAGAGACTTATTTTGCAATGCTTTTGCTTGCAAGACAAACTAATTTTACCTAAAGCTTGTAGAAGGCTGGTAAAAGAAGAAAATGTATTATATATCAAGTGAGCTCATGTTTTTTATTAGTATTGCAGTGTTTACCAACATCTGTAATGGTTTTGCCTTCCTCCTCCTTTCGCCTTTCATCAACATGCTAATGGTATTTGTTCATGCAGCCTTTTAGTTATTATTAATATTAATATACAGTATTAGTATAGCACTGACATATTATGTAGTGCTGTACAAAGTCCATAGTTATGTCACTAGCTGTCCCTCAAAGGAGCTCACAATCTAATGTCCCTATCAAATATTATTATTATTATTATTATTATTATTAATAATAATAATAATAATAATAATAAACGTGATTTTTATAGCACCCACATATTACGCAGTGCTGTACATTAAATAGGGGGTGGGAGAATTAGCACACAATAGGAGGGGAGATATGTAGTGGTGGGAAGTAGTGGTGGTTTCAAATGACAAAATAAGACGGGTAGACAAGTTTGAAAAAATGGGTTTTGAGTGCTCTTTTAAATGAGCAGAAAGTAGGAGCAAGCCGAATAGGATGAGGAAGACCATTCCAGAGAATTGGGGCAGCTCTAGAAAAGACTTGGAGCCGTGCATGTGATAAGGTTATGAGTGAGGAAGTCATTAGTAGGTCAGGGGGTATTTTCCTATCAGGGCAGAAAGGTAAGTGGGACAAGAACTGTGGAGGGATTTAAAGGCAAAGCTCAGGAGATGAATTTGATTCTAAGGTGAAATGGAAGCCACTGGAGAGAACTACAAAGAGATGCAGCAGAGGAGGAGGGGTGTGAAGGATGGATGAGTCTGGCTGCAGCATTCATAATAGATTGTAGAGGAGAGAGTCGGGTTAGTGGAATACCAGAGAGGAGGAGGTTACAGTAGTCCAGACGGGAGATGATAAGAGCATGTACAAGGAGTTTGGTGGTCTCAGGGGACAGGTAGGGGAGGATTTTGGAGATGTTGCGTAGGTGAAAGTGACAGGACCTGGAAATGTTCTGAATATGGGGGGTGAATGAGAGGGCCGAGTCAAAGGTGACACCAAGACAACGTGCCTGAGGGGAGGGCCGAATAACAGTGTTGTTAACAGTTAGGAATATGTCAGGGGGAGATTTGGAATTTAATAGGGGGAGATGATGAGTTCTGTTTTATCCAGGTTGAGTTTCAGGAATCGGTCAGACATCCATGATGAGATGGCTGACAGGCAGCATGAGACCTTATCCAGGACTGAGGGAGACAGGTCAGGCGTGGACAGATAGATTTGAGTGTCATCAGCATACAGATGGTACTGTGAGCCAAAGGAGGATATGAGACTACCGAGAGAGGAGGTGTACAGAGAAAAGAGAACCGGTGCAAGGACTGACCCTTGGGGAACACCAACAGGGAGGAGAGTGGGCGAGGAGGAATTACCATTGAAAGAAACGGTCAGACAGATAGGAAGCAAACCAAGGGAGAGCAGTGTCACTGATACCAATGGAGTGTCTTTAATACATGAAATATCTTTAATACAGTCTATAGTCATTTTTTTGGGGGAAGCCAATTAACCTAACTACATGTTTTTGGAATGTGGGAGAAAACCCATGGGGAGAACCTGCAAACTCCATGCAGGGAGTGTCCTGGCTGAGATTCGAACCTAAGACCCAGCACTCTAAAGAGTGCTAACCACTGAGCCACTATGCTACCCATATGCCTTTTTGTTTGAATCATATGCATTATTTTGACTCAGTGATGGCATCACAGGGTCATTATACATGGTTATATACATGGATCCTTTGACCCAGTATCCTACTCAAGAGTCCTCAGCCATGATTCAAGCAGTGGCTCTTGAGAAAGGTTATGCAAATATTAAAACTGGGTGCCTCCAATCAGCTGTGACTGCAGGCGAACTCAGATGAACTCTAAATTCGGTGAGAACATGACTGTTCTTGCTTACATGTTCTGTAAGCGAGTAAGGCCCGGTTACAAATTTCACTCACTCATCCCTAGTAAGCATTCTCTAGTATTGTCATAAATGCAGCTTTTGTAAAATCATTTATTCCAGCACTGATCTTTAGGAGCTAAATACATTTTGAGCATGGTATATTTTTCCATTCTTCTTTTTCTCCGCTGTTCTGCTGGCTATGTAACAGAGAAGACATTTTAGTCATTCCAGCCATACATTTCATAAAATGTAATCATTTTAAAGGAAATAAAACCCTATAATTCCATTGATTTAAAAATTATGGTAAATGCCACCACACTTCTCACAAGGAATTAGGAGCAATTTTAATGTCATCTTTGAAACAGAGTTACAGCTCTATCAAGAAGGCCAGTATGAGAAAGCCATGCATTTAGTATATTTAAATACTTTTTATGTCTCTTTTTGGTGGCATTGCTCCTTTTAATAGAGAAATAATCAAGCAGTGTTACAGTGTCAGTGCATTTTGTATTGACCTAATAAATTACACCCAGTAAAACAGCCAAAAGATAGTGTAGCACTTATTCTGCTGATATTATAAAGTAAATTATCACTGTTCCAATACTGAGGAGAAACACCAAAATGACCTACAGAAAGAGAGAGAACTTTACAGCATATTTATAAGTAATGAGAAATACTACATTAATGATATTGATAGATAATAAAAGTGTTATGGCCTGTGCAATATCTTTCAATAAAAACACTCAGCATAGATATACAGGGTGACTAATGCCATCCTATTTCCGCAGACATTAAAGGTTAAGAAACAAAGCATTGACTGCAGGCTTGGACAATTATTTGCGTCTCCATAAATACAGAAGGATTTCACACTCATTAAAAGAACATTTACACTTATTAGATCTGAAAGCTCAAATGAGTCAATATTTTTTTTTTCTAAAGGTTTGTTTAAACTAATGGTTTTCCCTTTATTTGTGTAATTTGTTGACTGGAAGGGCGATTGCATAGGATTCTCTAACTATCATAATCATCTAAAGAGAGGGCTTATCTCACATTGACTTGTAAAGGTAGCTGGAGCAATGGCTATACATAAAGCATTAATCCCATTGACGGGTGCAGTGGATAACATTGACTATCTTGTTATGGCACATGTCATGGGGTCAGATATATTACACCAGTCTTTCTCAACCATTTTACCATGGGAGGTCAGTTGAAATACCTTTGAGGTCTTCAGGGAACCCCCTACTATAATTACTAGATTCACAGCTCACAGTACATTAGTTTGCTGGTCAGTGTGATGAATGCCTCTTGCTGGCCATTGGGAAGAATGTCACCCTTACAGATAACCAAAAAGTGCATCGGTGTCAGCTAATCTAACCTGAGAGGTCCAAACTACTCATTGCCTAAAGAACCCCTCATAACTTCTGGAGAAACCCTGGTTGAGACACATTCTGTCCTCGGTGGATAATGCTGGTAGGGTGGTCAGAGTATGGTGCATATTCATCACCCTAGGAGAAGAAATGTATTACTGGCAAGATTACCAGGTCAAATAAATGGAAAAAAAGGTAATAAATGATCCAATGCAGCCACCATATCTAAGAATTAGTGAGCTGCAATGTATTATATTTTTGTTCTTGGGTTTTTTAATGTACTTTTACTAGGTTTACTTGTAGTACCTCGCACTTCTCTTAGATTTGAAAATTGTCTAATAGCAGTTTATTTTACAGCCTTCACACATCCTCCCTTTTTATCAGGTACATTTCCTTTGTGAGCAACTGTGTAAATTAAAGTTTTACATTTTAGAAGCTTAAAAAAGTACACTCCAGTCAACATGAAAATGGATTTAAACTTATGGGGAGGAGGGGGCACGGTCTGCTGGCTGTGTGGCTCTAATTTGCATTGTAGCAATGATTAGTGCAATGATCTGGGCTCATTCTGAGATGCAGATATGCAGACATTTCATTTCTGCAGTCACCTGTTTTGTGTATTAATATTAAAAATATTACTTAGAATACTGGGTATAGTACAGATTTGGTTTAACCCCATGACCCCGTCCACCAAGAAGCCAATGTGTATTCTAACTCGAGCATTGGTCCACTTTGTGCATTTCTTTTAGATCCATGCAATAATCCAACGTAAACCTTTTTGTCTGTGCGGGAACTTCCTGTGATGAAGACCAGTCCGTTCTGCACATTCTCCTTGTGCTGGTCTCTGCTTTTGTATTTGCACCCCCCCCCCTATAGTTTTCTGCAGACAGCTTTTACCAAGGAGTCCCTCCCCCAGTTCTTTTTTCTGCACTTTATGCCTTTGTTTTTACACTTTATATATTATTAATTAATATACACTAAATGTTATTGCAGAAATCCTCTAGTTCAGAGGTATTCTCATGTTATAAGAAGTTAATTTAAGTGTGTCCCTGGATTTCCAAACTTTTTTTTCTCTCTAGGTAGTCATAGTTGGCTACCAGTCACAGGGGAGCCACCTGGCCTCAGCAAGGTCGCAACCAAACATTGTCCCCGTGTATTTGCCTATTGAACCTATGGTGATTTTGCACTTTTTAAGGCGGGCATCTTGAACAGGATACATGTGTGAACTGAAATGGGGAGACCACTTACCATGGGAGCCTAGGAGATGTGGGAGACAAGGCAGGTTGGCATTAGGGCCCAAGTTAAGGCAAGGTTTGGGGCCTGGACTATGGATCACTGAACAAATAGCCCTGGTTTCCAGTGACTAGACACTTAAGGAGAGGCGCTAAAGGAGGAGCAAAGGATAGGTACTTCAAGACAAGAACCCATAGGTACGAAGTTTGGGGACTGTCACTTCAATTGGGAAACCCAAAGGAAAGATACTGCTCCCACTGCCTGTGATGATGAGGATGATGTTGAGTTCAGTGAGAATACTGAAGGTTAGTTGTCATTGTTGACTGTAAGTCACCTTTAAATAGATTTGAAAGGCTTGTTCTTGACACTTTTCTGCCCTATCCCTCTTTCCAATATGTTGAGTTACATTAAATTACCCTTAAAGCGTGTGCTCTGTGATTCTTTATGCCATACTACAAGGACTCAGTCCAACGGGAATGAGTGCTACATTATCATTATGTCTATTAAGCACATACAATACTAAATATAAAGTTTACTGCTGAAGTTGCCCTTAAAGTAACTCTCGTTCAGCTTCAGGATTCAGTTGTAGTCTTTATTCACTGATGCAATGAAGCTGCTCCCAAATTATCATTCATTTTGGAGGTGTTTTTGAGCAACTTTATCTATTTTGTAAATCCATTCCATGTTCCTCAATTTGTTAGCATTTTTTGTATAATAAGTAGGGGTAGATTCACAAAAAAGAAAAGAAGCCGCTTGGCCGGAAAGTAAACTTTGTATCAGAGCTTGGTTTACGGGGAGAGGACTAATTAATTCCAGAGGGGCGCTTTGTTTTGCTTTTTTTCTCATTGTTGTATTCTAAGGTCTTTTTGACAAGTTGCAAATAGCTGCCTATGCCTACCGAGACTCCGACTTGCATTGCTAATAACTCCCAGAATGTAAAGCCACTGTTTTAATTAAAAATGTACCTTTGTAATTACACCAAACGCTGCTTTGGAATAATCCCAGTGCCATATATCAATATACTGTATGAGAGCCGTTTATGTACCAGGCATACATCTATGAGGGTTTGGCTGGATACAACAAAGTGTCGTCTGAGTGGAAAGTCTGGTGTGTTATTGTTCTGTCTGTTCTTCTTTATGATGATATGCGGATGTCATGTAGTATTATTATAATTCTCTGGACGCTGCTCATTTATCAGCTCACCTTCCAGACCTTACCACCATGACCTATCCTATAATGCCAGCACAGTATGCTTTGCATATGGTTATATGAATGGCAATGATATTCAGCAGGACACAATATAGTGTTATGCTGTGTAATATTTAAAGATTGACTTCAGAGTCAGCAATTGCAATATCAGAAAGCAGATGGTATAACTGAAAGAATGATTTCATTGCACACTGTCAGCTTTTCACATTATGCATTGGAAACTGCTGCAAGTCCTGCAGAATCTAATGAAAGTCGAACTTTCAGCAAAAAAAAAAAAAAGATAACATTTACTTTACAAGTAGAAAGCCATTGTTCCCTCTGCACTCTGCAAACCAAGTCCTGTAGGTCCCGCACTCTCCCAGCTTCCTTCTTCTTTTGGTCACTGCCATCTTCTTGCTTCTTCTTCCGGCTTCTTCTTTCATCACCCAATTGCACAGGAGCAAGATCGGGTGATGTTTCTTCCTAAAAACCGTTAATAAAAGAAATTCTGATCTCACTGCTCATATGTAAGATTGGCACTGTGCAGCCCCTTCTGCACGTCATTTGTCAGCCTCCTAAAATATGTGACGGAAGTATCCCAGGAGGTTTTAGGTTGTTAATTCACACTTTACCACTGCAGCAGTAAAGACAGTAGAGGGGTCAGTAGATAATAAAAAAAAATATTTTTCTTTTATTATATAGAAGATATAGCCTCCCGATGGTGATAGTTCCTCTTTAATTTCCTGACCGATGGACGCCCAGCATCCTCTTGCCATAGTCTATCTGGGACACTCTTTTCAGTTATTGGATTTCAGATTTCTAAATCACAGAGACTCAGCTTCAATCTCCCTGCTGGTATTCCCGATTCTGGCTCGGAGTTAATTTTCAGTATCAAAAGTGGTAACCCGAGTCACACTTGGGGTGGCATTGTAAAGGACTTACCTGGTCCTGATGAGCCTGCGGCATCTGTGTCCCCTGACCTGTCATTGCCGGCATGATCAATGGTATGTGCAGGGGCGGTGCTCTGGGGGCATGACGAGCGGGAAATTTAAACACAATGTACTGCTTTGACATAATCAGATCGCCAGGGAGATTAATAGCAGTTATTTTTTTCACATCACATTTCACATAAATGAAAGGGGATTGTTGTAAGAACTCTGAGTAGCAATATTTGCCTACATACATTGGCGGTCAGAGCAGAATTTCTGAAGGATCCCAAAATTGGTCACGGAATCCTGGTTCAGAAAGGTTGCACTAAACTATCTAACAGGTATGGGACATACGTTGTATATAGCAATGCACAAAGAGAGAGCAGAATATATGCGATACAATAGTGGATTACGTTATGTAGTAGTACGCTGCATTGTAAAAATGCTGCATGACAGTTTTGCGCATTGTGGTGCAAGTTTTAATGCAATGCACATTACACCCACATTGCAATGCTCCCACTTTATTGTAACACTTCAGGATACCAAGATTTCGATTGGCCTTCAAAGTGCAGCTAAAAGTAAAACAGAAAAAAATGCAATCAGGCGGGTTCTTTTTACAGAAAGGACAAGTGATGTCCCTTGGTATTTTTTTCCCCAGTTCTCAGTGACACTTCTCCTTTACCTATATAAATCCCATGACATATTAACTTTGTTACATGGGAGCATGTTTAACCTATTGGCATATTACTATGAACAATACTATTTGCTTTTTTTACTGTATACATTTTTGTTCATGTATCCATATGCTAATTTACCAACTGAATGGGAGCAGAGATCTAAAGTCCAGCAGCCAACAACAGTGCAGCACTGAGCCAGGGACTAATCTGCTCTTAAAATGCCCTTCAGCCAGCACAGCCTCAGAGTGTGCTGGGGATGCTGAGAAAGTAAATCTCAAGCTGCACAGCTATAAGGAAGCAGGAGATGCTGGAGATACGGGAAAGTATAATACTGTGGTGGCACACAGCACATGATTAAATGTCTCCTACAGGCATCTAGGTACATGTGTTACGGCATAAACTTTTGTATGTCACTCTTAAAAATCTTTTGTGCTATTAGGAGTATTTGCATTTAATATATACCGATATATACCATATATACTGTCTTACCCTACTTCTATGATGCCTTATAAAAACCCTATGTTTGTTTTACACTATGTAGTGCAGCAAAACCTGTGATGCCAATTTCAGAAGGTATTTGGCTTCATGCACCTCAACTCACCTTGCAAAGTGATTAAAGGGTCTGGAAAGGGCCAAATATTTTGTTGCTGTAGATTTGCAACTCTTTGTTTGGGATCCAGGCCCGGAGTGTTCTTGAAGGAAGGGGTGGGCCAGGCACTCCATCCCACTTCCAGGTTAAAAATTGGGAATGGCTCGTGAGCACCTGCCTTTAAGATGGAGCCTGAGGCCAGGTGGATGCAATGTGCACCCTGTATGCTGAGTGTATGCTGAGAAAGTTCTCTCAAAGTTTTGGTCTGCAGGGCCAACTGTTAGGAAGGTCAGAGAAAGAGCCAGGAGGCTAAATTAGTTTTTTTCCTGTCCTGATGTGATGACTCTGATCCTCGTCCCTAGAGCTTGATTTGCATTTATGTTTTTTTTGTGCATAAAAGTGGGTCTATCTTGGGTCTATAAAAATCTATCTTCAGAGAAATACTGGGTAATCATGTTTTTCAGCACACATATGTTGTAAAAATATAACGAAATCCCTTATGCAATTGTTAGAATTATAATAGATAAAAACTTCAATAATAAAGCTATAAAAGAACCAAAAAATAACATAAATAGTAAAACCAAAATAAATATATTTTAAAGTCAATTATTCTTAGTATATTAGACAGCAAAGAAAAAAAGATGAACTTTGTGCAAATCCTAAACAAGACGGAAGTAGTGGTTAATTGTGCCATGAAACAAACTTATGTCAATTATTAATTCAATTCATCTCCAATTTCCCTTTCAGCGTCATTAAGCTGAATGATGTCAGAGATTCTTAACGTCAGATCTGTACCTGTTTTTCAAAAGCAACGACTTTTTGATTTATTTTAGCTGGAAGGTAAATTGAGATAGTATTACCGGGTCCTAATCGATGGAGTGGATGAATCATCAACGTCTGCATGTATTAACTAATGTCTGTGACTCCATTTCACCCCAGTCGGAGCAATCACATGTTATCATTGCTATACAATTATTTATAAAGATTTGCAGATACTGAGGGTCTGGGCCCTAGAAAATAATGACCGGATAAAAGAAAAATGATTTTAAAATGTTAACAGCTTTCTCTTTGAATTATCTGTATCTCTAGATTTTATATGATTGCCCCAGCTCAATAGTAAGAAGGATTCAGAACAATGGAAATAATAAGCTGAACACAAGAGGGCAACATTGTATCGAACATTGGAATTTCTTTTATTTTTTTTGTTTTGCGTAGACAAAAAACGGCCAACAGAACCTTGAAAACTTAAAAAAAAATATAACTGTCGCTTTTTCTCTGCATGTTAAAAAAAATATTTGTCAGGTATTGTGCTAAAGACATGCAGAGGATGATATACACAACGATGCAAAGTACAGTAGAGGCTTATTACAATAAAAGGTCCCCGCATGTCTCTGGCCCATCACAAATCTAAACAATTAAGTGTTTGTTGTTCATTCTACAATAGTGAATGGTGTCATGCAAATCATCCATTATGCTGAACCAGATATTATTCTCTAATCTTTCACTTTACGTTTAGGGTAACAACTCTTTACCAAGGATGGCAAACCTGTGCAGCTCGCCTCCTATCCAATGACCCCCATCCAACGGGGCCCCCATATGTTTTTGCCTGTAGCTGTCCGGCATGTTGATTTTGGGCAGCCACATTTGGTAACAGTGGTCTTTACAAATGCCAGCTGTACCACTAGAGATGGGTTTTTTTGTGTGTATACAGTGTATGTGTAAGCAGTTTGTATATTCTTGGTATTTATGTGTGTAAATTGAGGGTCCATAATAAGTCCATAAACTGTTGTGTTCTGAAATTAAGGAGCTTGTGGTAAAATGAATCATAGCAGTATCTGTTTATTGGACTCTATATTTCTGACTCCAGCACAGTATGTTACAGATGCCTGACTCTTTGCCACCTATACAATTCACACATCTACCCCCTGCATGTAGGTAAACCCAATGTATGTGGGATACATGGACCATGAGCTCCTGAACCCTGCACACTGGCCACTATGCCCTCTTCAGGCAGGGAAAAGTGGGCTCATGTTTCTTTTAAGATACCCTTCCAATAACTTTTGGGTTGGGGGATGGGTGAGGGGGAAGTCCAAATCTGTTTTGCACAGGGTTCCATTACTGGCTGAATCTGCCAATGACAATAATATTGCTTGTACAGCAGTGGTCCCAAACCCATAGCTTTGGCCGGTGCACCCCCCAGATGGGTTAGGAGAAGGACCCCGCTTGGAGGATGTGCACCGGCCAGAGCCACGGACCATGTGTCCCGTGTGGATTGCAGGCTCTGGTTGGTGGGCGGGTTGTGTCATTGGACACAACCCACCCACTCTCCTATCCCAGACCTGCGATGGGAGAGTGGGTTGGTTTGGCATCATGACGTCACTCTGGGGGAAGTTTCTTCCCCTTTAAGTGACTCATGGCTCCTTGCGCATGTGCCGTCTGGAGTCTGTAAATTTAGTGGTTCGTAATGTCCAATAATGTCCAAAAGGTTGGAGACCACTGCTGTACAGCTTCCAAAGCAAATCCATATGATACATAGGTACATAGTGAGTCAGGTTGAAAAAAGACACAAGTCCATCAAGTTCAGCCACTAGGGAAGTAAGCATATCCCAGATATAAAACTCAATGGACATAGTTGGTCCAGAGGAAGGAAAAAAAACCCCTGGTACAATTTGCTCTGACGGGAAAAAATTCCTTCCTGATTCCATAAGGCATTCAGATGTTCCCTGGATCAGCAGTCACTGTTATCTTTACTTTAAAGCTTTAATCCCCAGTTATATTCTGTGCTTCTAGAAATCATCCAGCTTTCTCTTAAAGCAACTATAGTAGTTGCTGAAACTGGGAGCCGATTTCACATTTTCACAGACCTTACAGTGAAGAATCCCTTCCTTATCCGGAGCTTAAACTTCTTTTCCTCCAGACACAAAGAGTGCCCTCTTATTTTTTGTAATGATCTTAAAGTGAATAGTTGGGAAGAGAGTTCTCTATATGGATCGTTTATATATTTTTACAGGGTGATCATATCCCCCTTATACGTCTCTTCTCAATACGGTCCCATCATGTGAATATGTTTGTTAACCTTATATATATGATATATTGGATCATTGTTTCTCAGCCAGGGTTCCATGGCTTTTCAGGGTTGCTTGGGGTGACACCAATGATCTTTTTGGATATCTCTAATGGTGATATTTTCCCACTGTCCATCAAGGTACACTTTTCTACTTTTCTTTTTTCTTTTTTATTTATTTATGTTTTTTTTTACAGTTTTCTCTTAGTTTCACAAAGACCTGTTGATCCTAAAAGTAAAGTCTATGTCCAATGCAGCTTTCCACGATAATGTAACAACAGTTCTGGACTGCTCCTCAATACAAAACATTCCCACCCACTGCTTTCTGGATTGGAAACACAGCTTCTTTAAATGAAACCTCCCATTGTAAGCTGCAGAGTCTGGTAGGGGGAGCGTGTGAGACACAAATGAAAGTGAATTTGTCTTGTGGGAGAATGTAGAAGATATTTGTTGTTGTTATAAGGCTTTTGCATTACTTAGCAACTGGATTTGAAAGTTGTTAAGGCTGGCATACTGAAACCCTTAGTTAAAGAAATCTTCAGTTTAAAAGCAACTCTATCACAAAACTGAATATATAAATATATAAATAAATCTGTATTTGTACTTACCTCCTATGCTACTGAATGCTGATCTGATCAAGAGGGATTGCCATGTGGTTTGCACAAAAATCAAAAGGTCAAGGAGTGTAAAACTCCCGTGTCGCTATTTAACCCAGGCCAAGCTTTTCTCTCTTTACATTGCTTGGGTGCATCTGCATTTTAAATGCAGAAAAAAGGTAAAATCAAGGAATTTGCTGTTTGTTTTAATGGGCCTGGGTGATTCAACAAACCTGGAACTGATCTGGTCCAGGATTGAAAACATTTGCTAACCAATAGCAAAATATTTTAAGAAATGCATTTCAGGCTTGCTGGATTACCCAGGTTCACTGATGAAAGTGTATCCCATCCAGGCTTTGAGAGCTTTAATTAATCAGGTCTATTTTCTTGACTGCAGCATCCTTTCGCTGGCACAACTCACCTTTTAAACTCCCCTTACCCAACTCACTTATGAAAAGATACCTGCAGGTATGGTGCAAATGGCCTTTTGGCCACCTATTACAACGTATTGAAACTTTTCCACATATTTCAACACATTAAACTTTTCACATTTTATTATTACAACATTTTACTAAAGCTAACATATCCACCCCACCCAGGCGCAACGCCTCTAGAACTAGTTTATCAGTTTATTATCCCCAAATACCACACCATTACACCATTTAGGTAAGCCCATACCATAAATGGCTCCCCTAACCATACCACCCCACTCACACTGCCCTTGAGGACCTCTACCGCCTACCAAAACTTTGATGCTCATAACAGGGAGGGAGGTTGGGAATTTTCTTACTGACCAGACCTTTGACCCCACCCTCTTTACCGCACTTTCCTATATAACTTTTTGTCCACCCAATTTTTATTTTTTCCACCTATCTTTGCTTTAACCTCTCTTTCCCACACCCCACCTTTAACCCCATCTTGCCCAGATCTGCCTTCCCACAATGTCATGCTGGTGCTACTCCTAGCTCCCTCCTATCACAAGCTCCTGGCCTTTTATTTACAGGCAAAACTTTTATGATTAAAATCTGCACCGCAGTCATGTGATCACTGGAGATCACAAAGTGCTAGAAACAGACTTTGCCTACTTATCATACATTTTGCTGTAGAACAGAGAATAAATCTATCAGAGAGGGAGGAAGAACCAGAGAGGCATCAGTGATCTCTCGTTAGAAATCCATTATGCTTTTTTCAACTGAATTTAAAATGGGCCGGATTTAACAAAATTTAAATCAGATGATAAATGCCCATTTATTAGAGTGCTCATTACAATGTGTTTAAAGTTCCTTCTCCTAAATCATTATCCCCATCATTTTAGTCCTAAAGTGAACCTTTGAGTTTGGAAATTTTGGAACCAACTTTGTTCACTACAGGTGCACAATCCTGGCTTTTTTCGGGAGTTTTTGCTTTTTTTAGATCACTCTGGCTACATTATTCAGATTCTAACTCATAATTCAATTCTAACTGATTAGATAATGAAGGCAGGGTTAGGATGACATCCCCAAACCTGTACCTTGAAAAGCAAGATACCAATGGCAGCACCCATACATTCATGTTTACAGGTTCACTTTAAACCCCACATCTACAGCTTTCATCAAGCACCATACAGTCCCCTCCCGACACAGTTCTTTTTTATTGTTTTTTTTTTTTTAATATCCATGAAGCTCGGATCTGAGGCTGAGAATTAGATCCATTTAGATGAATCAAGCAATAACTCTCTACAGCAATCATGCCTGGCAAGTGCTGTGTTCAGTCTTTGATTTCATCAAAATGGTAATGTGTTTTAAAAAAGCAACAGACAAATAACTCCAGAGGAACTGCTAGAAACTTTATTTGTAAATCAGATCCTGTGTTCTGCAGCTTGAGCGTAGCATTCCTTATTATTGTGGGAGAGAAAAATATACAGTGATGTAACTGTTTAACTGCTGGGTTTATATGAATAAAAACACATGGATCATCCAGCTCAAAAAACACCTTTCTAAGGCTCATTATGCCATTCCACTATTAGAGATATACTGCAATTTAAAAAGGCCACACTCACTTTTTTTTTTTTGCTAGGACTAAACCTGCAATAATCCCCTGTTCCACCACAGGGAGCTGCCTTCTTCATCTTTTATCTCTTCCTGTAAACCATATTCGCCCATCGTGATTGGGTTACCGTCATTTATTCCCGACACGTGCAAGGGAAGCCATTTGCTAACCTTTGCTGGACTGTGCCAACAAGAGTCAAAGTAAGAAGGGGCAATTAACCCAAAAATCCTAAATAATTCTTTTAAATGTAACTATACTGTACACTATCTCTGTCTAGTACACTTTTTTTTACTTGGGGGACTTTTGGTTTACATAAATTATCAGTACCTACTCTACTATGCCCAATGCCAGATGTTTGGTCTTACCATACTTTTTTGAACATATAGTGATAATATAGGGTAAAATAACATATTTTATGAAACAGGACTGAAACAATATTTGCACCCTATACTCTAATACAGTATTTCTTGTCCTTTTTACCCCTGAGGAACCCTTGAAATAAAATTAAGGCTAGGGAACCCCTACTAAAACAACTTTCTGGGGTCAATGTGAAGCCTTCTAAATTGATGGTCCCCTACAGTGGCAGCTAGAATATAGACACCTAAATACATCATTAGTCATTAGTCATCATGAGTCATGCAACTGGATCTGCCAGGGTATATTTTATCTCAGAGAGTTGGTCATCACTCTATACAAAATAAATCACATACAAGCCAAAAAAATATAATATTTAAAGGCAAACGTCAAACTTATACATCAATATATGGACATTTGGGTTTCTTCTGAAGCACCCAGAATTACATACATATATAACTTTATACAGGCATAATAATTATATCCAAAGACAACATAGATGTTAAATCATTGGAGAAATTAAAAAAAGAAACAGTGTAATCCATTCAAATAAAGCTCATCAAATAGATAAATATAATTAAAATGTCACAAAATTTATAGTAATTGACTAAATGCTCTAAAAATAACACATAATGAAATGTGCATCGTTTAGTCATATATATCTCATCAAATAGATAGATCTAATCACAATATCACAAAATTCATCACTCTTCCGTAAATATGCTGGAATTAGACATATTCATCCAAACTACATGTCTATAGTGAAAAAATAATTACTGTGAAGCTCAGTAAATTACAATATCTTCAAATTAAAAAAAAAAAGGACAGAAAATTTGGAGTATGGAAAGGAGCTGTAACAAGAGAGTGAACTTCTGGAGCTAATTCTCAACACTTATCTGGGACTGACGTTGGCTTCCCTCCCCAGGAGCTCTGTAGTTGTGGACTTATACTAGGTCTTTAGGGTCAAAAAATGAATTGATTGTTTTATGAGTTATTGAGCTCTCAATAATGTATTTGTTATTACATATTTAAATGAAATGCAGATTTATATTTTGCTTATATTTGTATTTTTATTCAGGTCATAATCCTTGAGTAAACATGGCAAAATGGTGTCTTCCTGGTACTCATATAATATGGTTTTACCTTTTTTCTAATACAGTCTTAGCAGTGCCAAGACTGATTGTTGCAGTGTGGGTCATTAAACCACCATCTACAAATATTAGTTTTCTAGTTTGAAAATATTACTCATAATGGGGTCTGGTCTGCAAATAGAAAGTTCCAAGTGATCAAAATTAAAATTAAAGTGTTTCTGAACTCCACATGGTCCATGTGAGGCCTTGAATCAATTGTCAATGCTTTGCTAGATGCAATTCCTAAATCTATTGTATCCCTATAGTATTCAGCTACAGACAAGCCCCTGCCATGCCTTTAGAAGCTAGTTGCACCATCCAAGCACATGGTTGCCCCCTGGACTAAGCAAGGACTGGAGTACGCAAGGAATCAACTCTGAGGGGCCAAGAATTGGAAAATGACTGGAGAGTCATGTGTCAGACACATTCACAAGGACAACAAGGGCTATAACGTCTGTCCAAATTGTTGAGCAGGAGCAGTCAGGGAACAGAGCCGAGGTCATGGACAGAAAAGGGATAAGCCAGGTGAGCTATCCAAAGGGAAAAGAAAGCTTGAGGTCAGAGTGCAGGCAGTGGTTGGTCCAGGCAGCAAACAATTGGATGGTCAGCCGAAGCAAGGGTAAGCACCAGGTAACATAAGGTACATAAGGTACATAAGGTAGATGTAACACACCCACAGCAGCACATTAACCGACCCTAGTATGCTCTAAGCCTTACTAAATACTGATAAATCACAGGCTGGGTAGGGACTGAAAGGTAGGTGTTACATCATTTACCAAGTGGTAACCACCTCACTTTACCTCTTTGCTTACAATTCTAAGACACAGCAGACAGGAGCAAGGTAAAGACAACTACTTGATAGAGGATCAACATGGCTATAAAAATCAGAAATGTGCAGATCCCTTTCCGTGGTGCTTGCCCCAATGGGATTGGCAAGTAACATTGCCTTGATGAAGACTGTAGAGCACATATGTATGCACACCATGGGGGGAGGTGGCAGAAAGTAGAATGGCTGGAGACCTAATGACCACTGTGTTAGGTACTGACATTCCACTTGTAGGTCCTAATGGGGACATTTATCCTATATGGATGCCAAATATTAGCACTCTTGTCCACCAAAATGGTATAATCTGTAGAAATGCATTTGAGGAAGTGATAAAAAATAAAGAAATTGAAGAATTTTCTTTGTACAGACTGGCTTTCCAAAACATGACAGCTGGCTTTGTTTTCATAAGTGTCTTTGTATTATATTTCTCTTGCCAAGAATTTGTAGACCTGTATTTCAAATCAGGATGCCACAGAATTTCATGGACGAGCTAACATGGGCTAGTTGATTTCCATCCAACCTATGTGTAGATAGATAATGAAGAATAATTTGCCCCGAGAAAACAATCTGCCAGCCTATATTCGAGGTTAAAAAATGGGCTTGCAGTATGAAATATCTTCTTTTGCCAAACTGGCAGTGTTAAACCCTGCAATGCCCCATGTAAGAATTTCCATATAAGCTGCCAAATTTAAAGCACATTGTGCATTGTGGCATTATGTGGTATATATATATATATATATATATAAATATATATATATATATATATATATATATATATTTCAATGTATATATAGTGATAGATTCTAATTAATTCTTGTTCCAGTAACAACAAGTTCTGCATTCATCCTCAGTTTCTATACTGCCACTGACTCAAGAAGTAGGGCTGAATACCATACAGAGTTTAATAAAATGCCAGTGTATGTCCTTTCTTACTTTTACCAATTTAAAAAAATGAAAACAAACCACCTGGAACTTCACATCTTAAAGCCTAACCTAAGGATTTTAATAAAAGCCTACCTTTGCAGCGTGGCTACAATTACACTGCAGGGGTACATGTTCATTTAGAAGGATGTAAAGGTATTTTACCTACTTTTATTGCTTCAATCCTTGAGGCTCCTCGACTGGTACCCTGCTGGCTGTTTTCCAGGGGACTAATGTTATCACTTACAATGCAAGACTAATAGGCAGGTATTGCAAGTAAGAAGGCCGAGGGATAACCAAAAACAATGTGGAACAGGAGCAAGTTCAGATCCATTATTATGGGGCCCATAATTCAGCTTTGGGAAAATTTCCCTTTACTTCTAGTTATGTAGACACAACGTAAGTACAAAATCTATCCAAACTGATGCTATTGTTTATTTTACCATTGAACTTCATGCAAAAAACGTGATCTCAGGTAAATGCCCCCAAAACTGAAGCGCCCTGAGCTCTTTTAAAAGGAGGTTCATTAGGATAGGTGGATTTGGAAAAAGGCAAGAAGGTCAGATACGGTGAGCCTGAAGGAGCTTTCTCTTCCACCCTCCCAATGTGTAGGGTCTGGGCTGGTCTTGTTTATTTGTCATGGTTTTTTATGAAGGGGGTGAATTTAGTCATCACAAAAGGGAGGGAACCCATCGTAGCTATGAAGTTTTCTTTAGAAGATGGGGCCCAATAACGCAAAGGGATGTCAAGAGGGCTAGAGGTAGCTGTGGATACAATTTGTGCACAATTTGGTGTAATAGTGGCTGGGTGTAAGGAACTTACCCTATCTGCGAGCAGATAGCAGCGTCCCTGGGGATCCCAGCCGCATAGGAGATGCCGCTGTAGCAGGCAGCATGGCCGAGGCTGCTGCTCTGCTCGCAGCGTGTCTCTCTCTGCAGGTGGAGGGATCCGTCCCAGCCAAACTACTGTTCGGCCAGGCTGCATCCCTTGCATCTCTATGGGCGTGGTTACAGAAACTTGTGTTCTCAGCACTCCTTTGGATGTGCAAAGTAGTGCACGTCCTAGGGGTGCTGTGGGAAGAGGTGCGCACGCTACCATGTGTGCCTCTTGTACCCCCGAGGGCGTGGCACTCGGCTGCCTCGCCGTGGGGCGGGACATAGTTAGTTTGAATTGGCCGCAGGGGATTCAGTTACTGTCCAATCAAATGGCGCCAGGTGGCGCAAGGTCATTGGTCACTCTGGCCATTTAAGGAGAGCCTGTCCTGTACACCATTGCCCGCTATAAGCCTCTGTGAACACAGTGTGCTTGGGTGCGTCCTTGTATTGGTTTATGCTAATCCCATTTGTCATTTCCATAGGTACCTGGTGTGAACCTGACTCTTGCCTAAACTCTGCCTGCCCTGACCTCGGATTTGGTAATGACCATTCTTGTCTGCTGCCTGCGCTGACCTTGGATTGTTCCTGACCTGCCTTTGCCTTACCCTCCTGTACTTTGCTTATTTGGACTTAACCCTTGTCGTGTTTTATGACATTAATAAAACGTGATAGAAAGGATATCTGGAGTTGGTTGTGGTTTTGTGCCCAGGCGCATCTGAAGTAATGGTATTACGAGGCTGCTACGGCCAGTTTACCCCAAACTGTGTGCTCAGCACCAGAACCTCAACAGACTTAAAGTACCGATCATTAAGAAGGAAGCAAATGCAAAAATGTAATCACTATTGTAAATCCACTGTATTTAAAAAATACTTTAAATTGGCACACAACTGGATTAAACCCATGCTTGGAGTTCTGCTTTACGTTTTCTTTATCTTCTCTGTTTATCATAGCCTGGCTTGTTATATATAGATCTTAATCATATTCACAGAGTTTAGCAAAGGCCATGCATAAAAAACAAGCTAATTCAGTCTAATCGGAGATGTGATGTGTCTTGATGGGCGTGTGAAACCAGCATGACATTTACACAGCTTCAGGATGCTAATTAACCATTAATTGCAATAAAGAAGTCTCGCCTTGGAGGTAAGGTCACAGTCAGCAAATATTTTATAATTTTTACTTCCCTAAAATGGAATAATGGACTTTGACATTTTACATATATGAAATGTGTTATGGAATTCCTTCTAGATAAGGCAAACACTGACTACTAGAATTAGAGCAACAAGAGGCGCAATCATTTTTGTGGGTCGTGTAAGGAATACATTTAGTTGCGTCTATTGGTAGACTACATATTGTATATTGTATATGTTTGGGGTAGCACAGCCCTGCAGGATCTGTTGGATTATATGTTCTGGGTGCTTGGTGTAGAGAGAATAAAATTCGTTACAATATTGTAAAGCCCTGGTCCAGCATCCGTGCTCACCAGACGCCAGTCCCCAAATCTAACGTTGTACTCTTAACCTATAGTAAGCCTTCACTCAGCACCAGGAGGCTAGTTGCACCATAGTTGCCATAGTTGCCCCCAGGTCCTGTGCGCAAGGGTAGGCATCTGGGGAAGTACTGACAGAAGACCAGGAGCCCAAAGATAATGCAGTACCAAGTTCCAGCAGAGGCAAGTTCAGAAAACAGAGGCAGAGGTCATGAAATGGCAATCAGCCCACCAGACAAGGAAAAGACAAATCAGAATTGGGATAACAGGCACAAGGACGGTCCAGGCAACATACACTTGCAGGGTCAGGAAACGGCAAATTATTATAAAACTAGACAGAGATGACCTATGCTAGTCCTAGTGCTAACATAGGAGAACTAAGCCAGGCAACAAATAGGCGTACAGTACAGGTAGTTTAGGTCCTGTTCAGACAGAAATAGTTTTGTTTCCCACCCGTCGTGCTTTGCCTAATAAGGCTTCCTCAGGGGTTTTTTTGGGGAGACTTGATAGTACTGCTGAAATGTTTTCTGTGGGGGCCAACTTGTCCTCATACTACTTGTGGGATGATTCAGTTATAAAAGCCGTAGTGCTTAGGAAAAGCAAAGAAGGGACTAGCCCTATTGTTAGAGATAGAACATCCTTTGGATGGCTCTTTAAAAGGCATTTAGGTGATGATTCCTTATACGGCCTAGATATAGATATTTGTCATTCTTTTATGGATTTCTCACTCTTCCTTGGTTTTTCCTCCTTTTTTCTGAAACAGATCGATGTTTGTCCTTTCTTAGACTGGTTGGGACTGAGACAATCTCTGATTCTGTGGCGTATTGCTACAAAAGGCACTGGTGGCAGGATGTCCCTACAAACAAAAGGAGCAAGGTCAATTCCCCTGTGTCTAAAAGAAAAAAAAATGCTTTACTAAATCAAGCTATGAGCTTCATGTCATATTATGTATCTCATAATGAATGAGCTAATAGTTTGTGTAGGAACTGAATGCATTCATCACTAACCTATGAATTCCAGAATACTGGATGTTGGCTCAGGGGCTTGCCATTATATCAATGAAGAAATGGAAACAACAATCTCTAAATGTAGATGGTGTGATGTGCATTTACTGACTACATGTCGCTACAGCAAGGGTTTTATTCATTTCTCAAATCTGCGCGACTGGTCGCAAAATTATTTTCTCCCTGACCCTCTAGTACCAGTCATAGATATCTTCCTCAAACTAAAGAAACGCAGGAAGCCTCAATATTAGCATATACAATTCTCTGAATTATAGTCCTAGGCTAACTTCCAACAAACAGATACAGAAAAAAGGACCAAACTGCTTCATTAAAAAGCTCACAATTTAGTCCAACATCTGTTCCTGATGGACAATAAATTGAGGATTGATGGACAAACAATTTGATGGTCCATCTATGTTTTTACAGGTATCTTTCTGTAAGTGGTGAATCCTTCCCATGAAGTCCCAACAGCAGCATGTTTTCTCAGCTGTCACCCTCAACATTTTCTAACACAGAAGTTTGCAGCCTCAGGCAGCCATCTTAATTTCTTTGGGAAATACCTCCATAAAATCCACTGTTTTGCAGCTGATAGCATACAGGTTCTCCATTAGTGCAGAACCCAGTGCTGCAAAGCTCTTGTTTTGGTTGAGACTCAAACTCAAAAAACTTTCCAAGGTCCCTCCCAAACATGCTCCCCTCCCATCTCCATGCTTACTTTTGCTTTTCATGTAATTCACATTCGGCTGCCATCGGAATTGTTAACATGGTACTGCCCATCATCTGAACTTTAGGATTATATCTCTTTGGATTAGAGATCACTTACCTTCTCCTAAGTTGTTCCTCCCTTACTTGCCAAAATGTCACCTGGTCACGCTTGCTAGTAATTGAGGGTCTCAGTGTTTTTGGCCAACGTGAGATCAACATCCATAAAGGAAAGTGTCATTTGCCATATATAACCTAAATTGGCAATCAGCTTGAACTGTTTTTGCATTCATATCGAAAGTAGTGATCCCTATTAAAGCATAATCTTTTCAGCTGATCACTATTTTAAATGGTGAACAGCTTATTGCAGTGTTTCTCAACCAGGTTTCCTCCAGAGGTTGCTAGTGGTTCCTTGAGCAATGATCATTTTGTGCCTCTATGGTCAGTTAAAGTGTCACCAATGATCTTTTTGGCTTTTTGTAAGGGTGAAATTCTTCCCATTGGTCATCATTAGATGAGGGTTTCTTTCTATTGATGATCACAATAGCAGGGGATCCCTGGAAGAAAATTATTTTAAGGGTTCCCCCTATATTTAAAAAGTTGAGAAACAATGGTCTATTCTCTTTATAAACTGGCCCCAGATTGTGACTAATAGGAAGTTCTCCACATCCATCCATCAATGATATATAAAACTTTCACGAATTTTGAAATCCGATCACATGACGCCCAACACGGACTGCAGTGGTAATATTTGCCTGACACCATTGGAGGTCAGTAGCTTCATGTCTTTCCTTCAATAGCTGTCTTCATTTTGTCTGGACCTACAGTATATCAATCTTTTTTTTGTTCAGCACTGCTTAGTGAACGCTTCTTTTTTTAAAAGCATGCAGCTAATCTACAACCGCAATGTAAAAATAATCTATTTTAGCATAGAAGTCTATGATGTAAATGCCATTGTCAAAGAGTTTAATACAGCCCATTACTTGCAGCTAGTGAGGCAAAGATGTACAATACAGTAATAAGAATACTATAGATATGTCACAGGACACATGCTGGATCAGAGTTTTCTTTTTTATGCTTTAAAGCTTAAAATCCTTAATTTCCTACATGGTACAGTCTTCTGGACTCTTTTCATTACCTCAATTCCCCATAGGGGGAGAGCTGTACAGACAGCAGTGTAAAAACAGCTCTGGATTTATCAAGGGAAAATGGGTAATTACTTTCAATCAGATTACTTTTTATGACAGACTAGTGCTATTTTGTGGCTAACCACTAAAGACAGCAGTATCAGGAATGCAGTATATATATATATATATATATATATATATATATATATATATATATTTCAATGCCAATTAAATTATAAAAAATTGGGTTTTAGCAGTGATACTTTAGGAAATGGCAAGATGTGTATGGTGTTTGATGAATTTACCTACTCCTTGCAGTAATGTCCAGTAACACGTAGTGAATGTAACATAACATCCATTTTGCACTAAGACAACATAATTTCTTTTGCAATGGACCGCAATGCATGGCAAGTCAAGTCGGGCCTGGAGCAAGTGAGAAAAGAAGCATAGAGGAAGGCCAGCATGACCGGGCGGACAGGGAGCAGGCTAGAAAAGGGTTAATATTTATTTTGGGAAGTTAGCGAGTGGTGGGGTAAAGGAGGTGAAGGGGGGGAAGTCAGTTAGTTAAAAATGTCAGGAACAAGAAGTTGAAGGCCATTTTCTTAGCAAGAGTGAAAAGAAGAAGAAAAGAAAAATTCCTGCCCACCCACCCCTTATTTTGTTTTGGGATTGTTTAGTTATGTTAAAGTTTGGTGGACGTTGGTTGTTTGTAAGGGTGAGCGGTTGAGGTGCTTGGGGTTGATGGTTTTTTGGGTGTAATGTTACGGTGAATTAGGGACCCATCTTTGGTGTGGTCTCCATGGTTTTGGTGGATTGTGGTTTTAATCTGTAGTGGTGGTCTGTGGTTAAAGAAATGTATGTTGTTCCTGAGCTGGGTGGTTTGGTGGCTGGGAACAATTATATATATACATACATATTCTGGTAAAGCAGACCACCGTTGTAATTGGTGTGCCTACGAGGACCAGCAGTAAGGGTTAAATGGTTAATTGGTATATAATGTTTAATAGGTAAATGTTAATTTATGGTTCCACTATTTTGTTATTTATTTTAGGTTATGGTTATATTGAAGTTTATTAATGTTAAACATTTGAATCATTGTTGTAACAAAAAGCCTTCAGGCCATTAACCAAAAAAAATATGTGTGGTGGGGTTATTAGCTAAGGAAGAGGGGGGGGGGGTTGGTGTTGATTGGGGAGGGGGCAGGTAGGGGTTTTGTGTGTTGGATAGGCTGCCAAGATCTGTCTTGCCCCAGTCGTGGTTGTTATGTCGTGGCATGCTGCTAAGCAGATATGTTGTGTTAGAAGAAATAGGTAAATTTGGGTGCATTACCTGCCCATGTATTTTCAATTGGCTGCCCTAATGCAACATGATAATGACCAGCATAACACAGGGTAACACACATGCATTGATGCACCACACATAGATTATTGACCACTCCGCCCACAGATCATCTGTCCAGCAGCTTTCAGAATCCTCAGCCTCCCTTTAGCTGTACACTGCTGAAGCGGATTTCAGAGTATATGCAACAGCCAATGAGTAGTTCATGGCTGCTAGCCTTATTTATACTTCCCTGATTCCAGGCTTTGGTTGCCGGGTCCTCAGCCTTGTTACCGAAAATTTGCACTCTGCTATATTGTGAATTTTTGGACTCCTGAACTGTGCCGAGACTTAGATTACGCTTGCTTGACTCTTGCCCTGACTTGTGCCTGGACCCGGACTACGCTTGCCAGCCACCTGACCTCAGTCTGTCCTTGCCTCCTATTGATCTTGGCTATACCAAATCCCTCTTTTCCCTTTGGCCCTGGTATGGAGAGCCTGGGGGCCTGTGACTTGGTGTTCTCCCCAAAGCAAAGTAGCCTGGTGGCTACTGGTGGTCCCTGGCCCATCATCCCTAGCGGGTTGCTCTTGTGAGGACAAAGGGACACTTAAACATGTTATGAACTACGCTTGAAAACCACCAAACTCCCAAAAAGTCCCTTAACACCCAGCTCCCAGACAGTTCTTCTTTCTTCCTTGGCAATTGGTTTCCAACTTCAATGGTTTTGACTCCTTGTCCAAGCCTAGCATTTTCTCCCATTGCTATGTTGCATCCCAGGGCATAGGAGCGTGTGGGATAAATGTGAAACCAAGTCTACTGTTCCAAGGCTGCTAACAACTACTGTTCAGCTTGTCATATACATTGATCTTTATCTTGTCAGTTACATACAGCACAATTTATACAGAATGCAGTTAACAACTAAAGCATTCAGTATTGATATAGTCCCTTTATTTGCCCTTGGTAGGTTTATTAGCAATAACTTGTCAGCTCAGTTTTCCACCGGACGCATCTGGGATTTGCTAACTAAATGCCTTGACATACCATGTACTACCAAGGAAAAAAAGTTAACTATGTAAAAACACATTTGTTGCCTTTTAACTGAGTTCATTTTAATTATTTCAGCTCATCTCTGCATAAGTTCTTATACCACTCCTGGAACTTCATTATAGCAAAGCTGAGTTGGGAGACACTTGACACTAATGAACACTTTGAGCTACATTATGTAACTGTCTTGATTGTCTTCTAGCCTTCGTTCTGAAATCATGTTTTATCTGATAGCAAACTCTTAAGCCTAACTAGGAAAAAAAGGAGAGAGAGATGGGAAGGAAAAGGAGTTTAATAAGAGGTAATATTCCTGAGAGGAGAGGACATCTCCGGCATGTAATTATCAACACT
This sequence comes from Pyxicephalus adspersus, assembly GCF_032062135.1. NCBI lineage: Eukaryota > Metazoa > Chordata > Amphibia > Anura > Pyxicephalidae > Pyxicephalus > Pyxicephalus adspersus. Next base: position 151,059,087 of record NC_092859.1, read on the forward strand.
AGGCAGACAGTTTGAAGGAAACCTTTGGGGAGGAGAGATCATGTGGAGGAGCTGGCTAAGAAAACCACACTTCTCTCATCTAATACGAAAGTGTCACCCTTTAAGCATAAGGAACCTGAGCAAGAAAAGTCTCTGTGCCTTTCATAACTTGGCTTCGCCTCTTTGGGGACCTAAAGCATTACAAATTACAGAGATAGGAACATAATGACATTTGCTGACATGCTTGACGTCACCGTTGGGATAGCCGCAAAGCAACCCAATTATTCCATTTCTTTTACAGAGTCCACTGGAAGGATGACAGAAAACTTTTACTGGGAAAAGAAAATCACCTGCCAGTCTGAATACTGTTAAATAACATAGAAGAATACAGAATAACTCCATAAGAAGACTTTTTGAACTTCTGAGTTACATTCAAATGGTGTCTAGATAAAGATTATAGTTTTGAACACACATGACACAAAATTGACACAGTGTTATAATTCTCTTAATCTAAATGAATTTGGCATGTGTTAAAAATATAAATACACTTTTACATTAACTACCATATCAACTGCTCTGGGTCCGACTTACTCTGGTTAGATCAGTTGTTAAGACCAGCTGAATTTAGAAAGCCTGCATGGGGCATCTAAATTCATTTTTCTAATTCTGAGGAGAAAACAGGCAATTTTTTATGCCAGAATAGGAAAAAAATACCTTTGTATAATTGGAAATTTTTACAGTGATTTGACTTGGTTAACTGTCACAGGGGTTTGCTTATAAAGCAAGGAGTGCGATACTCACTAAACATTATCTTGCTTTTAATGGCAGTGATTGATATTCCACTACAGAATTTTTGGCAAATTTTAGATGTACTGCTTGATAAATAGAACCAACACTGTTCCTAAGTACTTTATGCAAAGCACTTTCTCCCAGTTGTTTTCCCAAAAGCTAATTTTCCAGAACCACTTTTTATTACAAATAGATGTTTCCAAAAAGTCCTTCCCCTACATAATTAGAAAAAAACAATATTTTTATTTTTTTAAAACCTACTTGTCTTCAGATACACTTTGCCCCTGACCAGTAGCAGCAGAAAATGGTGCCCTGGCTAGCTATGCACCATCTCTTATGGGCAGTACTGAGGTCCTCGCTTTGTAGAAGACAGTGAGAGCTATATCAATGTGGCAGCCGGTAAATGCTTGATCCAGAACGTGGGCACTTTTCCCACACACAGCATATCTGCTCAAATTCCAAGCTTTGATCGGAGACGGAATAGACTTTGATCTGAACTATCTGGTCACATTGTCCTAATGCCACCACTATTGGGCAGACATCGTACTAATAGTCTATATGTTCCAGAGTTTGGTTATGAGCAACGTAACCTAGGCAGTAGTCTAGAACCACATATTTTTCTGCAGGAAACCAGGATGATGGGCATAGCTGCTTGAAGCAGGCACCTGCTTGCCATTCACAAGTGAGGTTATACTTGCAGGCAGATGCCTTTTGTTGTTTTCATCGCAATCCTTACTGATGTCAGTCTATGGGAATGGGTTGAATGGGGAGTGGCTACCTTGCCTAAAGCCAGACTGTGCCTATATCTGATGTTCTCTCTTCTTCTAATACAATTCTTTGTCAGGACACTTGTGACAAGGCAGCTAGGATGTTCCCCATTTTAACATACCTCTCACCAGTCCTACCCCTTTCACCATTTCCCTTTTACACCAAACAATACATGACAATGACTCTTGGGAAATGTCATGATGGCCACTTTATTGTCAACATAAGGCAACATCTTTAACAACTCTCATTATGTAGGATTTAATAATTTAACCATAATAACATTACCATAAACTCCCAACCATTTGACCACAGTACACAAACCTCTCCAATAACATTACAACACAGAATTTTAGCCACCCCCTCAGGTTTAAACACTTCAGAAGCACTGCTCACAACAAACCATCTGGGGTCCACCTCTCAACTTTTTTTCTCAGCTTCAAACTGCCCCTGGCTCGAGAACGATACGACTACTCCCAGCCCCCTTTTCTTATCTAACGCTTTAAAGTAGCCTAATTAACCATGACCATTTTAGGAAATTCCAAGATTGTCCCTCCCCCCACACCTCAATAAAAGAATGCCCTCCAGGGACCTCAAAGGCCCAACACCCAGACATTCTGCCCCCCCCCCCCCCGTTACCACAACCCATTAGGAGGGTGGGTGAGAAGCTTTTTCTTTCTCCAACTGCTTCCTTCGCTTCTTCCTTATAACCTTTCTCTTCCCTTTTTTTACTTTCAACCTATCTCTACCATCTTCCTCTAATAGTCTATTCCAACTCTTCCTCAACTTTAACCCTTTATTTCCCATACTGACCCCCAGCCCCTGGTCATACCGGTCTTCTGCTGACCTTCTTTGTCATCTCCTGGCCTTTCTTTAGACTTCAAATGGATTTAAAACTAAACCCCCCTTCTTTTAATATTATCCACCAGGAACTCCAAAAACATTGAGTTTTTGTTGCAGTACTCAGCACTGTCCATAGACTCTGCAATCCACTTCCCGTAATTCATAAATCCACCCCTGTAGGGCATTGGATGGTGTCCTGTGATGTAGGGAATGACATTAACATGATTTTTTAGTGCAGTTCTTTGTGTGATTGAGGACTATCCAGTTCCAAAAAGAAATATAGAAGAGGAAAGGGGATGGACGGGGGTTGGGGGAAGATTGAAGTTGAACAAAGTCTATTGCAATGCTACCTGTACACTGCAGTACAAATGCTAGGAGGACAAATATATATAATACATGATACTCTCTATATATAATACATAATAATACTGTGTAAGCATTCCACTTAACTAAACTGTGGACAGAGTATAGAAAAAAGGGTAACAACTTCCTCCCCTGCAAAAGTTCCCAGTGGATTTTCATTCTGTTTCATTCTGTAGCAATGCCACAATAAATGAACATTCTTTCAATATGAAAACTCTGTGACCTTTTTATTGTTGCTTACAGTGGGACCCATACATACATAAGACCGATAAAAGTCCTTCAAAGTGATTCATAACCCATTGTCAGGTTACTGTAAACTCTAAAATTGTTCATATTATAGCGATCCACAATGATTCCAAGCTGCCTAAAGTGAACCAACACAATGATGTGTTTGGGTGAATAATATTCATCTGTGAGCATGTACAGTATACAGATGGTGCTAACTAATAACCTTTCTGCACAGAAGTATGGATCCAATGGCAGTAACCCATTGATATCTTCATGATATCTGCAAAATTTTATCTGTAATCCACAAAGCGCTTTGTCAAGCTGTAAAAAATATATACATATATGCTTCTGTATGTTTGAACTCATAAAATACAATATTGCTTGATGAGGACTCTCAAATTGTTTGTTCATAACAACAATTCTCAAGCCTGATACCCAAGCCTGATTAGCTCACAGTGAGGTTCCTTTCCAGTTTCAAGCTTAGATGTTTAACTATTTAACTGGAATAAATACGTCTTTTTATCTGACTTTCTGGTTTTTTTACGCTATTACTATTACCCTAGCTACATTTCTTTTTCTTTTAAACATAAAAAACAGTGTATGCATGCCCAGCGCATTATGGTTGCAAAGTTTTCTAAGCATATGTGTAAAAGATTTAAAGTGCAACTGTCATTAAAATACAAAAAATGACACTTCCAGTTACTTGTGCAGAACCCTAGATCCCTCCACAATTGGATTTGATTGGATTCCGCGCCATCCTAATTCTTTCTTCGTCTGGCCACAGAGGAACCACTGGACACTGCCATTCTTCTTCTTGTCTTCTAGCTCTTGCTTACTTCACCTGATCTCACACTGTGCAGGAACAAGATTTAGTGATGTTCCCTCCATTAATTCTAAAAAATAATAGGGTGCATGCATAAGATCAACACTTTATTTTTACATTAAATAAAAGCTGTGCATGCTAAAGATCAAGCACAGAAGGAGCAGCCTGAAGCCTCCTGAGATACGTGACATAGTTATCCCAGGAGTCTCTGGGCTTCCCATTCAGTCTTTACTACCGAAGGGGGTCTCCTTTTTTTTTTAAATGTATTTAGCTTTATCTACCCTTTTATATAATGTATAAATATGATGATCAGTCGGCTTTAACAGGTAAATAGAATAAGTTTATTCTGCATCCTTTACTTTTTTTTCTATCACATTCCTATTTACACCAAGCTGTCAGTCTTAGATGAACATCACTGTAATGAGTAGCACGGGTTCAGCAAAGGAAGCCATGTCCTTATTATTTATATCCACATCCAGAAGCCTGCTCATCACTTGTCCATTCATCTTCTCATCTGATGCTGAGGTCCCAGCTGTCTAGAAGGGCAGGAGAAGCAATGCACCCTACGCCAGTCTCCCTCTGTACCTGTTGGCTCCTGATAATTGATTGACATTCATCAATGATAAACCATTTTATTGCAATCTTCTTTTATGTTCTTGATACTTATTACCATACCTTTAATTCACTTGTTTAATTCCTATATTCTCATTCTCCTCTCAGCCAGTGTTTTTCCCAGATTCCTGATTACATAATCACTTTTTTTTTGCAGTATTTTTTTTTTTACCAATGAATGTCAACTTATTATGAATTCTGTATGAAAATATCACACTTTTAAATAACTTCTATCTGTAGCGTCTGCAATTTAAAAATATTCTTCCTAAATACGTGTGATTAGGCCTCTACTACAATGCTGATGACTAATAAATTAAGGTTAAATTGTTAGTTAGGAATATTTTTTCATGTGATCAAGAGACACAATAAAATGTTATAGCAACCTTTATGTCTCATAATGAAATGAAAGCACCTACAACACAATCACACTGTTAGATATGAAGCTTAAAAGCTGCACATACTAATTGGAAAATGAAAAAGAATATGATTATGCAGTAACACTCACCCCTATAAAGATTCATTTATAAAGTTATCATAGGCTTAGCAAAAAGCCAGAAAAAAACTTACCATTTATCCATAGATTGAAAACTAAATATTCTGATTCTGGCATAAGCCCAGGTGCGACAGATTCTTTTTTAAGTGACCCCATTCCAGGCATTGGTTCAAGTAGGGGGGCCAGATACAATTATTTTATAGGTTAGAGAGTACAGTTGTAATGATTGTGAGAACTTTATTAGATTTTATTGTCAAATGAATCCTCATAGCCAGACTAAAACCAGCTTGGACTGTTCTTTTGTTTAATCCAAGAATTTGTTGAGTGTCAGCATCTTGGATGGAAGATTTGGTACTGCCACTCAAGTTATGCCTGGATCCCATTTATTTCATCAACACAAGCTACATTAAAGATTTTGAAGGGAGGTGGAGGAACAAGTTGTTTTCCTGTAAAAATGTTCTTTGTCTAGACCAGTGTTTTTCAACCTTTTTTTAGCCATGACACATTACATTGAAAAAATCCTGTGGTACACTACAAATCAAAAATGTTACAAAATGACACTCTGTAGGTAATCCGCTTGTCTCTGAAATAAACAAGGCAAATAAGCTACCTACTGCCTCCCACTGACACGGAAGAGTATTACATTACTCTGCCAGTCACTACATCACAGACACTCAACAATGGTAATTGGATAATTTCCCACACCTGAAGATCTGTGACACAGTGGTTGAAAATTGTCTAGACATCCAGGAGCTGCTGAGTGTCGCCATTTTGGATGGATGACTTGGTATTGCCACTCAAGTGATGCCTGGATCCCATAATTTTTCGATCGCCAGCTACATTAAAGAATATTAAGGGAGGTGAAGGAACAAGTTACATTTGACCAAGTGGCTTTGACATGCAAAGAGAAGAAGGCTGTACTGGGAAATTAACTAGCCAATGCCTGAAGCAGCAGGGTTAAAGATCTACGTAGACAGAATTTTGTTTCCACCAGACGTGATTTTCTCCAATGTCTATGCAAGAGAAGTGGACCTTGCATTGCCATTAGTTTTAACGAGGAACTCAGCAAGATATTTTACTGTAACATACATTATATCTTCACCCAATCTCCTTACTTATGTTTCAAAAGGGAATCCCATCAGTGCTGACTTGTCCATGCAGCCCTCTGTTCCTGTTGCTTCCATCTTCATCCAGTCTTCTTTGAGGTTCATAGTCTTGGCACATCTGCAATGAGTTTGGTTGGGAGGATGTAACTCCTATGCATGCACATGGGATTCACTTTGTCACAGCATAGAACTATACCAAGACATGATGTATGCATGTGTGAAAAGGGCTAGGTTTGGCAATCTAAAAACCTTTTCCTTATCAGCATTTACACCAAATATTAACCAGGTCATGGTCAATGATAACCTCATGTTTATTGTCATAACATTTTAGCACTGACAATATCTAGGAACCATGGCACAAAGTCTTAACCCATTATTGTTTCTTTGTTAGGAGCCACATAGTCCCCTCTTTGTTTTGTTACTCCCCCTTGTCTGTTATCTTTTCAATGCTAAAATCTTCTTCATAGTGACAAAACTTAATTTTCAAGTTTACCCTTCTTTTTATTTATTATTACAATACTAGCTTTGGTCAAGTTGTCCTAGCATTTAATGTTTCTCTTTTTACAATATTGTTGTCACCTGTGTTATGCCTGTTAATTTTTTTATATTCCATGAAGATATGTTTTAGAACTGTTGGTGTATCCTTCCATTTTTGATGTTGTCTTTTCTTTCTTGTAAAACTCAACAAAAATATTGAAATATTAAAAAAGTGCTGATGTGTTGACTATTTATTCTGAAATATTCTTTGCTTACCTTTCTACCATGGTGGAGCCCTTGAAATAACTTTCAGGTCTTAGGAAACCCCTGGTTTAATTTCTCCATCCGCAGCTCACATTACACTTTTACATTGTAGTCAATGGAAAGAATGCCTCCTACGTTGCTGGCCATTGGGAAGAATGTCAGACTTACAAATAGCCAAAAAGATCATTGGTGTCAGTTAAAATGATCTGAGAGCCACCAAATGCTCATTGCCCAAAGAACTCCTATCAATTCCAGGAGGAAACCCCTAGAATTCCACCGAACCCTGGTTGAGAAACACTGGTCTAAAACCTTAGCATAATGGTATCACTATAGTATTCTAGCAAGATCTTATATTGAATCTTTATGTCGTTCATTGGTAACTTTCCCAAGAAATATTGTTTTCCTATTTTGTTAGTTTTTGTGTATGGGCATGTTCATGCATCATATCTTGTTTTTGTATATTTACATGAAATTTGTTAATGAAAAAAAGTTAAATCACAAGAAGGTATTGATAGTTTCACATTGTCTTTCCTCTTATACATAAAAACTACCTGTAAGTCCATTTTATTACGGAAACTCTCCTACTTTTAAATAATGTTCTGCAGCTATATTTAAAAATGAATATATATATATTTTAATGGCAGTTGTACTTTAGGATGATGTATATGAGCCCGGTGCTGCGATGTTTAGATTAACTTCTTAGCATTTAATACAGTTTGCTGATTAGTAATAAAGTATTACGAGTAGTGAAGCAAAACTATTTATGTATCACACTCCAGCTTTCATTTCACCTTCAGAATGAATGTTAGGTGGAGAGGAGGAGCCAGTAAAAGTTGAAAGCAATTCCAATTACATTTTCACTTAGCCGAGACTCTGAATGATGCTTGAAGGCTCTGCTACCACAGGTGAGAACTTTTCCTGGTTTAAATGTGCAAAATAAGCCTTCCTTAGAGGAATCTGTTCTCTCACAGATCTGAAAGCTCGGCTGCGTGGAGGGAACACATTCTGTAATAAGTTTGGTGGGTCCACAGGGCTTCACCGCTGAGTGTGTTCTCAGTCTGTAAATGAGGCGTTAAAGCAGCTGGAGTAAAACTGCACTGAGATTACTGGCCTGATTGATTAACAGTTTAAAGAACAATTCACACCTGTGACATTCAATGAAATACATTTAATTGTTGCAGAAGTGATGAAAAGTTTTACAATGAGGTGTTTTGAGAATGAACTATTTTGTTTTAAAGAAGAATGGAGAGCTGGTTAGGAAAAAGGATAGACAAAAGAAGACATCTAAATTCTGCACATCAACAGATACAAAATGATGGCTCATGGGACATTTAAAGGGTCACCTAAGGCCTCATTTATACCTGCAGTGAAAATAAAAAAGGCAGTTAGCCACTCCAAGGGGCAAAGCAAACTGCTGCTATGCACCCAGGAGTAGGGATGAGCGAACACCTGGAAGTTCGGGTTCGCCGGGTTCGGCCGAACTTCCGCTCAAAGTTCGGGTTCAGGTTCAGGTACCCAAAATCATAAAGTTAGGTACAGCTCAATACTAATATTAATGGTTAGTGGGTAGGGATGAGCGAACACATGGAAGTTCGGGTTCGCCGGGTTCGGCCGAACTTCCGCTCAAAGTTCGGGTTCGGGCACCCAAAATCTTAAAGTTCGGTACAGCTCAATACTAATATTAATGGTTAGTGGGTAGGGATGAGCGAACACATGAAGTTCGGGTTCGCCGGGTTCGGCCGAACTTCGGCTCAACGTTCGGGTTCGGGTACCCAAAATCGTAAAGTTTGGTACGGACCCGAACTTTACAGTTCGGGTTCACTCAACACTACCCAGGAGTAGCAAACCACACTGCAGGTTAACACATTTGCACATTTGTTGTGGTTCCAGAGAAAAAACAACTGCATAGCCAGAAGCCTCTCATCCCTCTAAAAAACTGCACCAAGATTTAATGCAACCGCAGTAGCATGCGCAAAACTGCTCATTCACTTGGCAGTGCGGTTGACCCTATGGTAGCATGCTAAGGTCAATAAATAAATAGAAAACCAAATGATTTTAAAGACACCAAAATACATAAAACAATCATTATATGTTTTATTCAATTTTTTGCCTAACATGGTAAAATACATTACATTATCATAAGTGTATTGGCGTATGTAAATTGCTTTTATATGATTGTTGTGTAATGTATTGTAATAATAATATTGTAATATTGGAATAAAATGATTCTTTTATGTACTTTGGTGCCTTTTGGTCCTTTTGGTTTTCTTTTTATATATTGTAGTTTATTTTGGGATGTGGCACTATGCTGGTCAGTGCAATACCAACATAATTTCTTCCTCTAGAGGAGGAACCACGTTCCAAAAACATGCAGTTGCGTTAATGGGCTTTCCTCCAAAATGTACCTTAGACTGTAATAATGACATATGACTATGGTAGGGACCATTAGATTGTAAGCCCCTTGAGGGACAGCTAGTGATATAACTATGGACTTTTTAAAGCACTGTGTAATATGATGGAGCTATATAAATAGTGTGTAGTAGTAGTAGTAATATTGCCGTAGCCAACCACAAGTTTAAAATGGTCCTAAAAGTAATATTGTATTTTCAGTAGATGCGTAAGAGATAAGGTGACAATATTTGTTCTTGTTAGAGTTTATTTTGGTGAGATCTTTTTGTTTGAGGTCCTTGACAATTGATATTTATGCATTTTTTATTGTATATTATAGAAACATGCTTGACCCGGGTAGCTCTAAGGTAGTCGTTCACCATTTGCCTCAAGCCCCCCTTCCCACCCCCAAAAAAACTCTATACCACAGTTTAGAACTAATTGGCTGAGACATCTATTTATTAACAACAACTTCTGAACAATTCTGAACAATTTACCATAAATACATACATATATATAAATAACCACACTTTGAACAAATAACCCCACCCATTTAAATAACTTAATTTTCTGTAAAATGCCTTCTCAGGATCCAAACTGCTTCTAATACAGCTATGCAGTGAGGTTGAACCACACTAGAGCCACAAAAGGAACTTGCTGAAATACTTCTCTACCACCAAAATCCTTGTGGGCGGGTGGGAAGTTCTCCAAATCCTCCAGCTTTCTGATGCCCTCCTCTCTTGACCTAACCCTTTTAACACTTTCCCCACCACTCCACCCCCTTACATCACCCCACCATCTTACTCCTCCCTGACTCTCCATTACCCTAGCAGGACTGGATCTCCATAGCCGCCAGTCATTTAGGCCCTTTGCATATGTTACTTTATGTTTTTGCTCTGGACCTACCTGGAGGTGCTGAAGCCTGCCAAGCTGGGAATGAAGACCACAAACTCCAAAGTGGACAGAAATTATGGCAAGGATCAAATTTTTGGAAGAGAACAGTTGCCTAAAACTAAATGATTATTTTTAAGGATTATTTCGCTTTTATTAGTATATTAGTAAGTATAGCACATGCAGTACATCGTGGAGTTTCCCAGATGCTTGTTGCTGTTGACATGAGTGTTGGTATGTGGGGATGAGTGAGCAAACCTAAAATTCGATCTCACGGCGAATCGGGCCATTCTAGCCTACCAAACATGTAAGCGAAAATGACCTGTGTAAATTCGGTCGTCGAGATCAAATTTTTTGGGACCTGCAAGAGCAATCAGGGGAGCGGAGCTGACAGCAGGAGTCCCATGGCTGTGTTCATCATGAATGAATGCAGCCGTGGGAATGATCCTGAGAAGATTCCCAGGGCTGCATTCATTGATAACCACATGTTGGGACTCACACTGACAGGAAGAGTACCGCGGCTGCATTCATGAATGTAGCCACGGTACTCCTCCTGTAATGGTTTCCTCGATCTTCCAAATTTCGCCCTACCAATTTTGCGGACCCACCGGAAGTACGAGGAAATTTGTGCGAGAATGTCAGAGGCATTCTTGCTCATCCCTATTGGTATGCATTATGTTAGGGAGACCATTCATTTGTATTAGCTTCCCAATGCATCATTATACATAGGAAAATTGTGTGTGCACTTTACAGAATACACAGTGTGGTGCTCTGTTTTTGTGTATTGTGTTGCAGTGCGCTGTTACACATTTAGGTTCAATTAAGCCAGACTTTTCACCATTTTTTTTTTTAGGAAAGGGAGACAGGGGAGACCCCTTACCTTCTTTTTTTACTGTTGCAGTGGTAAAGACCCAGTGGGAAACCCATAGCCCTAGGATACCTATGTCACATATCCCAGGAGGCTTTGGGCTGCTCATTCTGGGCATGCCCCATCTTGGGTTTACGTAGAAGAACTTTTCCCACAATGTAAAAAGACAGACAAAGGTGGCAGCACCCACTGGTTCCTTCATACTGGAACGAAGAAGGAGTCTAGGAAAGAGCAGGATGGAATGGAAGCCAATTGTGTGATCGAAGGCTCTGAGTAAGTAAAGGTAAGTGTCATTTTTTAATTAAAGTTCCACTTTATAGCTAAATTTGTAATCCACTAATATTATGATTTCTTTGTTGACTTTCTCTCTCTCAAAATGGTAATAAAATTACTGAATAAAACCTTTTTTCTTGTTAATACAAACATTTAAATTTTAATATTTTTAAATCCTGTGCCTTCATTACTAAATCTGTGCAATGCATGCAGAATATAGGTAATGGGAGAAGCTGACAAGGTCCAACAAGCGATGATGAGTTTCCACAACAAACAGAACTGAAATCCAGTGAATGAAAAGGATGAGCCAATTTTGGTTAGGAGAAAGGTTCTGGATGATGCTGGAAGACCTCTATGTTCTAAATGGGGCAGGCTCTATGTAATGTGCACAGCTTCTAATGCACACTGTGCAATGCTCACAATGTGCAGTGAAATCAGACTAAACTATATTACTACAAAAAATTAGGCGGTATAACTGTGCAAGACTAAACATAAGGATCATTATGTATCCAGAATTCAGCTTTATGCATATTACCTAGAAATGTGCAATGTAATTTTCAAATACATACATCGCTTGGTAGCTGGAGAAGTACAGAAAGTACAAAAGGTTGCCAGCAATAATGAGTACTTATCATGGATAGATCCTTAATTCAGCATTAGCTCTGCCTTTTCACAAGAGATTACATTGAGTCTGCAAGCTACATAACGTGTAGCAAGTACTGATTAGAAATACATGGTTAAAGAAAAAAAAAATCTGTATTTTGCAGCTTTCTAACAACCGTAAAACTGAAGTGCATTATGATCTGAAAATACAGCTTTGTGTTAGAGAAGACTGAGAATATGTGATTCCAGTCTACTATCAACATGATATCTAACAGATGTTGAGGTGTTAGAATGATTTATGAATATGATTAACAACAAATTTCAATACAGACATTGAAATAATGTTTCTGCACATCAAGTGGGCTAATCAGACTTTCCTCCACTCGCTACACTGGCTGCAAAATGAGAACATCCAGTTCATTTTATTCTGCAATCCAAATATAGGCTCTGTTTGCAGCCCACCTACAGACTTCAGGCCATCTAGTCTGTTTTTCATTTTTTAGTAAGCTGTCATTGTTTTATATTGTGTTAGAAATGCATCTAACTAATTATAATACATGATATTTGAAAGATAATTTAAGATAAGTTACCAATATTTTTTGGGGTGAGAATTAGGTATTAGGATTTAATAACCTAATGTCTTCTCTAAATTCTGTCTACTAGCAATGTGCCATCTGCTGCTTCTCAGCAGTGTTGCTCAAACACCTATATATCTAAATTTTTGTAGCAGTACTAAATTCTTGACCTATTTTATATTATGACACCCACACGCCAGGGTTTGGTGGAACCCTAGGATTCCTCCAAAGGTTGCCAGGGTTTTTTTTGAATTGTGGATAATTGACCTCTCATTTTGCGGTGCCTACATGGTTCTTGACCCAACACTACTACAGAATTAGCAGCATGCCAACAGAGATCATTTTATCTTTCTTTAATGGCGGCATTTAGAACACGATTGAAAAGGGAAAATTCTTCCAGTTGACCACTAATGTAAGGGTCAGCTTAATCCACTGATACCTAATGAAATGGTTTTATCATGGGGTCCCCAAAACCTGAAAAAAAAATTAAAATAGTAAGAGTTCCCTGGGGTAAAATAGTTAAGAAAATGTGTTTAAAAAGGCTTTAATGCATGACTAAGTAACCAATAATAAGTCATCTTCTGTGCAGTGTGCTCAAAACTATGACAAATGACTTCTGATTGATGGGTAGGGGTTACGGCCTAATGTACATTGCATTTGTTTTTAAAAAGTTAACCTACTAAGTTGTATTAACGTTTCAAGCAGTCAACTGTTAATCTTATCCAGGTTCCATGGAACCCTAGGGTTTCTCCAGAGGTTGCTAGAGGTTCCTTGAGCTTTGGATGGTTGACCTCCCATTAGCTGGTGTCTGTATGGTTCCTAAGTCAACACCGCTTGGAAGAGCCAACAGCACGCTACCAGAAATGATTTTATTTGTATTTAGGGGAACAGTTGCTAATGATAATGCTAATGCTAATGTAACATCAACAAACTAAGGGTTTCCTCAGGGTTAAGCAACTGTGAAACGATCATTTAAAGCATTGCCTAATATTCCCCAAACCAAGTACATACTAACCTGGAAATTTGAAAAAGTACATCTGATTAATGGTCAGTTGACGGTCCAGAAACTGACATGCAGTCAAGTAGACTTTTTACTAGCAAGCTCGATTCATACAGACATTCTTAATGCAAGATATGAAGTCTAAATGCAGTGGATATAAAAAGTTTGTGATGCAAAAAAATGAAACCCCATTCAATTATTTCAAAACCTTTTTTCACCTTCCATGTGACCTAAAATCTGATAATTCAATTAAAAATTACCAGATCTGAAAAAACATAAAAAATAAATAAACATACGATAAGCTGGTTTCATAACTGAGCACACCCTTACACTAATACTCTGTTGAAGCGCCTTTTGATTTCATTCCAGCATTTAGTCTACTTGGGTCGGAATTTATCAGCATGGCACATCTTGACTTGGCAATATTTTCCTATTTGCAAAAGCTCTCCAAATCTGTCGGATTGTGATGACATCTATTGTGCACAGCCTTCTTCAGGTGACCCCACAGATTTTCTATAGGATTTACGTAGGTCTGGGCTCTGGCTGGGCAATTTTAAAGCTTAAATTTTCTTCTAGTGAGGCAATTCTTTTTTTGTTGGTCCCTATTTACAGATTCATAGGGTGCAAAACCATAACTATACAGCAAAATCTATATCTTCTAGAGGAAGTTTACCAACTCGCATTTCACCTCTTGGCTTCTCCAGGGGTATTGTGAGAACGTTAAGTGCTGTTACGTAAAAAAAAATTGTATGTGAGCCATAAGTTTGAAAGATATCAATTCTAATGGGGTGTGTACACTTTTTACATCCACTGTAGGTAGTAATATTATAGTGTGTTCTAAATATTACAGACCCGGTCAGATCTCCCCCCTCTCATATGCAATTTAAATTTGGCTCATGGTGTGGGGTATGGTCATCCCCCCCCCCCCCCCCCCAATGTTAGTACATAGGACTACAATAGGGGGCTCAAGGCAGCATTTTATCCTAAGGTATTATATTTTTATCCAAAAAGTGTTTAAAAATAAATGAAACAGACTTTGGTAAATATGTGTTTGGAGTATTACTGATTTATTAACTTTCTTCTTACAAACTATTTTTCTTCTGTTCTTCATGCAAACCTTAATTAATATTTGTAAAGTATATAACAGAAATGGAACAAAAATGATTGCAATGTTTCCATCAGAATGCAGGAAGCTTAATTAATATCTTACCCAGACAAGGCTTTATCTGCGATTACAGTAGCGTGCAGATGTGTTGTGAACCAGTCTTCAGCGCTGGAAGCACAGATGAAAACAGGCACTCTTAAGATGGATTACTGGCAGAATTAAAGTCTTGCTCCTTTGCCCTTACAGGTCCTCCCATCAATATTACTCAGGCATAATAGGGAAGCAGGAATGTAGAAAATACATTGGTTGACAGAACAAGGACAATGTGAAACAGAGTCATGTGGCTGGCATTGGATGCTCCATCATAAAGCAATAACATCATGAGGGTGATGACCTAGTTTTATGATTAAAAGATCTCCTGCAGTACTCTGTCCTCTATATTCTTTTCTCCCACAAGCAAAGCCCAATCAAAAAAAAAAACTATCCCAATAGGATACATACTTGATGGGTGAAAACAGCAGGAAAGGCACCGCTGAGCTGTAGATATAAATATGTACACGGCACGGAAGGGTAACCTTCTTGCCTCAGCGGGTAAAATAGCTCTGACCGGCTGTGTATCTAATAATCTGATTAAACTTGTGGACAAGTTTGTAGTTTTCTACATGTGTTGGTGACACCCTGCTGGTATTTATTTTCCTCATAAAAAGACCGTTGAGCTTGTTTATAAAAATCAGCAAAATAATTACTTGTTTCGGTTCAGTTCACCTTATTTTGCTGCTAAATTTTTCCCCGTTTACAGAAGCTCAAATTGTACAGCTGCGATAAAACGGTGGAAAATCTTTAAAATGCCGCAAAACTGCCAATAGATTTAGTTTGTTTATTTGATGTTTCTTGACGTTGTGAGAAAGTGTGAAAGTGGCCAAAGTAACTTTTCCTAAAGAAAATTCAGAAATTCTAATCTCCACAAAAAACAGAGCCAACGTGAGTTTCATGAAAACACCTCTTATGTTAAAATATCTTTTTATGTAGGGATCAATAAATGGGATCAAACTTCTTGGAGTGTTTTAGTATCCAGGTCAGATCTCTATCCTCAAATTCTCTTACTAGATTCAGCAAACTTGGTGTGACCGTCTAAAAGAAGTTTAATGCTGAGGTGTGACCATACAAAGCCAGGATAACATATGCAAGATTTAAAGTCAAAGGCCAAGCAAAATGTTTTTTGTATTTAGTTTTTCAGTGGGAAAGGGTTTTTAATCAGTGTTTGTGTTCCCTTTCCTTCATCCCCGGAGTTATTGACCCACCCTTCTCGTATCATGGTCCTTGGTCTGGACAGTTATGCTCATTTTGCAACACGTCTTGTTGTGTCTGGTTCTCCAATGTTATATACACAGTTGATCTGCCTTTTTCAACCTTTTTAACATGGGGGACTCTTGAAATAACTTTCCGGTCTTCAGGGAACCCACTGCTATATTTATTATATTCCCAGCTCACAGTATATTAGTGTAGGGACAAGAAGAAAGATTGCCTCTTACATTGCTGGCCTGTGGGTAACCCCTTACAATCTCTGGAGATGCTCCTCGATTCCGCAGAACCCTGGTTTAGAAACTCTGTCCTAAATAGTTGGTTGGTTTAAAACAAAAATTTTGCATGAGACCCACCTTCGTAGTGGATCATCAAATTGGGATGACCACAGTCATTTCCTATGAAGGGTGCAGCAGGGAGCCTGTGCTGCAGGTACAGAAACTGATCCTCTACCGTCACTGGAAACCATTAGTAAAGAATGTTTCCAAGTATAGAAATGTATCTTCTATACATAGTGTTTTCTTCCAATTATGGGCTTCTGCGCTGAACTTACTATATCAGCTTTGTTTCAGAAAATCTTAGTAATGTCTTCCTGTATAGCAGTTTTTAATTTGCATAGAGTGGAACAAGGCAGCTGATTCCAAGTTCCATGCTCTTCTCTTGTACCCATCAAAGATCTTTGAAGCCAAGTTAGAAGAAGTTGTTGATCTGGATCTGCAGTGACATCTTTTGCAGGTCCATGGCTTGGATGTTCTTCTCATTTAGCCATACATTTGGCCTGATTTATTCAAGATAGACTATCACGGGAGAACTTAGGTGACCCAGCAAACTTGTAAAGGATCTAGTATGGTATTGAAAACATTTGCCAAATACTAGCAAATATTTTTAAGAAACCCATACCATGTTTGCTGGATCAACCATGACAGTCTATCTTCTTCAGCTTTGGAGATCTTTAATAAATCAGGCCCATAGAGAGAACTGATTATGGTGCAATGGCTAGACGAGAACTATCACAGCCTGGTTGGGATTCATGTTCCTCCACAAAAAAAGGGATAGTTTGTCAATAACTGTAAAAGTACAAAGCTGTCAAGAAAAAGTGGCATTTTAGGGATGGTTGTTTTTTCTTTTAGTTAGAAGCTGTGATGGCAGAGGCACAAGCAAGTTTCACATCGTTGGAGTTACGGGCCGTCATGAAGTTTTTGTTGCTCCAGGGAAAGTCAGCAAGCCACATTCACACTGAGATGTCACAAACACTGGGAGAGAAGTGTCCTTCTATTCCCTGGAGAAATCAAAACTTCATGACGGCCGTAACTCCAACGATGTAAAACTTGCTTGTGCCTCTGCCATCACAGCTTCTCACTAAAAGAAAAAACAGTTTTAAGATTTGCAAAGACCTGATATTTGCACAGTTACATACTAAGAGGACCTCAACCACCCCAATCCAACCTCCTCCCACTAACACCTCACCCCTCAATGTCCTCTAATTACGGGCAGGTAGGAAGGAAGCTTTTGCATCCTCAGCTATAAATCTAACCCTCCACTTCTTGTTTTTCCATCTTTTATCCCTTCTTTTCCTTCAACCTAAAACTCAAACCTACCAATCCTTTTCCTTACTCACTTTACCTCCTCTTCTTCCCTTCCCTTATCTCTTCCCCTACCTGATCACCTAGTCCCTGGTCATGCCAGCCCTCCGCTTCACCCCTCTCCTTGTCAGCTCCAGGCCTTTCTTTAATACAAGTGACAGACTTCATCAAACATGTTTCTTTTTTTTAACCTAAAGGAATAATATAGTATAGAAACTACTTATGTAATAATCTATTTCATACTGTGCTTTCAATCTAAACAGAATTGTAGTTTCCATTATTTTTCTGGATCATACCTTGCCATTTTTTCTCCTGCTTGTTTTAGTTGGACTTGCTATATGTCTTGAGCTATTCTATAACTCACATTTTGGTAAGCCATTTGGTTTTGTCTGTTATCTGTAAAATGCAAGGCAATCCCAATCTGTAGTGAGCAGCCTGTGAGTTCTATAGTCAAACCAATTAAGAAGAGGAAACACTTTTTTAGAGCTTACACTTCAATGACAGCATTTCATCACTACTGGTGATGTTTTATTTGCCAGTAAACTAATATTTAGACATTAAGATTTTTTTTTTTTTTTTTACTAGCACAATAATTGCATTGCTTTGTTTTGGAATTAAATAAAGAGCCATGTTTGTTGCAGGTCCTGATGAAGCAGCATTGGCACAAAACATGTGCAGCCACCCATGGAACGATTACAATCAGTTCTCACTAAACCTAGGGTCACATTTCACTATGTTATAGATTTAAATTCCACTTTATTTGGCTTTATCCACCTTTGTCCTGCTAGATAGATTTCTGAATACTTGGGTATGTATTGTGCTTTCCTCTTGGATTTAGAAGTCATTCAGATATGGATACATACAGATGACACATCATAATTGTATGTAGAACAGGGTCTTAGGACATTGGTGTACCTATTTTAAGGTTTGTTTTTTTTCTTAATATACAGAAAACTTTTTTATATACAGTACAGATTCAGAAGAAGAAAAAAAAAAGAAAACGGGGAGTTTCTTTTGCCACAAAATCAGGTATGGGATGTATGAAAGTGACATCAACTTTATTAAACATAAATGTTGTACAATCATAAGTCAGTTACAAGGAGAGATTCACACAATCATCAAAATCCGATATGTTGGTTAGTCCAGATCCGTTGTGGAACAAGCCTCTACACAGAGATCTGATCCTGAAAAATATCCTCCGGTCCAAGATTACTGGGCCAGCCCACATAAAAGGGGAGGGTTAAGACAAGTACATGAAATGTTTGCTGCTCCTATAAAAACTTTACAAATTTTTTGAATTTGAATAGAAGGATCTCTAGTGACCAGTTGAAAGGTTTGTACAAGTCTTGGGTAATGGAAAGGTCCCAGTTTAAAGCTGTCTGTGTTGAACATGGATCATCAATTCCTAACAGCAAAGGTGCTGTCAATATGGCAAAATGAGTTGGGCAACAAGACCAAATTTATGTTTTATAATGTTGATTTTACTTTACTACATTACATTCATGATTGTGTTCCAAAAGAAATCCCCTGGTTTCTTCCTATCTTTCTCCTTCTAAATATGTAATTTTAGAGGTTGGCACTGTTACAACTCATCAGAAAGGAAGAAGAGAATATTATTTTAATATACTAACTAATAATTTATATACAGAACACTTATTTTAAAAGTGTATATGGATAAGTGTTTATGTGTTATGAATATTTCATAGTATTCTTGAGTAGTACATGCCCATAAAGTGTAGCCCTATCTGGTGCTTTTGATTTGGAATGACAAGGAGAGCAATTGACCTTGAAAATTACCATAACTGGATGAAAATTTGGATTGGCTACATTTATATATTCAGAAATCCAAGATTTTCCTTTCAAAACTTCCCATTTTAAGCATCTAATCTGAGAATTCAAATACAGAGTACTGTACTCCTGCCAGATGCTAAGTTGACTTTCTATGATCCATTGCAAACTGGCGTCTTGCTTAGTGATAAAGTATTTTTCTGGCATATATCCCATACAGTAATAATCGTAGATACAATCACTTTGGGTACAAGTGTTGCAGGAATTTGAAATTAATGACACTAGTAGATTATTTTCTTTTCAGTGGAATGATTGATTTTAAAATTAAATTAAATTTCTTGATGGGCTCACAGGAATCCACAACCTCCATTGCAAGGGCCCCTAAGAGCTTCTGATCTTGGCATGACACCACAACAATGGTGGTTTCAAAGAGAACATAGGTATATAGTTAGTCAGACTTAAAAAAAGACATATATTCCTCAAGTTTAACTATCAAGGAAACAAACATATTCCAAATAAATTCCTATAGACCTAGCGAGTCCACTAGAGAAAGGTAAAAAAAACTTCCTTCCTGATTCCATTAGGGCACGTGGTTGTTCTCTGGATCAACAGTCTCTGTTGTCTTTAGTTTCAAATTTTAATACCCATATATATTCTGTGCTTCTAGAAATCATCCAGCTTTTTCTTAAAGCAATCTATAGAACTTGCTGAAAGTTCTTTCTGAGGGAGCCGATTCCCCATTTTCACGGACCTTACAGTGAAGAATCCCTTCCTTATCTGAAGATTAAATTTCTTTTCCTCCAGACGCAAAGAGTGCCCCTTGTTCTTGTAATGACCTTAAAGTGAATAATTGGGAAGCAAGTTCTCTATATTGACCGCTTATATGTTTACATAGGGTATTCATATCCCCCATTAAACCCCCCCCAACCAAATCTAACACAACACACATTCTTAGCACCCAACAGACAGTAGTGTGAGTGGAAGCATTGATTTGTATATGAACTATATTGAATGTAATTTCTAACAGCCTCATGTGATGTATCCTCAGTCTCCGAGTATGTTCTGCATCTTGTTTCAAATTTCCAACCACACCTGTACCAAGTCCACATCTTCTGACCATCCCCTGTATCAAATTTAAACTCTCCGACCATCCTCTGTCTCATATATGCATTTAATCATCTCATTTTTAGGTCCACATTCTCTCATCACCTCCTGCAGCATTTCCACAGTCTCTTACCATCTCCTGCAGCATGTCCACAATCTGTGGCCTTTTTCAATGGCATTTCCACCACCATTTGCACCCTATTAAAAGCAGCAGTAAATCCAAAACAATAAATCACACTTACCTTCAATCCGCTGATTAGTCTATCTGTCGGGAGCTTTCTTCCATCAGGTCTCGTTATCTGTCTTCGGTCTGGCCCAGAGGAAACACCAGTCACCGCCATAGTCTCCCTTCTTGTTACTGCTGCACCCGATCTTGCACTGCGCAGATGTCAGATCGTGTGATGTAGATTTGGAAAAAAATTGCTGATTTTTCCGTATTGATGAAAGGTTATCTCGGCATGCACAGAAGGAGCAGCCAAGATCCTCCCAGGATAGGTGACATAGGTAACCCGGGAGGCTCTGTGCTCCCATTATTTCGTGATTGAGAATAATGGGGGCGGTGCTGCACCATTTTTTTTTTAACACAAATTTTTTACCTAAAATGAAAGGGTTGTCTACCTTTTTGTGTAAAGTAAAATTTATGAGTTTAGGTACTCTTTAACTATCTCATGTAGCTTATCCAAAATCTCTGATTATCTCTTGTAGCATTTCCACATTCCCTAACTATTGCCTACAGCAGGTCTACCATTAGTGACCATCATGTGTAGCATGTCCATACTCTCCACCCATCTTTTGTAACAAGTCCACAGACCTAAACAGTCACCTGTCAAGCCCACAGCTGAAAGCCATTTACCTTGCTATATTACCAACACTGGGTTGGATCATTAAAGGATGATAACTGATTGGTTGCTGTTGGCTTTTGCATTCTCCTTTTCTAATATTTTGTTATACCATCCAAACAGACATATTTTATGCAGAGAAAATACACAACACCACTGTAAGATAAAAACATAAAACAGTCCACTTCTTCCAATGTATTTATCTGTTTGCTTTACTTTGAATTCTCCTATGTAACAGATTGTATAATATTTTGCGGTCTTGGCAGCTTGAACATAAATATGCAGAAATAAGCAAAGAAGAAAAGCAGAAAACTGTAAAGAATATTTCAGAAACAAATCAAAAACAAAATAATTGAACAAAAAATGTACAGTTTTAAGGTTCAGATCATTATTTGCAGAAGTTTAGCAATGATTGCTAAATGGCTATAGAATTAACACTGCATTTGGAAGCATTCACTGTTAGAATTAGCAGATACGCCAAATGTGTGTTGCCATATGTGTTAGATGCGAATATACTGGATAATTTCTTGCTGATCAAGTGCAATATATCTTCACGTTTAACTAATGCACCTAAAATCTACAAATTAAAAGAGGCAGAAATATCAAGACAACCACTAACGCTGTTATCTGTATCAGCACTTGCAATACGTTTGAGTTTTCTTGTAAAATGTATAGATTTTTTAAATTAC
>NC_092859.1:151084690-151128239 GCF_032062135.1 Pyxicephalus adspersus
ACATGAGTGTTCATTCTCAGCACAATGGCTGTGCCAAGATTGAGTACCTACCTTGGCCTTTCTGTGTCACACTTAGCTTTATTAGGTTGCCCTATGCATTTAAGGTAATACTTTCATAGGGCAATTAGGAAAATAAAGCCATCATGTAGCATCTAAAGAGAAGCCATCACTAGGAAACAAACAAATATGACGGCAAGTAGGAATACATTTGGTAATTCATGAATGGTTAATGGACATCGGGACTTTGTGCTTTAACCTCCTTCCCCCAATAAATTTGGTGACAATACTACTTTCAGGCAATTTTTGCAATTAACTCCACTGACTTCGAAATTTTGACTGAATGTTAGCCTTTTTGGTTCTTTAAAAATATAATTGAAAAACAGTTTGAATTTGTAATTACCTCTAGGAACAAGCATGTGGGTTAGAAAACTTGGCTTCATTGGCTTTGCAAATCTACATGATTGTCCTGGGTCAGTATATGAGAATCCATACACAGTTAGTTAACCAGCGATTTTGTCAGCAATGACAACCTTTGTCAGTACAACAACCTTTGCACAGTACAGGTTTTATTGACTAGTGTGGCCCCGAAGCCTTCCTATTCACCCAACACTTTTTGCTGCCCCATCTCCCCTCACCTAATAAACGCACTTACACAACATGTTGGAACAATTCGAATGGAACAGCCGTTTTTTTATTAACACAAATTCTTTACTTATTAACCAACAGTTTCACTTTAAAGTTACAAAGCACACATAACAATAACTTATCAATAATTTACCCAAACCCCGTTTATCCACATGACATTTTTGACAGCTTTTCAGGGGAGGCCTCCAAACACCACAATCTCAAGCGACCTAGGGTTGCAATAACTTGATATTTTTGGCTTCCAGCCACCACAACCCTTGCTCGGGTGCCGATATTAGCCATTTGCAGGAGCAACAGCATTGCTAATTTACCACACCTTTTAAAGCTCCAGGGACACCCATACCACAGATAGGTTTCAAATGCCTTCTAGAAACCCAACCCATAAACAACCCTATAACTTACCACTCCACCAGACACACGGGCGGGAAACTTTTCCTTACTAGCTTAAACTGCTTTACCCCTCCCCTCCCCTTGGCCTATTTCACACCTCCTTGACCCTTCCCACCCCTTTTTCCTTAACCAATCACCTCACAAACCCCTTGTTTCTACAAATTTCTTTTACCTTCGCCTTACCAGGAGGCTCTGGGCCCCCTATCATGCAGGTCTTATGTCTACGCTCCTTGTTTCCTTTCGGTTCCAGAACTATCATTAGGTTCAGCCTTACAAACTAGGAATACATAACTGTCTTGTAAGCTTGGGAATGGCTACTTCCATCTGAGAATTTTGAGACAGGTGTCTGATGTCTAGTTAGATTTCTTTTACCTGTCAAAAAGTGCATTGATAAGGAAAGCAGAGCTTTTGATGGATACATCTAAATCCAAACTGTGACACCATGTGTTGCTTTTGTTGGCATTACTTGGCCCATTAACAAGACTTCTTGGTACAGAAAGCTGGAAACCATTCATTTTGAAATCAAGTCAATTACAGATTAGAGTCTGAGCCCGTGGCAGGACAGTCCTAATAATCCTCCAGAATCTCTGTGGCTGCAGACACAGTCCTTCATGCTGACTTCACATATGTCATGTTCATTTCAGCTGGCTCTCTGTTTTAAACTTTTAATCATGTCAAAGAAATCATTTCAAAATGATTTCTTATCTGTTCTTTTGCTGTGAATATATCTGAAATATATGTACTATGGATGTGGATTTATTACTTATATAGCAGGGGGTCACCAACACCTGAAAGATATTTCAGAGGGTTCCCCCATGGTAAAATGGTCAAGAGATTCTGGTTTAAGTGGTTGAAACAGCCATGAGAAAAAAAGTGACCATTCGGAACTTAGGCAGTCTTTAAATTTGTTCAAACCTGTCATTGTCAAATTTTTGGACAGCTGAATAGGCGTAGAAAAAAACAGTCACATAAAAAAAGAATAGTACCAAATTTTTAAGGTTAAGATCTTTGTGTCCTTGTCTTTCCATTCCTTCCCTAGAGACAGGGAAAATAGGAACGAGTCTCTAAAAAATATGGAAAATTCAATTAGTTGTTGCCAAGGCACTGCCATGCTCACCTGATCTTCTTCTGGATTTCAGATTTTCATTCATCTTGATTGGCTAGGCCAGAATGATGTAACGCCTGACCCTGGGAGATCCTTCCTTCCTTGCAGCTGCGGTTATGCTGGAAGGTCCAGCACTGTACACTAAGCCATGCGTGCATTTCATTTCTAAAAAGATTGGGGGCTTTCAGGTAAGTGTGACAGTCACTTCTACATTAAAAAAAACTTTCTGCAATTTATTTATTAAAAGTTTATTCCCATTTTAATTTTCAGTCTTTTGCTTTTTGTTTTTAAATGCAGAAATGCAAGACGATGAATGGTGCCCACTGCATAATCTAACAATGGGCTCACAGCCCGAGAACAATTGGCAATGTAAATAATATATATGAGCCTGGTTTTGGTTACCAGGATCGTTGGTTACCAGAACCACCCCAATGGGGACACTAAAAATTCATTTGTATTTGACTCAAACCAAACCTACAAGCCCGGAACGTTTGCTGAATCTTGAATAAATTGAATGGGTTCGTCCATTATTACCAAAGACACTGGGTCAGTAAGATAAGAAGACCTACCTCATCTAGCTTATGGGGAGACAGACATCAGTATAAACCAGACAAGGTTCTACGTGTTTCTGAAAAAAAATTTTAACAGTATATACGCAAGTAAGTTAAAGAGAACAATAGTTTTTTATTCTCTTTATTTATTAGTAACAGTTGAAGGATTCAATTCATTGGTGTGTCTTTAAAAACCCATGGTTAAACCCTACCTCCTACTGATAAGTGCACTTATGAACTTGTGTTAGGGGATTTAAAAAGAAGTACTTGTATGATCCTAAGCACAAATATATGCCATACAAACCTGAAGAATCGGGATGTGTCAATGGCTCTTTGTTGGACACACAGCTAAAAGTCAGAACTGATGAAAATTAAACAGTTTAGTTCAGGTAATTGTGAAAACAATACTGTAACTCCCTGGTCCAGCACCAATAATCACCACATGGCTCTCCTCCAATGTAGCACTGAAGTCTTCATCTATGGCAGGCCACCGCTCGGGAGCATAACTGCACCTCCCAACACACCGTTGCCACCAGGTCCTATGTGTACAATGAATGGCATCTGGTGAAGGACAAAGGACTAGCTGCCCACAGATAATGCAAAACAAGGTTCTTACAGAGGCAAATCTAGAATACTAACCCAGATGTGAAACATGAGTGATCAGTCCATTGGACAAGGTATCCATGGGGAAATACAAAGCAGAGTTAGGGTCACAGGCAAAAGGTCGGTCCAGGCAGCATAAAATCCAAGGGTCAGTAACAGGCAAAGTGGGCAACAGAAAATCAAACAAAATCATATCCCAGCAGCAAGTCAGCCTAGCTTAACACTGCAACAAGCACTGGGCAATGTGAGCAGAATGGCGAATAAGCCCTATCAGCCAATGACAGCACAGGATTGCTTCATGAACTAATCTTTCCTCTAAATAATAAATTAATGCAGCTAAATCAGCTGTGCACAGCCTCAGAGTGTGTGCTAGGGATGCTGATAAAATACAGCTCAGACTGCTTGGATAAAGGGAAGCAGGGGCTGCAGATATTTCTTGGTTCTCCTTGCTGCTGCAATTCGCTGGATAGAATAAACAGTGTTTGATACTGCGATGACGCACACCACGGGATTGCTGGCCAGATAAGCATCTTTTAACAAATACCTTGAAGGGTTTCATTAAAAAACAACTTAACATATATGCTATGGGCCTCATTTATTAAAACTCTCCAAGAATGGAAGATAAATTATCATGGGAGTAATTGATAGTGAGTGATCCAGCAAACGGAATGAATAGAATTATCAAACTTTCTGCATAAAATCTTACAAAAATGAGTTGCCATTGGAATGGCCAAATTCAAGTATAATTTTACTTCTCTTGAATTTCTCTGCTCTGTTATATTCAGTAAAGTGCAGTCTTCGACCAATGTACCAAGCTCTTTTTAAAATAATGGCACATGGGCCAGTGCTTAGGGAGGGGTCAGCATTGAGCATTGAGCATAGAGTTTGTAGTCTCCTTGTTTGACTCCCTTTTCTTTTTTCCACCTTTAGACAATGTTGGCTTTGCCCAGTAATACAGTTCAATAAACAGTAAATCACTTTGCCTGTCTCTTGTATAGAGTTTTGTACAGTTGAAAAGTACTGATGGAAATAAAGCAAACCCCTCATTGCCACCAATAGCGATGTGCAAAGGTTAGCACTTGACTAGGGTAGCTCGAACCTAGGCATCCATGCTTTACCAGTGTGAACTGGCATCATCGGTTAATCTGATCTGTTTTTTTTTATTTCTATATATCAACTGCTTTGTGTATTGAAAATCAATTTGAACATCATTTCTATTTTGTATTTGATATATTGGTACTATGTAGTAAAAACCTACAAAGCTAGGGACAAAAGAAAACAAACAAACAAACAAAAAAAACTTGATCATAATTAAGTATTTACCTAATGAAAAATAGAAAAAAGATTGCAAACTTTAAATGTTCAAAAAGAGAAACATGAAATATCCCAATACTTTTCACTTTGTATTGAAACCACATGAAACTTATGAAAAAATAAAATTGCCTTTACCTATTTTGTCAATGAGGCTAGGATGACTATTTTAAAATGTTGGTAAATGCAATAAAACCCTCTCTATTCAAAATTGGTCTAGAGAAGTAAACTTCATTTGTGATGTAAAAAATCTTACATTTTACCTAGATGAATAATATGAGAATATGGCACCTCTGATTGATCTTTCAATTCAAATGAATACTCAGCACCCATTACCTAATCAAGGTTAGATTCACCCCTAGCAATGGCCTTGATGTTGGCTCTGGTAACCACACTCATACCAATGGACATGTAGCACTTTCTGGTTATTGAAGGTGTTATTGTTGACCACAGATTTTATGTGAGTTTTGAGTGCAGGGAATGGTGCTAAAACATACACCACTGGTCCAATTGTTCCACATGGCAATGCCCCCAACTCTTTGAACCTTGCTTAGTGATAATGTTCAGGAAAAAATACCCACAAAAAAGAGTCATCAGTGATATGCAATATTTGGCACATGCTTTATTCACATCCCAACAAAGGTTATTCAGAAAAGCACATCACCCAATTTTCCATGTCCAGGATTCCTGCCTTCTAAGACCCCAACCGCCACCATTAAAAGCCCTAACTAATTACCAATTCCAGGCAGGGTGGGCAGAAAACGCTGTCTTCCCTCCACGCTGTCTATCCTAAAAGAGGGCCTCCCACATCCGACTTCCCCCCTTTTAAGCCCCCTCTTCGCAAACACCTCCTCCTCAACTCTTGTTCTACCCCTCCCTACATCCCTCGGACCAATTAACCCTTTCCTACCCTCTTGCTGGGGCCTTACACCCTGTCATGTAGGCCCTGCACCTAACCTTGTATGTTTACGGGCCTCACTTTATATATTGATGCAATTAGAATGACAAAGTCAGTTTAGTTTATTAGCAAATAGGATGACCAGTTTTATGTTTGTTTGAACCATTTAGTTCCAATGTGTTTCGCAGATGGGGAATTAGGCTTATTCAGAGGGGATTGGTTCACATTACCTCAAAATTTCTGTCGTGCGTTTATGGTGTGGTTAAACTTGCATTGATCAGTTAAAGAAATACTCATATGAGGGGGTCCTGTCCTAAAACAGGGGTTGTTCTTGAGGTCACTTGCAGTCAATAAATGCCCTGCTAATGTTCTGTAGATGTGATTTTGAAGGTGTGCTGGTGACAGGTTGCTATTTCTTGGACTATATATGATGGCACCATCCATTGGTGCCGAACTTTTTCACTCACAGTTACTTAGGTCTATATCTGTATATGGATTCAAACCCCCAACCCATATTGGGGTTTGGGTGGCCTTATTTTAATCAGGTTTGGCTAAACAGAATGGTGACCCAGTTGTGACAAATCCAAACATGTTGCAGTATATGTTTTTGGGGAACATTGTAGCAGCTTAGATATATTGTCAAAAATGCAATTGCAATAATTGTTGAATCTTAACATCCCACCCATGTGAAATACAAATGGAAGAATATAAACACACTGTTTTTAGACAATTTGCTACAATACCGCCTTAAAAAAAAGTCACACAGCTGCTCTATTCCTCGCATGGTGCACAAGTTATTGTAACTTCCCTGGAACTTGTGCACAACATTTGTCAAAATGTAGGTAGGTGACAATCATTTGCCGAACATCTTCCCTTGGCACAGAACCCAAGAGTCTTGATATAGGATTAATACCAAGCCCTGGAACGCATGAGTCAGGTTAAATCACACTTAAAGAGAAGAGCCAATGCTCTCTGCTAATACATATCATAAACAAGCAGTGTTTGCCGAGCGTAGCTGAGAAAAATAAAAGAATAAAGTTTGTATAATAAAACAACGTCAGCGTGATGGATGGGAGCGAACATGCGGTTGTACAGCCCAAGATAGCAGCATTCCAGTAACAAATTGCTATTAAGCTAACGCACATTGCCTATGCACATACTTCTAGCTTGACGATTGCAAGCCTGCATAAAAAGCAGACACGGATATATTGTTTTTCAGACATTCAGTTTGTTATGGGTGCAATTATCAGCAAAGCAAATCAATAAACGCCAAATATATTATCCAAGATACGAACTGCAGGTCATGCTCTGATTACTTGCTCCCGCTATGGCTGGGCGCTGGTGATAAATATTTTACATATTTTGCTTATATGGGAAACGACCAGTTCTCACATCACTGCAGCATTTAGGAAATCAGTTTTTGGCATATAGCTTTGTGAGTTATTTGTAATCTTTTTTTGTTATTGCTCTGCATTTGTGCCTAATTTAATAGAACACAAGAAAGCCCAATTATTATTAGCATTAGCATATTTTACTGTATGATCCAGGAAAAGACTAGCAATTTATATGGTAATAAAGCATTTTGGCTTTATGACATTCCTGCTGAATTAAAATAAAGTAAAAGTAAAAAGTCAAAGTTCTCTGAATTGAAGGTATTGATAGACTGTAGATGACCACTGTGTGATGTCTGAAATTCAGAGGAGAATCAAGCAATGGGTATTCTTTGGGTTTTAAAATGACAATATTATAAAAATTGAATAAATATATTGAGAATAATTGTTGTCATGTGATACTTCCTTTGAAGGTGATCCCAAACTAAATAATAACCCCCTCCATATCACCCCTAGACATTTAAAGTAGTCATAAGCATAAAAACAAACAAAAAAAATATTTTTACCCACATGTAACTGAGTCTTCACCTATCCTGTATTTACAGGAAATGGAGTCCTTCATTGGGTGGTAATGCCCCTACCCGCATAATGTCTATACCTTCAATTGGCTGTCCATTAGTCCTCTCAAGATTCAGGAGAGACTCTGCCTATAATTACTCCAGATTAATGGAACCATCAGGGTTGGGCTGAATTAGCAGTCCTCTACTTCCAGAATTTTTCTACAGTGCGTGAAGCACTGTCCTAAATCTTGAAGCACCCAGTGCACATAATGAACAACAACAAAAAAACTAAATGCACAAGTCACACTCTTAAAGGGATTAAGACCTCCTAACATTACCTCCTGGGGTGTATTACTCCAGTCAGGAGACAAACTTTCAAGAAACCTGGCCCACCCAGCCAAAATGAGATGGCTATATTACCCTGGAAAACTGCTGAAGATATGTCCTATTCAGTAACTGGTGTAGACTCAGCTTGTGCTTGGGAGAGTCAGACCACAAGACTTTTGGACAAAACTCAACAAAAAAAGAAGTTGTTAAATAAGACCCATGTTGTGGAGACATGTGTACGTGTGCATCTTTTGTATTTGAACTCTTGACTATGACTACTCTGTAGATTTTCTTGGTAAACCATATTTCATAACATGTTGTGGAGACATGTGTACGTGTGCATCTTTTGTATTTGAACTCTTGACTATGACTACTCTGTAGATTTTCTTGGTAAACCATATTTCATAAGCCACCAACAAAATATCAATGTCACAGGCCTTTTGATGCATTCCTAACAAAACAGTATCTAAATCCTGTAAATACTCCCCTCCCTTTATACCCCTCACCAATGCTAACCACTAGGACCTGAGTTTCAAAAATGAATAATAATATGAACAAAGTTTAAAGTGTGAAAAGAGGTATCCCAGGCAGAGCCATGTTCTACACAAACTTTTCTACAAAAGTTGTGGAAGGTCAAAGTGTATACAGTTGTTGCAGCATGGAATTGATGGGCCCTTATCTCTCTTTTTTTCCTTTCTCTGTGGGTATGTTTTTTGGGTGGTAGGGGAATGTCTGCGGACTGTGCAGACTTCCATTTGGCTATTATTTGGAATGAGATTTGAGTTTGTTGAGTTTGTTGAGTATGTTGAGTAGTTGGCTTAGTGGTGAGCACTCTGGTCTTTGCAGTGCTAGGCTTCAAGTTCAAATTCCAGCCAGGATGCTATCTGCAAGGAGTTTGCAGGTTCTCCCTTTGTCTGCATGGGTTTCCTTCCACATCCCAAAAACATTAATGACTATGGTAGGGACATAAGATTGTGAGGGATAGTTAGTGACATTACTATGGACTTTTTATAGCACTGTGTAATATGTTGGATCTATATAAATACTGTATGATAATAATTTGCTGGTTGATGACCACCACCCTCACAACCACCAGCCAATGGAAACATTGCCCTTTGTGAAGCTTTAGAACAGTTTTCAGATGTTTACCTTACCAATCAAGAAGTTTAACCTAAATGGGTTTGGAGGAGTTCAATGAACTTGCACTGAACCCAAGTCAAACCAAACCTGGTGACATCTCTAACTATCGGTATCATTTTGTCTGGGTCCACATTGTTTTTGTCCACCAATTTTTGTTGGTGTAATAGTGTACTCTTTTATTCTAGTAAACCAAGTTTGGCCCCATTAAACTAGAAAAGAGATGTATGACATCAACAAAATACAATGACATTTTGCCCTATTTTTGATGCAGAGTAGACAAAATTTATCTTTCAGCCTCTCACCTCACCCCAGCCATTGTATGGCTATATCATCTGATCTTACCCGGGGTAGGGATATTGGAAGTATAAATCTAGTGGCCATAAAGGCAGTTAAGAACCTTACTTTAGCACGCACTAAAACAAAACAAGCCCCTTCCCCCCATCCCCAATCTCATTGCTATGACAACATTTTGGAATGTTTTATAAAGTAATATTTTATGTTATGCAAAGATTTGAGCATGATTCAGTCAGTTAGATGAAGTCCATTTAAAGAAGTTTAAGGAGTTTGAATGAGGCTGCAATCAGGGACGCTGTAAAGAACATCTTTATATTATATAATAAGTGCATAAGGTAACACAAATATATGTGGTATGTGAGTGCCGAATTCGGAACATTTCCCAAACGCGTTTGATTTATGTAAGACTACTTTATTACAGTAATTATCTTGGTGGTTTTGGAGCAGTTATATTTTGTTTAAGTATCTTACTGCGCATTTATACATATTATTTTCCCTTGCGGTGTATAGCACATTTAATCTTTATATCCCTGGGTGTTCCATACCTTAATCACCAGACCAATTTCAACAGTTTTGTGCTGCATCAACAAGATTTTTTTTTTTTTACATATTTTTTAGTTTACACAACTACATTGTCTCTGCAGGGTATATAATTTTTGAAGTATATGGAAATGCATCCTTATAAGCTAATTTAGATTTGGTTATTTGAAAGTGAAAATATACCTTTTGGATAATGGCGTTCTGTCTGCTTTAGAACTGCATCTGAGTATGGAAAATACTGTTCTCATTACCATGGTCTTACCTTTCACAAACAACAACTTTTGTTGCGCACCAGATCCGAGAGCACAGCTTTCTGTTAAACTAGACAGCACAGCAATCAGACTTTTCATACCCACGGTGCAAAAATGCATGATTGGCAGTTCCTGGCCACCAATCTGCTGCTATGTGCTGAGGAGCAGCAAAACGCACTACAGGTAACCAAATTGGCATGCGCAAATTTTCAAACAACAGCCGTGCACCCAAACCAAAAGGTGTTGTGATCTACCACCATTGCTACTACATGCAACTGTGTGCAAAAAATGGTTCCCAACCTCTCCCATTATCCATGGTTCAGGACGCAGCACAACACTGGTCTATTGGTCTGAAATACATTTCCGCAACCCATACCTTGTACAAGGAACATAAATTTAGGAAAAAAAAACAGTAAAATTATATAATGTGAACCTTATATATACAGTAGCACTAGCTGGGGAAATAATTTCCATCTGCAAATCTACCAAATCCCATGCATAGCAGTTCTTGCTTCTTGAGGATTTGTACACTGCAGTTCATTGTGGACTCAGTGGTCATTGCAAAATCTCTCTTAATAAGCGCTCTTTCAGGCTTCTAGTAAACTGCAATGCTGTACTGCATGCTTATCCCCCAATCCAACCTCTCCTATTCAACTATATGGGAGCAGTTCCCAAAAACATTTGAGAAAGTGTTGGCATTTGCATTGCGATTTCTTTTGTGGAACAGTTCTTGATGATGAAATGTTGCTTCTTGTTGCACAGTTGCTTTTCCTCCTCTAGAGGAAGAAACATATTGCTACCCCAATGCAAGGGCAACGTGTCCCATGCTTCCTCAGTGGGTTGTGGGAACCATCATGTAGCTAGTGCTGTTGTGAGGGTTCAGCTGAATCCTCTGCCACTCCAAGGAATCTATGCTCCATGGTTTTGACTGGTCCTTACTTCTTACCCCTACCCTCAGTGTAAAGGTTTCTCTATAAGGCCTTGAACAACACCACTAGCTTTGAGGGAGCCCACGTGGAGAAACCCGTCAGGACCTAAGACCAATCTATTACTTTATGGTGTATACTTGGTTTTTCTATTTGTTGGATTTCATGTATTTTAGTTAGGAGAAACTTGTTTAGAATTGTACTTTACAAATCCCACTGTAAGGTTTGGGATATGAAGTTGAATTAATTGTGAGATGTGCAATTGATGTGTTTGCAATATTTATATTTAATAAGTGTCTGTATCACCACACATATTTATCTGTAAACTTTATTGCCATAAAAAAACCTATTCTATTATATCCTTTTTATTTATTCTTTTCCACTTACTATTGAGGGACTGGCATACAGCAGAATCCAATTAAATACAAAAGAAAGAAGAAATCACCAATATACTTTCTGTTCTGGTAAACATTTGTATAGATGTTAGATTTTTGCTGCTGTAGATGATTATCTTGGCTGAAAATCTAGCACAGGTTTCTTAACCAGGGTTCCTTCAAAGGTTGCTACGGGTTCCATTTTGGCAATCTGTAAGGGTCACAGCAAAGTAAGAGGAATTCTTCCCATTGACCTCCACACTAATATACTGTGAACTGTGGATATAGTCAGTTTAGAAGGGGTTCCCTAAGACTTGAAAGTTATCTCAAAGGATTTCCCCATGTATAAAAGGTGGAGGCAGGCTGATCTAGCATGTGTACAGGTATCACATGATGTTGCTTAGCATATCACTGTGCCAAATCACTAGATGACTAACCACCAACGACTCTTATAGTTAAATGTAGAGAAAGCAGCAGAATACTCTTACCTTCTTCATAGGGACACAGCATTCTGCAGCAGACTGGTGGCACACAAGAGGTCAATGAAGAATTAGAAGGGCATATAGGCAGGGCTTTTCTTCTCATTGAATGCACTGGAACTGAGTTCCGGCACATTTTTTTTGACGGATTTTAAAAGTCTGTGAAGGGAAACAGCTGACAGTGAAAAAAACAGATCAGCCTGTAAATAGAGGCTGCACATGCGTGCTTCAATACTGAACAGTGGCTGAGCAGCCTAAGTGCTTGGGATGAGTCATAATGTGCAGTGTGAGCTGTGTGACCTGTGACAACATTTGAGTAGGGCCAGTTGTTTAAATGTGCATGACAATTTCCCAACAGTAGTTCAGAATATTCTGCTCATGGTGCAGTGATACACGCTGGCTGGGCTGCGGAAAAGGCAAAGGAGTCCAGCACCTTTTTTCATACAAAAAAAAACACTGCATATAGGTATAGTTACAATGAATATCATGGCAAAAAAGGTACAGAAAAGATAGTTTTCCTGTTTTGTTTTTCTCTGTGTGTATCTGAAGCTATGCAACATTGAGGCATACTTTCTTTCTATTAAGAATCTCAGAAAGATCTGCAAAAATTATGTTTTGCATAAAGATATTGATTTTTTATCATTGTGTTTGTTAGAGGTCTGCAAGACCTGAGGTCATTTCAACAGTGGATACTTGCAGTATAATTTTAGTCTGAGGTTGGATGGTGGGTGTAATTATAATAATAGGTGTGACAACATCTCGCTGGCAATGACTAAGATGTATCTGAAGGCCATTTTCAGACTTGCAGTTAGGTTGCAGCTATGTACTATATGCTCAGCCGTGCTACCAACTCCTTCTATTCATCCGAGTGGAAGTGGTAGGGAACCAATTTATTTATGTTTTGCATGTAGTTGTGTTGCAGTTGTGCCACCGCAAACATGAGTTTTGTGTGCAAACACATTGGCCTGTGGTTTGCTTCTTCCTGAGGCATGGCTGCAGTTTGCAATACATGTTTTAAAGATGTTTCATGTGGTAAAGATTAAACAGGAAACCCGTAGCCTCCTGGGAAACAGGGATGGTGCGTAACCTGCTAGATTCGATTTGCGGTAAAGTAAAGGTAATTTTTTATTTGTTTTATTTTTAGGTTTCGGCCTAAACTTTAAGCTTTAAACTTTAAGTTTCATTATACATCCTGGAACTTACATTTACGGAAAACAGGAGATACGCTTCTAGCTGCTAAATAAACAAGCCTAGTAGGTTCTGCTTAGCAGAAGAACAGATGTAAGGGTTACAAAGCTTTTTTCGCATTAACAATTTATCCCTCTAAACAGGATATGATCTAGCCAGATAGAACATCAGCTTCTAGTACTATGAAGTATTTCTTTACAAGGGTGATATTTCATTAGCACACAGGCAGACAATATAGCTAAACTGACAATAGGAGACAGGAAGGCCCAGGGCTGACGAGGGAGGAGTGAAGGGCCAGCATGACCAGGGGATAGAGGTTTAGGCGAGGAGAAGGGTTAAGTAGAGAATGAGGATAGAGGGAGGGTGGGGTAGGATTTGGGTTTTGAGGGTGGGGGTTATGAGGGGATAAACAGGAAGTGGAATTAGCAGTTAGAAAAGGTGTGAGCATCATGGGAGAAAAGGTGACATATAGGGGGAGATCCATTTCTAGTGTGGTATCTCCTAGTTTATAGTGATGGGCCCTCACCTTTTATGGGGGGGAAATGGGTTCCTGAGCCATAGTCGCAGTTTGGAACGAGCAGCTAAAGATAGGGACGCAGACCTCCTAAAGATGTGTGGTAAGGACGGTGCCTTCGAGGACCTGCAACCTGGGGAGAGGATGTTAGGAAGTACAGTCCTATGGCGTTATCACGTGGAGGTTTACTGAAGTTTTGAAGTTTTACTGATGTTAACAGTTGATTGATATTTAGGGTATTTATGTTTTAAGTATATACAGAGTTAAAATTAATATATATATATATTATGGTGCTATTTCGTATTGTTCAAGGTACGGGTTTAAAAAAAGTTTTTGATAATTGGTCATTCGGCCATTTCTCAAATGTGTGTGGTTCATTTATTGGTGGAAGGGGGAAGAAAGGGGGAATTGTCATGGAAAGGTAAGGGGTAAAGGTGGGTGTTTGACTGGAAATATCCTAGGTACCTGGGTCAAGGTTTTTACTGTATGTTTTTACTGTTTTTATGCTTTGGTACCTATTGCCTATGCCCCTGCTCCCTTAAATTAGTGAATGTTCATACCTTTTTTTTAATACGTAAGAAAATGTTGGTAAAGAAGGATTTTGTATTTGGCATTATTACTTCTTGTGCAGGGCAGACATAAGATTTGATTATCTTTGCCAATGGACTTCTACCTAGAAGAGCATTTAAAACAGCCAGTTCTGCCCTATAGAAATGTCTTGTTGATAGTATTATAAAAAAAATTAGGAAGGGAGGACTTTGTATTAATCAATATTACTATGTTGTGCAGGGCAGACATACAACTTCCTAATCTTTGCCCATAAACTTTGTATCTAGGCAGAGGATTTTGGTAGGGGAGGATTTTGTTTTAGTCATTATTATTGCATTGTGCAGGGTAGATTTGATTATCTTTGGCATGAACTTTCTATCTACCCAGAAAGCATACATATAGCACAAAGAAGGTTGTAAAGGTTTATCCCACGGACTGATACACGGCACAAGTTCTGCCAATGTCTTGCTGGTAGCATCACAAAACAATAAGGAAGGATTTTGTATTTGGCATGTTTACTATGTTTTGCAAGGCAGGCATAACATTTGATTATATTTGCCCATTAACTTGGTATCTACCCATAAATCCATACAGTTAAAATGAAGAATGGTATAAAGGTTTATCTCACAGACTGATGACTGAAGTCCTGCCCTATAGAAATGTCTTGCTGGTAGCATCACTCAGATTAAAACTAGTAGGCATATTATCTCATTATGTTGTCAAATACATTTTTTCTTTTCCTTCAAGGAAAGTTTAGTGAGGAACCCCCTTAGCTTTCATTTGTTTCACCTCTCTGGAGATTATTAAAGCTGCTCATTAGCATGAAGTCCTATACAGTATGTGTGCAATTTTGTGCTGCAGCCTGCACTGTCTCCTCTGTGTATATCAAGGCATTGAAATCCTTCCTGGCGCGGCCATACATCATTAGCATTGTTAATGCTCTAGCTAAATCTGTTTGGAGATGTTGACACGTCCAATTTGTAACTGACAGAGCAGTTGGGAGTTTTCTTTAAATGCCTGTTCTTCAATGTTCTCTCCCTTTTGAATAGATGTTTTGATACCTGACAGACTCATTGGATGCTTTGTTCAATGTCTACAGTATCTGCCTGTTCCCTCAGCCCAAGCCAAGCGCTGTCCTGAATTCTGATTGTGAAGCTGTCACTAGATGCTGGAACTCTAGATCCCGCCAAGGTGAGAAATGTTTTCTCTGCAAAAGTGCAGGTCGCTCACCGTGGTCTCATTTAAATGGACGCCTCAAATCATCTATCACCTTTCTTGTCCTTTGGGGCCTGTTTGATCCAATTCCCAAAAGTATGGTTAGTCCAAAAACCTTAACCCTCTATGGCCATTGACCTCAGACAATGATTACACAATCCTTCCTTGCTCCTTACAAAACTAAAAAGATGATTTGGATCATAGTTAAACTTAAAAACTCTTCTACAGACTTAAATCAGAACTAAACTAAAAAAAAAAACAAAAAAGAAAAAAAAACTTTAAAAAAAGAAAAATACTTACCTTAACCTCCTTAGATCTCTCAGGCGCTTTCTTGGAATGGGCCTTGCGCTGTCTGTATGCCGGCTTCTGCAAACAATTCTGCATTGTACAGGTGAGAGGTCAGGTGATGTAGCCCACATGGGGAAAAAGTCCGGATCTCACTATGCATGTGATTGGCATTTTTTTCCATTAAGTGGATTAAGTATTTGTAAAATGTAATACAGTGATCAAAGCACTGATGACAAATCATGATAAGATTTTTTACACTAAAGAAGTAGAAGTAAATAATTGTGCTCTATAGTTTTTATAGAACTTATCGAGAAGTTAGCGAACCCAGGAAAAGTATTGGATTGATAATAGGGAAAGAACAAAAACCTCTGCTTACAGTGAAAGTCCTAAAGGTATATCTAGAAGAAAGAAGGAAAACTTTTCACTGCAAGAATGAGCAGTTTCCTGTCCCCATACCTTCCCAGTAAGTCCCATGAACCAGAAGGCGATGAAAGACTGGCAAGCAATGTCTTACCTCCAGCGACTTTTGCCAGTCTCAATCTTCTGGGTCCAAATGCCTAAAGGCAATGAAGTTCTGGAACATCCAATAATCTCCCCCAGTTGACAAGGAAAGCAAAAACATCTGCTCATGGTAAAGCTTTTAAAGGTTTTTTAGAAGAAACACAGGAAACATTTTACCGTGAGAAGGACTGCAAACTGTGCCTTCAAATGCTTCACTGCAGAACATGGAGGAACATTATTAATAAATAGTGTTTATATAGCACCAACATATTATGCAGCACTGTATATATAATATTGGTTGCAAATGACTGACAAATACAAACAATGACAAAGGAGGACCCTGATCAGAAAAGCTTCCAATCTAGGAAGAGGGGGAAGTAGCACACAATAGAAGGGGGATATGGAATGGTGGGTAAGTAGTGAGGGTTTAAAGAGACAGAAGAAGACAGGTAGGTGAGTTTGAAGATGGGTTTTAGGAGTTCTTTTAAATGTGAAGAAAGTAGGAGCAAGCCGAAAAGGATGTGGAAGACCATTCCAGAGAGTCAGGGCAGCTCCAGTCTTGGAGCCGTGCGTGAGACAAGGTTAAGAGTGAGGAAGTCATTAGTAGGTCATTGGAGGAGCGAAAAGAGCGAGTAGGGAAGAATTCTTTTATCAGGTCAGAAAGTAGGACATGATGTGTAGAGATTTGAAGGCAAAGCACAGGAGCTTGAATTTGATTGTAAGGTGAAATGGAAGCCAATGAAGAGAACTGCAAAGAGAGGCAGCAGAAGAGGAGCGGTGGGAAGGATGGATAAAACTGTCTGCAGCATTCATAATAGATTGTAGAGGAGAGAGTCGGGTTAGTGGAATACCAGAGAGGAGCAGGTTACAGTAGTCCAAACGAGAGATGATAAGAGCGTGTACAAGGAGTTTGGTGGTCTCTGGGGACAGGTAGGGGTGGATTTTGGAGATGTTGCCTAGGTGAGAGTGAAAGGACCTGGAAATGTTCTAAATATGGGAGGTAAATGAGAGGGCAGAATCAAAGGTGACCCCAAGACAATGTGCCTGAGGCGAGGGACGAATAACAGTGTTATTAACAGTTAGGAATATGTCAGGGGGAGATTTGGAATTTGAGGGGGGAAGATGATGAATTCAGCAGGACTGAGGGAGGGTCAGGGGTGGACAGACAGATCTGAGTGTCATCAGAATAAAGATGGTACTGTAAGCCAAAGGAGGATCTGAGACTACCGACAGAGGAAGTGTAAAGAGAAAAGAGAACCGGTCCAAAGACTGACCCCTGGGGAAAACCAACAGGGAGGAGAGTGGGAGAGAACAGACATGTAGGAAGCAAACCAGGAGAGAACATGTTCATCACCATGTTCAACAACAAAAACTTCTAGGAATCTGGGGAACAA
This sequence comes from Pyxicephalus adspersus, assembly GCF_032062135.1. Lineage (NCBI taxonomy): Eukaryota > Metazoa > Chordata > Amphibia > Anura > Pyxicephalidae > Pyxicephalus > Pyxicephalus adspersus. Next base: position 151,102,065 of record NC_092859.1, read on the forward strand.
CAAATTGTCCCCATAACATTTTACAATGCAATTAATTCTAGCTAACCTGCATTATATAAAAAACCCTAACATCATAATAGCTAATATTGTAATAAAATGATTAGAAAACGTAAAGTAATTTTTATGAATGTATATTACTGTTTCTCCCTCTTGTAAACTTGCTAATATTTTGAAAATATTGACTTTAAACAACTTTAGTAGAATAAATGATCTGTTTTATTGTAAAAAAAATTTAAAGGGGGTCTGAGAAACTTAAACATGAATATTTCTCAATCACTGTATTAATAGCTAGAAAAAGTTATTTTTTAGCAGGCCAAAATAATCTTTACTATTTAGTTCAGAAAGTGTGAAAAGATATATAGGGGCGGTAGCCATGGTCATAAAATGATTAGGCAAGAGCAGTGTGCCAAAAAATGCTGGTATAGTGATAAACAAAGACAACCATCACCCTCATGTAACCTATCCTAATGCTAACCTAAACCACAGGGCTAGAATGATGATCAAATGGCTTTGTTAACAAAAAAAAAAAACATGTCATTGACCACTGTCAATGAAAGATTATAAAATAAAAAATAAAACTAAAAAGTATAAAAAATCATATATTAACACTGTAACAGTTAGAATCCATTTGAACTCCTAAAATGTATCCTTATCATTGATTGCAAAGAATTGGTCAAAAATCTTAATTTTAATACAGTGAAAAGTGTCAGGTACAGCCTAGAAATGATCCATATATCATTAGCATGTTGGGTAGCTTTATGTGGTTGCTTGTTCCCCTCATGGATAAACTGGCATAAAAGGATGTCTGGCCCTTTTTCCACTGCCATGCGTGTATGTAATGGTCAATTATCTCATTAGTTGCTTATGAGTCCTTTTTTAAATTTTTTGTTTAGAATTTTTAACGTAAAATCAACAAAAAAAAAATATGATAACCTTACACATGCTATGACATAAAAAAAAAGACGTTGAAACAACCTAAACAGAAATTATTGCCAATGGCGGCACTTTAGAATATAAGGATAAAAGAACATCCAAAAAATAAATCAGATAAAACAGATAGAAGGTAATCTCACATAAAATGAGTGGAGGTTTGTTCTCATAGGTGTAGAAAGCCAAACCTAGCTAAAGATGTTTTTTGTAGCTTCCAGCTTGGGACTAGATGACACCATGCCTGGTCGGTCTTCCGGTCCATCTCTTGGCTTTTTTTCTTTCCACACATTTTCCCAGTGAGGCCATTGCCAGCTATTTCTTTTTAGTTGCCAGTTTCTTATGTCTTCTGGCCTGTCACATGACACATTGCCCCTGAATCATCAATAAAATCCGCGCTCGTTGGAAGCGCGAAAATACGCCTGGCCAGCGATCGCGGTTTACCGCGGTCCGGACTCGAGTGTGCTCGTACACTCGCCTCCTCACTGCCAGCCGGATTCCTGCCTTCATAATAATGAGCAATAGGGCGATCGCGTACGATTTCGGATCGCGAATACGAATGCGCGAGCGATAATCCGATTCTGCTTGATGAATCAGGGGCATTGGGGCATCTTGGTCTTATCTTGGTGAGAGTTGGTGGGTTTTCATGGATGATGCAAAGAACGGGCACTAACATTAGTGCCACACTAGGTCTATATACTGTAATTAAAAGGCACCAGGATGAATCACCAGGTCTTCCAGTTTGAATCACATTAAGCTTCAATCTACCTGAAACACTGAGATCATCTTGTGGTGAAGGACAGATACTAATGTGGGTAGATCCAGATTGATTGTAAGTATGCCATCCACCAAAAATGTCTTTTTTATTCTCTTTAAAAAACACATTTGGGCCTTAATATAGGTTACTGAACCCAAGCCACCATATAGCATGAAGATTTAGAATTTTATCAGCTATAGCTATGCTCTCCTAATTTATGCGTCTTCCATCCTTGCATCTCTTACACTAAGTAATGCCTGGGTTTATTCTCCTTTAAAAATCTTTCAAAAGCTTATCTCAGATCATTGAAGGATTTGCAAAGTGAACAACTCTGGGATAAAACAATATTTATTTGGATGCTACTATCACATCCTTAGTCCAACCTATGGATTATCACCAACATTTGGTGGGATATAATTAGAGTTCATAAGACTACACAGCACTGAACCTATAACGGGCTGCAGCTCTGATCACATGCAGTATGAAAAGCCTATTTCCTTTCTACAATGGAATCTAAAAGATCTGAATATATTTAAAGAACATCTAAAGTATTCTGAAGGCTTCAAAAGCATATCTACCTTCCACATTAGCTCTCAGCAAGCCTGCAAAGAAAATGACTTTTTTAATATTAATCTATTGAAAAACCTGTACAGGGAATTTTTTGGCAGCTAGGTTTCTAGCAAGGAAACTAAATTGTCACCCAGCCCACCATAGCCAGTGGTGCTTGGAAGGGGGGCAATGCTCTGATTTGTATTTTTTTGGAGCATGCAGAGCTAACAGAATGACAATGGAGTATCCAGACCTTAACCCCATTTATAATTTTTGGGATTATGCAGCGTTCTGACTCTTTTATCAATACAAAGAAATTAATGCAAATCTGGAAATAATCTTTGTGACATTTTTATATTAGCGTATCAAATTGATATCACAATGTGCAACTTTTTGGGGGCATACTGTATATATATATATATATATATATATATATATATATATATATACACATGTGTGTGTGATGTGATATTTGATATTATAATGTAATAATATACTGATGTTTACCAACATAAATCATGCAGAGCTTTAAAAAGTCCATAGTCATATCACTAACTGTCTCTTAGAGGAAGCCAAATAACCAATATGAATATGTTTTTGGGATATGGGAGGGAACCCACACAGAAATCAGAAAAACATGAAAACTCCATGCAAATAGTAACTTAGCCAAGATTTTAAAATTGAGTGGAATGAATGCTAACCATTGAGCAACTGTACTGCAGTGCCTTGCTTTATAAGTGTACCTTCACATTTGCAAATATTTGTACTCGGTAGTCTCATATCCTTTGGATTACAGTACTATCTGTATGCTGATGACACTCAAATCTATCTGTCCACCCCTGACCTGTCTCCCTCAGTCCTAGATAAGGTCCGATGCTGCCTGTCAGCCATCTCATCATGGAGGGCTATCAGAATTTTTGAATGCAACCTGGATAAAACCGAACTCATCATCTTCCCCCCCTAAAATTCCAGATCCCCCCTGACATATTCTTAACTAATAACACTGATATTTGTCCTTTCCCTCAGGCATGTTGTCATGGTCTCACCTTTAATTCTACCCTCTCATTTACCCCCCTTATTCGGAACATTTCACTTTCATCTGCGCAACATCTCCAAATTCTCCCTATCCCTAAGAAACCCTCACTAGACCTCTCCCTTTCTTCTAGCTACCGTCCTATCTCCATTCCGCCATATGTTTCCAAACTTCTTGAGTTCCTTGTCTTTAAAAGACTCACCGATTACCTGAGCTCCAACTCTCTCCTTGACCCCCTCCAGGAGGGTTACCGAGATGCCAAATCCACCAAAGCAGCCTTTACTAAAGTGGCCAATGACCTCATCAGATCTAAGTCTCAAGGCAACTTTTTCCTCCTCTATCTCCTTGATCTTTCCTCTGCTTTTTGCACTGTTGATCACCCCATTTCAATACAAATCATGCACTCTATTGGTATCAGTGACACTGCTCTCTCTTGGTTTGCTTCCTATCTGTCTGACTGCTCTTTTCAAGTTTTGTTCAATGGTAATTCCTCATCTCCTACTCTCCTTTCTGTTGGTGTTTCCCAAGGGTCAGTCCTTGGACTGGTTCTCTTTTCCCTGCACACTTCCTCTCTGGGTGGTCTTATTTTGCTTACAGTACCATCTTTATGCTGATGACACTCAAATCTATCTGTCCACCCCTGACCTGTCTCCCTCAGTCCTGGATAAGGTCTCATGCTGCCTGTCAGCCATCTCATCATGCAAATTCCAAAACTCCCCCTGACATATTCCTTAAAGTAAACACATGTAAGAACATTTGACCTTCACCTGCGCAACATCTCTAAATTCTCCCTATTCCTAAGAAACCCTCACTAGACCCCTCCCTTTCTACTAGCCACTGTCCTATCTCCCTTCCCCCATATGTTTCCAAACTTCTTGAGCGCCTTGTCTTCAAAAGACCCACTGATTAGCTGAGCTCCAACTTTCTCCGTGACCCCCTCCAGTCTTGTTATCAAGATGCCAAATCCACAGAAGCAAAATCTGCCCCTACCTGTCCCCTGAGACCACCAAACTCCTTGTACACTCTTCTAACATCTCTCGTCTGGACTACTGTAACCTCCTCCTCTCTGGTTTTCCACTAACCCAATTCTCTCCTCTACAATCTAATTTGAACGCTGCAGCCAGACTCATCCATCCTTCCCTCCCCTCCTCTTCTGCCGCATCTCTTTGTAGTTCTCTTTACTGGCTTCCATTTTACATTGGAATCAAATTCAATCCTCAAATCCCTCCACAGTCTTTGTCCCACTGACCTTTCTGATCTGATAGAAAAATACTCCCCTAGCTGCTCTCTTTGCTCCTCCAATGACCTACTAATGACTTCCTCACTCATAACCTCATCACATGCACAGCTCCAAGACTTTTCTAGAGCTCTAGACTCTCCTAAATGGCGTTCCTCATCCTATTCGGCTTGCTCCTACTCTCAAAAGGGCCTTAAAACCCATATTTTAAATCTTTCCTACCCATCTTCTTTTGTCTCCTAAACCCTCACTACTTTTAGAACTCAATATGTCCCTTTCTGTTCTGTGATACTTCCCTACCTCCTAGATTGTAAGCTTTTCTGGACACCGTCCTCTCCTCCTCTTCATTTTGTCATTCTTTGTTTCTTTCTGTCATTTCCAACCCCCTTTTAATATACAGCACTGCGTAATATGTTGAAGCTATGAAATTACTGCATAATAAAAATTATAATATTTGCAAATTTATACAAGAATTTGTTTTTCTTTTTTACCAAAAATGATGAAGCAGTTTCTACATTTTTGTATTGACAAGCTAGTACATATGGTGGGGATTTTTTTGCACTTCATCTCCATTTAGTTCACCAGGTTATAAATCGATTGAAGCCATTGCTATTTTAGCTTTGTTTAGACCTGTTGGTTTACTGACATGTATGGTTATCATTGAAGCACAGTTTCAGTATTTCCCTGCTAGCTTTAACACTTTACTGATTCACTCTGCTGGTTGCCTCCCATTACTCTTTGAACAAAAGCAAGAATTAGATCAGTGACACTATTTGTTGTGTCCTGGAAAACATCACATCTAAAGGCATCTTGGGGGGTTAACAACGTTTCTTGACGTACTAGATGTGGCTGCTACCTTTGCAGAATTTTTGCACAATGTCAGTTTTATTTGGTAGCCTTAAGGCTGAAACCTTCAGTGACATGGAACATTATAGCTGAATTACAGTTTACAATTCAGCTGAACACATATTATATTACTGTTATTACTGGCCCTGCTTGTTGGTGTTAAGTGGGAGAGTTTATTGCAGTGGCATGAAAAATGGCGATCTTGGGACTGGTTTAGTAGCAAGCCGTCATTTCACTTCATTGTCTACTTTATTCTTCTTAAAGTCACAGTCTTTTTTTGTATCCGCTGGGATATATTTCCCTTGTGATGGGGACTCTATTAACAAGGTTTCTTTGGACAGATACTTTGGTATCCAATTTGTATGTGCTGTGAGGATACAGAACATTAGAAAATTTACCATTGCTGTTACTTTTTGCACTAATGTTTGTGCTGGTGTTACTTCTTATTAAAAAGGAATTAGGTTCAGGTTTGGCGCTATCATAGTTTTCAGGCAAATTCTGTTTGGTTGATATTTTGCCTAAATTATGGCTTATTTTTTAACCCATATCACACATCATGGCCTTTGAATTACGGCCAGCAGGCTTAGCAGGGACATTAAGGGGGTTTTTGGATAAGCCAGTCTCCTCACTGTAAAAGAAGAGAGCAAAGAGCATCTATACTATCAGTAAATTGAACATTGTTGCAAGAAAGCATAAGGAAAGCTGACAATCTGCAGAGCAGGAGATCAGGGTCAGTTGGGAAATGGTTCCTTCATTTTGATTTCTAGCTTTTTGGACATTTAACCCCTTTATTGTCTTTTCTGTCCTTATTTTGGGGGCTTTGTGCTTAATTTGTAATTTTTGTTTTGTGTTACATCTGTACATGCTGCAATGTCTTGTAAATGACACAATCCTGGCTGTAGTCAATAACATCACAATGGATCCTCAGCAGAATTCCTAATGGAAATCACCATTGTATACACATACAAATCTGTGTGAACATTCGGGTGAAAACATCTAATAATTAACATGATATATGTTTGTACCAGAACCAAACCTAAACAAACCAATACAGTATTTATATGTAATATTGGATTGTTGCAACTTTATACATAAATTTAGAATGTTTTCAATATTTTTAAATTTATTAGGAGTTATGGCAGTGACAGTGCTTAGTATCTACCAACAGTGGTCCAAGGAATGACAACTGGAGGGTAAAGTGGTGATAGGGTCATTGGTGCCCAAAGTTGGGGTGAACGACCTGCCTGTCTGGTCTGGTTTCACAGCATAAGTACTGTGGCACAAACTGCATGCTGTGTATGGAGCTGTGCAGTCACATACAATTTGGAGTGCCTATGTCCATCACCAAAAGTGCCTACAATGGCAATGTCAGAACTGTACATGACCTGGCAGCGCTGATGTCACCTCCCCTGTACCACATTTACCCTCCCTCTTTCACCCCAATTTTTATCCCCAAGAAAACTATGAAAAAAAAGAAATTTGATTGAAAGAAACTGACCCTATTTGGTCATTTATTCATCACAACAGTTCTTTATCTTTTTAAAATATTTTCATCAACAATTTCCATAACATCACAGAAACAACAATTTTCCCTCTTTTCTGGTTGCAGGTCCTCCAGGGCTTGAACTTGACCAACACACCCAGTTTGGGTCTGCCCCCCTTTTCATTGATTCTTCTTGCTCTCAGGTACACTGCCCTTCCTCGGGAACATGACCAATCCAGGAGACCTTCTGCTCCCTGAAGCTCTGCCTCCATTTTACCACTACTACTTCGGGAGGTGCTACACTTAAGACAGGTCCTCCTACTACCGTAACAGTTAATACCATACTGCCCTCACGGACCCCAAACTGCCCCACTCAACCAGTTACACTTAGGGAGAGAGGGAAGGTGTCTTGCTCCTATTGCCGGAATGATCCACTTCCTTTTCAGCCCTTTTTTTTTACCAATTCCTCTCTCCACCCCCTCTGATCTACCCCACCCCTTTCGACTCTCTTCTTTTGCCACACTTTAACTCTGTCCACCTCTCCAGCTCACCTGGTCATATTTGCCTTCTTCCTAAATCCATTGCATTCCCCCCAGGGTACAGGCTTTACCTAGAGAGCAATGCAAGAAGAACACCTGGTTTAATAAATCACATTTACCTTTAGATTATGTGGATAGCTTGGCGCATGTGTACCGTTTACCTGAGAAAGTGATCGTAGCAAGATGCATTACCGCCAAAATACAGTGTTACCTAAATAATCTGTTGCTAACGCCTTGGTGGCAGCTGCCACAGAACACCTTCATAGGTCTTGTGAAGTTCATGCCTTGATGGGTCAGAGCTGTTTTATTGAAAAAAAACCCATAATATTAGGGAGGTGGTGTTTATGTTTTAACTGATCAGTGTGGATCTGATGTTAGGTTTAATTTCATAAAGTAAGGCCAAAACAGTGACCAAGGCGATCACTTGGACTGGGAAAGAAATGTAGTACTGTGACAATCCAGCAGAAGCATTCAAAGACTGCAAGAAGGATATACAATGAAGCTTGGGTCCTAAGCAGCAACCTTATGTGGCTTTGTAGAAGTTGTAGATTAAACCTGTGACAGTATTGCGTCAGGGAGTGGTGAGGGTAGTAGTGGTATTAGTAGTACTTTTATTATTAATATTATTATAATTAATCTTATTAATAAACAGGATTTATTTAGCGCCAATATATTATGCAGCGCTGTACATTAAATGGGGGTTGCAAATGACAGATGAATACAGACGGTGACACAGGAGGAAAGGACCCTGCCCCGAAAAGCTTACAATCTAGGAGGTGGGGGAAGTAACACACAATAGGAGGGAAGTGGTGACAATTTCAAAAGACAGAATATGGGTAGCCAAGTTTGACAAAATGGGTTTTGAGTTCTCTTTTAAATGAGCAGAAAGTCAGAGCAAGCCAAAAAGGATGAGGAAGACCATTCCAGGGAGGCAGCTCTAGAAAAGTCTTGGAGCCATGCATGTGATGAGGTTATAAGTTAGGAAGTCATTAGTAGGTCATTGGAAGAGCAGAGAGAGCGTCTGGGAAGTATTTTTTAACCAGGTCGGAAAAGTAAGTGGGACAAGAACGGTGGAGGGATTTGAAGGCAAAGCACAGGAGCTTGAGTTTGATTGTAAAGTGAAATAGAAGCCAATGAAGAGAACTGCAAAGACATGCAGCAGACGAGGAGCGGTGGGAAGGATGGATGAGTCTGGCTGCAGCATTCATTATAGATTGTAGTGGAGAAAGTCGGGTTAGTGGAATACCAGAGAGGAGGAAGTTACAGTAGTCCAGACGAGATAAGAGCATGTACAAGGATTTTGTTGGTAGGGCCGATTTTAAATTTTGACAGCTCGAATGATTGATCAGGCAGGTAATGTTGCTTATTACAGAAGGATATTGCCTTAGTGGAATACCAGGTAGGAGCATGTTATAGTAGTCCAGAGGAGAGATGATAAGAGCGTGTACAAGGTGTTTGCTGGTCTCTGTGTACAGGTAGGGGCGGATTTTGTAGATGTTGCACAGGTGAAAGTAACAGGACCTTGAAATATTGTGAATATGGGGGGTTAATGAGAGGGCAGAATGAAAGGTGACACCAAGACAACGTGCCTGAGGGGAGGGCCGAATAACAGTGTTGTTAACATTTAGGAATATGTCAGGGGGAGATTTGTAATTTGAGGAAGGGAACATGATGAGTTCTGTTTTATCCAGGTTGAATTTCAGGAATCGGTCAGACATCCATGATGAGATGGCTGACAGGCAGCATGAGACCTTATCCAGGACTGAGGGAGACAGGTCAGGGTGGACAGATAAATTTGGGTGTCATCAGCATACAGATGGTACTGTAAGCCAAAGGAGGATATGAGACTACCGAGAGAGGACGTGTACAGAGAAAAGAGGACCGGTCCAAGGACTGACCCTTGGGGAACACCAACAGGGAGGAGAGTGGGCGAGGAGGAATTACCATTGAAAGAAACTTGAAAGGAGCGGTCAGACAGATAAGAAGCAAACCAAGAGAGAGCAGTGTCACAGATACCAATGGAGTGCATGATTTGTATTAGAAGGGGGTGATCAACAGTGCCAAAAGCAGAGGAAAGATCAAGGAGAAGGAGGAGGAAAAAGTTGCCTTGAGACTTAGCTCTGATGAGGTCATTGGCCACTTTAGTAAGGGCTGTTTCAGTAGAATAGGCAACTCGAAAACCAGACTGGAGGGGGTCAAGGAGAGAGTTGGTGCTCAGGTAATTGGTAAGTCTTTTGTAAACAAGGCGGTCGATAAGTTTGTAAACATATGGGGGAAGAGAGATAGGATGGTAGCTATAAGGTAAGTAGGGGTCTAGTGAGAGTTTCTTAGTGATAGGGAGAATTATGGCATGTTTGAAAGTGGAGGGGTATTTACCAGTAGAAAGGGAGAGGTTGAAAAGTTCAGTGAGGGCGGGGGCCGCGGTGGAGGAATGGGCACGGAGTGGATCAAAGGGAATTGGATCAAGCAGACAGGTAGTAGATGGAGATGATGAGAGAAGAGACTTCATCCACAGTGGTCAGTGATGATTTACAGGTGGAAGGGGTGGGTATGGTTGGAGTGGCGCGGTGAGCAGAGACATCATGTCTGATTTTGTCAGTTTTATCTCTAAAGTAGGTGGCTATGTCTTGGGCAGAGAAGGTTCCTGTGGGGGGAGGAGGTGTGGGGTTTAGGACGGAGTAAATTGTTGAAAAGAGTCTGCGTGGATTGAAATCTTGAGAGGAATCATAATGAGTATGTGTATGTGTAAGTGGGTTGAGTAATAACGATATGAAGAAATAAGTACAAGCAATGCTAGTCCATCAGAAAGAGAGCTCCTATGATCCAATATGGTCATTGTAAAGATTAGCTTCAATGGTTTCTACTTTCATAAAACGTAAAACTTTCCTTACAGATTATGTATATAATTGGCTTGTCTTCAGAAGTGTCTAAAGACTTCCTTGGGGGGGAAACAAAAGTTGGAATTTATCTAAAACTATAACAATGATTTTAGAATATCTGCCAAACCTGTATTTGTGGTACCATCAAAGTACGGTGTCATCAAGGTATCCAGTGTGCACCTCATTGATATTTGCTTTATGCTTAGGAATAACTAAAACCGGGTGCTGTAACTGGGGCTGTGGAGTCAGTACAAAAACCCTTCAACTCCGACTTCTCATTTTATGGTACCTCCAACTCCTCTACTTTAAATATGCTAATGTATGATAATGTTCCATGTTGATTAAAACACAACATACAGGACATTTCATCACTGCCAAAGCTCAGCCTTTATAAACCTATATGAAGATGGAAACTCCCGGCCAGGAAGCTGACACTCTACCTTATTGATCAGCCTGTAATTGGCAGCATATAATCCACTAAAGTTTATGTCTACATTTTAAACTAAAAATACACAAAAAAACTAAAACAAATTTTTATTTATTGTTTTATCAAAAGACTAAGAATTTTAAAGTACTTGCAAATATAATGAGGATCATGAACAACTTTACTTGTTCAGAAACATAAACTACATAATTTGCTGCTTTATAACCATCAATTAAACTGCATAAACAAAAAAAAAAAATAATTTAAAACCTAAAACAGCATAAATAATAAATGTACTTTGCATATAAACTCTAAAATAGTTGGTTAATAAAAATAAGTGCAGACAGATGTGTAAAGCCGGCATGGGGTGATAAAAAACACCTCTGCTTTCTCACAACACTCTCAGTGTGCAGAAGACGTTTTTATACGTAGAATGTAATCTTACTATATAACCTTGATTAAATTATACCAACACTAAGCAAAAATTTCATAATCCAATAAAATCAATATTTTTCATGAGCCAAGTATAATCCAGATTACACTGATGTAGAAATGTTAGGCTGCAGAATAGCTCAGATGAGCTTTATAATAATAAGTGACAACTCCGCAGTAGGCTTAATTAATACAGCAGTGAACTACTTTATCATGATTGTTATCTGTGAAATAGAATTTTTACATACTGTATATTTTCAGAACAATTTACATAATAGTAGTCAGAGTTGGTACATTTTTTGCGGTCTCTGATTCCAGATACCCCAAAACTTCCCTGACTTTGGCTCCGACTTCACGATTCCGACTCTGCAGCCCTAGCTGTAACAAATTTGAAGAGCCAAAACCTAATCTACTCATTCCAAAATGTCCAATTCTGCCTGCAGGTATAATCCCTTCCAGTCTCATTCTCCTTGTAAAGTTTGAGCAATGATGAAGACCAAGCCACAAATGTTCAACTATTTTTAGTGCACGTCCAACACAATCTGCCTGAAATTGGGAGCCGCCAACAACAGATGACTTTAGTTTACGTAAATTACCTACATCCTTCCCTTGGACCCCACAAAAGTCCATATGTAGCCAAGTACTAGTGTATGAAAAGTACCTATCCACCGATCGGATCATATTCAAACACTGCAGTGCTTTCTGCAGCAGGGGTTTGCTTTGCTTCAGTCATTTTGTAACTGCCTGAAAAGACTTTTCTTTTTTTGATTTGATTTGATTAACAAAAACATTTTGCATTTTTAATGACTGCATGTGGTCATTATAATTGCAAGTCTTTTGTATGAATTACTTCATAAAGGCAAATGTCATAAAAAAACTTTCATTGCAGTGAAGCTACCGTTACACCCCAAGGGTTAAATGCTCATATAGGTCTAGGGGAGTGTATAGAGAAAATTTATTTTTTTAGTCCTTGCTTTCCTATTGGCTGACATGGTTCATCTTCCATCTGACCTCTGGATTGTGGTTGGGCCCTGGTGTGCTAATTTAAAACATAGGACCAATGGTGTAGTGCAGTGTTTCTCAACCTTTTTAGCATTGGGGGAACCCCTTGAAATAACTTTCAGGTCTTCAGGGAACTCCTTTTGCTATATCTATAGATCACAGTAAATTAGTGTGGTGGTCAGTAGGAAGGCAGCCACCCTTACATATAGCCAAAAAGAACATTGGTATCAGTTAAACTGACCTGAAAGTCACAAGCTGCCTATTTCTCAAGGAACCCCTAACAATTCTGGAGGAACCTCAGGGTTCCATGAAACCCTGATTAAGAAACACTGTTGTTGCAACTGCAGCACAGAGCACCTTATGATATGGGTTTGCAGGGTACTGGTTGCATGGTAAAAGGTGGGGAAGTTTTCAACTTACTTGATTTAGGCTCTACTTCACATTCCTTTTTATTTTGCATGCAAACCATGCAAAAACAATGTGATGGGCGAAACTATAACCCCAGGTGTGCTTGAACTGCTACAGCAAACGTAACCCATGGAATTAACCTCCCTGGTGGTAATCCCTGTGTGGCTTGGGGTTAAATTTCATTACAAAAAGTAGTAACCCGGAGCCACACTGAGGGTGGAATTGACTGCTTACCTGGTCCCCACGAGCCCGCGGCGTCCTCCGACGATGCCAGCCTGGCTTTTGCGTCCCCTTGGTGATGCCTGTCATCTGTGTCCATGGGCCTTGCATCCCCGGAGTGTGAACGTTGGAGATGCAAATCCAGGGGTTGCAAATGCTGGGTGGGCATGGGACGTGTGTGGGTGTAAGCAGCGTGCACTAGGGGGCGGGACCGGCAGGAAATTTAAAATAGGAAGTATTTTTAAATGTCATATGTACCGCTTTGACATTTAAAATTACTAAAATAATCATAACACCAGGGGGTTAAAGGTAACAAAAAAGCATCCCTGACAATGTTATGGTTATTCCCAACTCTTGAATTTAAAAATCATGCTCGAAAAAAAGAAGGTTCTCTATATTTGTAGCCCTACTTTTATCCGGCTATCATTATCATTATTTAATGTTAAGACTTCTGCTTTGTCATGATCAGGGCTAATGCAAAACCCTATTACTATAATTGCTATGTTAATGGAATGCAAATATGAGATATTTCTTTAGCGTTTTTGGAAGCTATTTACTCATCTTTGCTTTTCCTAATTTATTTGAGCACTCTTGGATATGATTGATTTATATTTTTGATCGTTTCTTCTTGCCCATCGGTCGCTGACATTTTTGCAGTAAGCCGTCCATTTATTTTCACATTTTCCTTAATGTGCCTTGACTAAGTTCTTCTGCACAGTGCTTAATTCAGCTGCTTTTGCTCCATTTTAATATCACCATCGACATCTGCAGTAATGCGCATTAAACTCCAGTACAAATTCAGCTTTTTTCATCCTTACATTTCCCTCACTAGAGGGCAGTAAAGCTTCTGATATTGGCACACTCCTCACAGCAATGCTAATATTTGGAATTATATTAAAATCCTCCAAATGCAACATTAAAATATAATATAAAGTCAATTTTGCAGGAAGTTTATAAAAATTGCAAAGAGCTGGAAAAAAATAGAGTCAACATTATTGCTCCAACTGATCTGTTTTAGCATTCCAGCTCCCACTGTAGGTCTTGCTTGCTACAGAAGACTCTACAGACATGAGCAGAGCGATCTGGTTATTAAAGCCCCGAAGCTATTGCTATTACAATAAGCCATTTATTAGTTTCCTCTAGATTTTCTCTGTTGAAGGGTTTAACGCCTGATGCTGTCTTCTCTTTGACAATGAAAATATTTTTGAAGAGAAAGCAGGATGACGCATAATGACCGCACAGCGCTTTATGAAAAGTCTGTCTATTTTAGGTCTGTATGTATGAAATATTGAAAATGACCTGTTATTCTTCTTGTGAAGCCACTATCTTCTGCAGGGTACAGAATCGTAGTTTGAAGCTATTGAACATGACTGTGGCAAGACATAGCTAGGTCAACTTGCCTATCAACCAACCCCCCCCCCCCAACAACCAATGCTTCCCCTTCTTTCAAACTTTCCCACCAAAATCCACCCACTAAACATTTCCCGCACAAAAACATTTCCCACCAAGCCCAATTTTTTACCTCTAAATACCCCAATTCCCCTTTCTATCCTAATCCCCCCCCCCCAACTCACCACATTGAACACACAATCGTTGCTTAAATGGCCCGCAGGCCTTTTATTAACACAATTTTTTGATAAATAACAAATTAAACATATTATATAACAAATAACGAATATCAAAATATTAATCATAAATATATATAAAATATATAAACAACCATTACAAACATATAAATAGTTTTAACTGAACAATTAAATATGTAATATATATAACATTAATACAAATCAAATAACATAACCATACTCAAAATATTGCTACAAGTTGTAGGTCCTCTGAGGTCCACCATTTTAACACCATGGACTCTGCACCCTGTAAACAAAATTGCTCCCAGCCGCCCCATAAACCCAGCTCGGGAACCCAAATGACCCTTCCTTGTGCAGAGCCGCCACCAACAATTTATATAACGTTCCCAACCAAACCGGGGACTCCATACCTTAGATGGGTACCCCCCAACATACATATCAACCAAGAATTACACTCCCCCCGAGGACCTCAACCGCCACCGACAACCACATAATACTCCCAAAATCATTATCAAAAACCAGATAAATAAAATAAACTAAAAGGGAAGGGAGGGCGGGAAAAACTTCACCCTTCCTGCTGTCTCTTGTCGAAAAGGACTTCACTTCCGATTCCCAACCTTTTTAACTCCTACCGCTCCTCCTATCCCCCCTTTCCCATCCCCTCCCCTTTCTTTATTCCTGCACATACTACTACAAATCATTAACCCTCTGCTGTCTCCCCTTCATGTCTGCACAGTCATGCTGGGCCTTACACTACCTCCTTCCTCGTACGTTCCAGGCCTTCCTTTTCTGATACAATGGGGTTTACCTCTGCACTGCAAGGAATAAATACTCATGTTTGCATAGAGCTGTGTTTCTCAACCAGGGTTCCTCCAGATATTGTTAGGAGTTCTTTAAACAATGGACAATTTTCACTTTCCAGGTTAGTTACCCCCGACACTAATGATCTTTTCGGCTATCTGTAAGAATGGCATTCTTCCAACTGGCAAGCAATGTAAGAAGAATTCTTCCCACTGACCCCCATACTAATATACTGTGAGCTATAGGTAAAGTAATGATAGAAAGGGTTCCCTGAGGACATGAAAGTTAAGTTAAAAAGGCTGAGAAAGGCTGCGTTATTGTTTGCTCCTGCACACATCCTCCTTTCAGAAAGTTGGACCCCATGAAGCTTCTTTTCCAAGGTGCTCTGTCCATAAGTTTAAGGATTTCATCATCACCTAGAAGGCAAGACCAGCGATCCTACATTGTAGATGAGGAAGCCAAGGGCCTGACCCTCTAACTCAAAAAAAGAGAAGTAGAGTAGCCGTCTACCGAGGCAGGGAAGAATAAATTATGTATATTAAATGGGCTTTTTACGGGTACTCTTGGCATTTAACCTTGCAGAGTAGGGGCAGCCCTACTTTACCCAGTTTAGGTTTAAATGCACCAATAGAGCTTATTTCATTTAATTTTTTATCATCTCTTCAGAATGAATATGTACAGACATATGCAAGCGTGCCAGGTGCAATGATAAATATGATGGAACAATTTGTTTTTACCAAAAAAGCTAAGTCAAGCAAAAACATCTAAAAAATCTGCGGCACCTCCTCATTGGGGGACAGCCATAGTGATGGGATAATCACCAACGTGTTTTATTTGTTCTCCCTCCGACAAGCCTTTAGCAGTAATGTTTATTGGAAATCATTGTTGTTTGTTTAGGCCCCTTTTTAGGTTTCATTGAAGATGAAGTTTGCTGCCCATTATGTTAAAAAAGAGCTGACTTTGCTGCAGGCCAGGTTCTGTCGGAATCAACTCAAATGTTGAATGTTCCAACTAATTTTTTGGAACCATTCCGAACAACAAAATGGGAGATTATTGTTCTTCCTGTCCAGGAATATATGACTATTTTAGAAGATAGTATTCTTGTTTTTATGTGGGCATCATAAAGTGGAAATTAACGGTCATCTTGCACTATTTGGTACCCCACAAGCCATGCACTTTCTGAAGATGAACAAATCACACACAAAAAAGAAAAAAGTTAGGATTATGGTTACTTTACCCCTATCATGGCACCTTCACCCCTATCATGGAATGGATGGTGTGACTGTCTTCTCTTGAGATTTTACTGGCTCTGCATTTCATAGGAATCTTCAGATACACCAGGCAACTTTTTTCTTTTCAGGTACGATTGTCACTAGCTAAATATGGGTAATTTTAGAAGGGAGGGCAGATAGTATAGGCAGGCATGCTTTAAAGAGAATCTGTTCTTTGCCCACACAGGTGCAGAACAACAGATGTACTTTACCTTAACCTCCCACAGCAACATAAGCTTACCTTGCTTTTGGTTTGTTTCCCCCCCATGGACTCCCACTAATTGGACAGCTGTCACACCGGGTGAATCACATGATTCACTGAATGGAAGGGTAAGAGCAGGTAACTATATGCTGGGAAAAAGTTGAAAAAATGTACAATTGTTTCAAAGTGGAGCCTTTTACAAAACATTGCAGGCAGGTATGATTTTATTACAGAAAAGCTTTGTAAAAAGACTTTTTTGAAGAGTGTGAAGAGTTCCTCTTCTGCTTGCCTGAATGAATGAATACCAATCCTTCTATGCACATCTCAGTATGCATTCCGCAATGGAATAACTCCCATGTCATCAAGACAGCAAATCAAAGTGGTGGAATATGCCAAATCCAGAAGTTATTCATGCCTATGGGTCAAGACAAGCTAGTATGTCAAAAAGGAAAGAAACTAGATAACGGTGTCAGCAGTGGTGGGCATTGCATTGATGGAGGAAGTAGACAAGACTTGAGATAGAGTGTCTTCAAGAAATTTCATAAAAGTTGAATGGCAGTGCTTAACTATAAAACCCAGAGTATATATAAAGCATGTTTACAAATTGTATTTTATTTCACATATGCCCTTCATCATCATTACCCAGGATGAACACATACGGCTTGCTTGTAATTTTATTGTACAAATGCCTCTTATTCTTATTTTCAGCAACGTATTATATACACGCCTTTAGGAAATTTATACAATAAAAGATACAATGGCATCTAAAAATAATAGAGCACAAAAGCTGGAGTTCTCACAGTGATAAACACACAGACCTCTTAACTTTCCTTCCT
This sequence comes from Pyxicephalus adspersus, assembly GCF_032062135.1. Lineage (NCBI taxonomy): Eukaryota > Metazoa > Chordata > Amphibia > Anura > Pyxicephalidae > Pyxicephalus > Pyxicephalus adspersus. The sequence continues at coordinate 151,119,496 of NC_092859.1, forward strand.
TCCAACATGTACTTGGCAAAAGATGAGGAATGGGCACATCAAAGACAAATTGCTCAGTAGTACATCGTAAAGAATAAAAGTTCTTTATGTAGTGACGGATCTCATGTCCCCACTAATGCAAGACTAAATGAAGAGTAGAAACCCAGGGGAAAAAAGAGCATCGTTCAGCGTTCCCCCCTCATATTTCTTTATGTACTTTTCTAACTGCAAGAAAGGGCATCCATTGCAGTACAAAAAAATATTGATAGCTATGCTTGCTTCTGTGGAACACACCTTTAACTTGGGTCAACACAGTGGCTCAGTGGTTAGCACTCTGGCCTTTGCAGCATTAGGTCCTAGGTTTGAATCTCGGCCAGTACACTATCTGGTTCTTCCCATGTTTCTGTTGGTTTCCTCCCACATTCCAAAAACAAAATAGTTTAGGTTAATTGGCTTCTCCCAATTTGACCAAAGACTGTGCTAATGACATAAGACTATGGTAGGGACATCAGATTTTGAGCCCCTTTAGGGGACTGTTAGTGATGTGACTATGGACTTTGAAAAAGGCTGCAATATATATATTTATATACAGTATATGTAGAGTGTTTTGTTTTTGATTGAAGCTGCCAGGGTTTTCTTCTTTTTATCTTCTTATTAATGTCTGCATTTCATAATTTAACCCACCCTTAAACCATGAGACATTGGAAACACCGCTCACCTTAATTATTATTTGGAACAATAGTTCTGCTTGCAGTTGATGGAACCCACAATTGGATGGGGATACGTGAGTATATTTGAAAAACTGTGACCAGGTGCATATGTTTATTTAAAAGATCAGCGGCTTGCAAATGGTTTAACTTAAATAGGTTAGGTCACATAGTTTTGTAAAATCTAAAGAACGTATGGCAAATCTAGCATAAACCAAACCTGGGCATGTTCACCCATCTCAATGTATAACTTGAATTATAAGACTTGTGCAGTAAATAATCTTAAAAAGAAAATGAACAAACAATTGAAACTGGCATACTGGAATTATATTCAAATAAAAACACAAAAAAATGTCTTTGTGTATATTTCTTTGTCAATTCTTTATTTGTTGATGGTTTTCAGAAATAAATCCGTGGCTGGCTCGTTCGCAGGGAACTTTACAGTTAAAGGATTTCTGTGTAGGTGACAGGTGTGCCTATTTCATGATTTTGAATATTTTTGTGTTTATTAGGAATATTTATACAGAAAAACTCAATTTCTGGTTTAAACAAAGAAATGTCAAACTTACAGTACACAAGGTTATATTTCAGTTGAGCTGTCATTGAAATTGTGTTCCCATGGTTACTAAAAGAATAAACACATAGGGATTATTCACTATTGCAACAAGCAAGTAAGGTATTATATTATTGTAACAAATAATAAAAAAATAATGATAATAAAGTCCCCTACTCAATTACTTGAGTGCCCCCATCTTCATCACTTTCATTGCAGTCAAATATATTAGGCTTATTATATTTTAATGGCTCATATACTAAGCTAAGCAGGGCCTTGATTGGTGTACACAACCTTGTGAGGAACAATATTACCCATCATGTCATAAAGACCACCATATCTAGAAACTAGCAAAGCCACCTATATATAAAAAGTGCCTTTGTCAGCTTTAATACAAGTTCTCTAATCTTCTGTTCCTTTTAGGACAGTGTTTCTCTACCATTTTAACATGGACTTTCAGGTCTTCAAGGAACCCCCACTATTATTACTATATCCACAGATCACCTTAGTGTGGTAGTCAATGGAAAGAATTCCTCTAACATTGCTGACTATTGGAAAGAATGTCATCCTTACAGAGAGCCAAAAAGAGTCAAAGATTGCTCAAGGAACCCCTAGCCACATCAGGAGGAAACCTAGGGATCCACAGAGCTCTGGTTGGGAAACACTATTTTAGGCTAAGTTTGAAGTGGCTAGGTTGTACAATGAATATATTTTAATCTGATGTGCTTTTGATAGCAACAAAAAACAAAGAAGACTTTAAACCCTATACATTTTTTACTCTTTTCCTGGTGACCCTCCACTTGTAGGTGCAGGGAGATAGTTGGGGCAGTAACAGCAATATGGTTATAAATATATCTACAGAGCTTAACATTGAATAGAACATCTGCTTGTCCACCAAATAAAGCTTTGGAAGTTCCTAAATAACAGGGTTCCCTAAACTAAAAAGCAGCACATGTACGTTTTAACTGTTCTGTCAACAGTCAGCATTTTCACCCAGCAGTAGATTGGACCTCAGTCAACTGACATTTATAACACGGAATGTGCATAGCTGACAGTGACTAATGATATTTGGCTAATAGGTAAGATCTTGACCAGGACAGCTCAGTTGCCTCCCCTTTCCAAACAACTGCCCCCATGGTCTCCTATGCACACCTCAGTATAAATTCTTTGCACGCCTTTGGTGCTGCAATGAAATAACTTCCAGGAGCATACATGGAAGTTATATCATCCCAAGACAGAAAACCAAGGGGGACGATGATGCCAAACCCAAAAGTTGCCTGACAATCAAGACCACCTAGCATGTCAAACCTGGAAGGAGACTGGATATAGATGTCAACAGTGGTGGGTGTTGCATTGATGGAGGAGGAGACTTGAACAGGTACATCTGCCATGTTGTGCAAACACGCATTGTGTAATTTCTGGGGGAACATTTGAAGTCCTTAGTACCACATTACCACTTTGCTCGCCACCTCTCATGGTGATGATGATGAATTTAACCTTATTAAACATCAGTGAACATAACCCCTTACTTCTTGGATAATGTGCCTTCAAGATGTTTCATAAAAGTTGAATGGCAGTGCTTATCTCTAAATCCCTGAGGATATGTAAAGGGTGTTTAGAATTATTTTTCTATTTTACATATGTCCTTCACCATCATTAACCATGATGATCATTTACGGCTGGCTTGTCATTTTATTGTACAAATGCCTCCTATTCGTTTTTTCAGCAACATATTAAATACACGCCTAGAAAAACTATGCTACAAATTATACAATGGCATCTAAAAGTATTAGAGCACAAAAGTTGGAGTTGTCACAGTGATAAGCACAATAACCTAAGACCTGCAAAAGACGAGGAATGGGCACATCAAAGCCAAATTGCGCAGTACTACATCGTACAGAATAAAAGTTACTTATATAGTGATCTTATATAGTGATCTCAAGTTCCCATTATTGCAAGACTAAATGAAGAGCAGAAACCAATGGGGAAAAAGAGCAACGTTCAGCATTCCTCCCTCATATTCGTTTTATGTACTTGTCTAACTGCAAAAAGGGCATCCATTGTCGTACAAACAAATATTGATAGCAATGCTTGCTTTTGTGCAAGACATTTTAGTTTAGATCCGCTTAAATAATACCAATTTTACAACCATAACAACTCGACCCCGGTTAACAATAACACAACCCATTCCCTGTTGGACACCATTAAGCTGCAGGTCCTGAAAGACAAGGTCCACAAATTACCCAAAACACTTTTCTCCCAGCCAGCAGAACTACCAAGGCCCCTATACACCCAGCACCATCTCAAGGACCTTATCCATTAATTGTTGCTTACCACCTCCAAAACACCCTTTTTGTGCCCTTTAAGGGCACGACACCAAAGACAGTTCATACCACCACCTTTGGGAACATCAATAACAAATTCCTGGACCTGTCATTGATGCAGAGTGTCAATAAAAAGGTAAGTATTTGCCATTATAACAGAGGTTCACCATCCATCAATGAGTTCATTTCTGCATTAGGTTTTTTTTCCCAATTTTTTTTCCCAATACGCAATTTCTGGAGCCCTCACCTGTGGACGCTGAGCCACATGGGACACCTGTGGCCGTGGCCACACAGCTAGTATTTTCATATGTTTGCCAGTAATGGTTGTCCCCCTACCTTTCTCATTATTCAGTCACCTTAAAACAAATAAAGCATCTAAAGTAAACCTGTCTTGATAGAAATAAATGCATTCTTGTTGGGTTTTTGCCCTCCTGCTTCCTGGAAGGCCACTGACCAAACAACTTTTGACGAAATTTAGTATGGAAATAAAAAATATAATTAAAAAAATGTATAATTAAAAAAAGTATAATTAAAGTAAAGTCCCTTCAAGTACAATACTAAATAAAGTTAAACATTTCTTTGTTTTACATCTCCATGTGCTAATGCTGTTATTTCCTTCTGTATTATATATTTTGTAGTTGAATCCAAGAGTGGCGTTTCCGTAGCCTCATTTCCTGCTTTTGGGTCAACAACACCACAATACTCCATATTTTTTCATAGGGCTCATTGGTGATCTCATCGCTCCTCGACCAGCTCTATCTGGTAGAGCATATTGGCAGAATTGACAGGCCTGCCCAGAGCCTATGCAAAAAAGAAGATCAGGAAAGGTATCAGCGGTCAAGTTCATTTTGATGTATTTTTTCAAAAAAAAGATCATGTTACTCTGTTCTAAAAGGTAAGGCTAAGCTTGGTATATGGTTGGTTGCAAGTCTGACTTTACTTATTTAAACTTATTTTAGTACATCAGAAAAGCAACTATTACTATCTCTATATAGTTTATCATATATCAATAGCCCCAAATGAATTATCCTGGTTGCATACTCTGTCTTTAAGAAAAAGTGGGTAGCACTTGTGAAAAATGGCCTGGGTTTTCCCAGTGATCCGTCCCTCCTTCTGCCCGTTTCTGATTTAATAGGACCATCAAGCAGTATATTGTATTTTAGTGGGATACATACTTTTTTATGTACACCTCTTCCAGCAGAGTGCCATTTATTATTAAAGGTTGGAATGCATTTCTCTTCTGTAAAATGTGTGTCCCAGGGATTTACATTACAAACACCGCCTTCCTTTAGTGTGGGATACATATTTACTGTCATGTAGCAAATTAAACATTTATAAAACGGTGCAGACTTTTGGTTATGCTGAGCGGACTCTGCTGAATTGTGTGCTAATTTTACACCAGCATTGCTAAACTCTTTTTCTTTTCTTTCCTGCACCAAGTACACATTGTGCTGAATTTCTGACAAAGACGGGAAGAAGCAGTAAAAATTATTATTTATCATCTTTTAATATGCAGCGATACAAAGCTGGAATGTAAGAGTGTTTGTTAGTTAAGCTCCTTACAAAGGCTACATTTCCCGAGATGATCATTTGTGACCACGTTGGGAGAAAATCTAGCCGCAGTGCACATGTTCCCCAATGCTGTATAGCGTTCCACCATGCTGAGTGATCACCTAACAATTGTCTGCTAAGGGCCATTTCAGAACCATGGTGAGCCACTATATTCTGCTGCAGGCTCAATCACGGTCTATACTACTCTCATTCGATTTAATAGCATAGGTTGGGAACCTTCTTTTGCATGAGGCTGTAGCCTTGGTTGTGGCAGATCGTGGCGCAGTGCCCAAAAGTGTCCAGAGTTGATTTTGGATGCTTGGCAGTTGTTTGAAGATTTAGGTCGAGACTTTAGCCATTTGCAAATCTGATTCCCTGCAGAACAGTTTGTTGCTCTTGGGTGAGCAGCAGTTTGTAGATGTGGTTCAAATACAGTCTTTGGCTGCTCCTATGCAATTCTTTGGGCCAGATTTATCAAAGTTCTCCAAGACTTGAGAGGAGGGGCTGTCAATGGAGAACCTGGGTGATCCACAAAACCTGGAATTATCTGCCTCTTAATCTCTAATGTATATTCAGAACATATGAACAGGAAATAAGTCCTGACTTGGCTGACTTTATTATATATTTTGTGTGTTTGAGGATGTACATGTACATGTAAAGAATTTATATCATCCTAATCTGGCCGTTAAGGGTCATTTAAGACTTGAAGTTGTCAGCAGTGTTTTACCAGATCCTCATTGTTCTCACTTCCAAATGGATGAAGGCAGTTGGGTACCATTTTGTGCAAATGGCTGTGGTTGCAGTAGTTTATGGTGAAGTTCCTGAAAGTAGCAAATGGCTTCTGGCTTCATGGTTGCATCTCCTCCTCTGCTTTTCCACACTAAATCTCACTCTGTTGCATGACAAAGCGGTTGACAGCATAGTAGTCGAAGAAGGGAGCAGGGGTATAGTAAAGCGGGCACGGGTGGGAACACAGTGTCCTTACTTTCTTTGCCCAATTTTTATTTTGCAAAGAATTGAATGAAAAGATGTCCGCTGGGGGGGGGGGGGGCGCACCGGCCAGAGCCGTGGACCATGTCTCTTGCAGGCTCAGGGCGGTAAGCTGTTGTCTCTCTGAACACAACCTACCCGCTTTCCCATCACAGGCTAAGACCTGCGATGGTAGAGTGGGCGGGTACTGGTATCATGACGTCACTCTGGGGGAAGTTACTTCCCCTTTGAGTGACACATAGGCAGGTGTGTTTGCGGGGTGAGGTAAGTCATGGATATTACCATGCTCCTCTTCTTCTTTATAACTACACCCCTGGCTAGGAGTGATTAACAGAATGCTTTTAAATCACAAGCCTGAGAGGGGCCTAAAGGTGGCTCCCAACCCAGAAGAAGAATAGGCAAAGATGGCAGCACCAAGAGCCATCGCAGCCTTGGAGGGAGCATTTTGGCAGGTAAGTATGGTAGAACCAAAATGCCAGCAGTAGAGTTTATACTTCTTTTAACTTAGAACTAAGCTCCAACATAATAATATTCAGTTTTGTACTGTACTAAAAACTAAACAGGATGACATTTGATTTTTCAAAACAATAAGCTGTTTTTATTTGTTCTCTCCTTGCACTCTGCACATCCTTTAGGCTCATTGTATTAACTTCTTGTGGACTGAACATTCTCCAGTGCTACAACATTACAACTTTACTATGGTGACTGCCAGCACTTTCCATTGGCACATCTGCTTTTAGCTGAAAAAAAACTGTTTGCCATTAATGCAAAAAGAGTGCCTGTGGGTATGCTTTGCTGGTAAGATTACCGGGAATAATTTATCTGGATTCAGAAGATTTAAAACGGAGTGAACTATTATGGGCATCCGATATGGGTTGTGTGTTTGAATTCAGATAAACTTTTAGCTGCAGCAGTACCAGACCTAATAGGTAGCTAATTACTTCTCATTGCTTCCAGTGCAAATCTGATGAGAAGCTCAAGTTGGTTTCAACTGCATTTTGTCCAATGATCAGTTTGTTGTCTAAAGCACTTGGAAACAGAATTTTGTCCATCTTCATTTGCTACCACAGCTTTATATAGTTTTGACTTTTCATCTTTAAAAGTAGGTAAATATTTATGTTCTTATTACAAAAATTATTCTCTGACTTAGAGTTTTGCCTGGGGGATGAAAGGAAGATGTGAAGTTGAAAAAAGCATCTAGTTCTATGGCACTTGAAAGCAAACATTTGGTGTTTCTCCAGCCTGGTTTTGAAAGGGTTACATATACAAGAGAGGAAAGAGCTGAAAGTATCAATCAAATCATGAAAGCGAGCAATCTCCCTAACTAGATCTACATGTCTGTGAAGAGCTTGGTGTAATCAAGTCTCCAGCTCTTGCAGTGAGAAATCAGGGGGTATTATAAGCAAGAAAGGAGCAGGGCTACCAAAGCTGCATAATCTCCATGTCTAATAGCCCACTCCAGCCGTGAAGGGCATGAGAGTGAGGGCAGGCGGAGAGGGTGGAAGATTAGCAGAGAGATGAGAGTAGGCCCTCTGCCAGAGCATTGGCAAGCAAACGGAACATCTTTGCTCATCACAAATGTAATTACGGCTGACAAGCTTGGTATAATTTTAGGAAAATTGGTAGATGAGCCATTTTAGGAATTACACAAGACGACAGGTACAGATGTGACCAATGTTACCTGCTGCTACTTTACCGGATGAGTTCTTATATTCCAAGACGTCACACTACAAAGGTTTCGGCTAGGCCTGACTTGTCTTAAGACATTGCTTTGGAATGTAGCCAGGGTCAGCATGAGCAGAGGAAAGTTGATGTCTACACCTATGCTGAATGTGTGCATAAAATATTTTTCCATTTGCTGCAGATAATAACATTCACAGGTCTGTAAACCATAACTCCTATAATAAAAAGCCATATATAAGGCATGCTTGATTGGTAAATACAAGCTATAAATGTACTTTTTTGAAAAATATAGTCAAAATGTCCATTCTTTTCCTATAGAATTGTCCCCATTCATCACCTGTAGTGCCCTGTGTTGTTGGATAGAGTTTCTCTATCCAAGAACACATTGTACAGCACTGCAACAGTCCTCATTAATCACTTTTAGTTCCCAGAGAATACATACCGTGTTTCCCTGATGATAAGCCATCCCCATAAAATAAGCCACCCCCCCCCTGATTTTTGCCCAAAACGTTAAAATAAGCCACCCCCCGCAAATACCCCCCAAAAAAGACACCCACCGATACCTGTGTCTTCCAGAATCTCCCATTCGGTGGTACGGTGGGTAACTGTGTGCCTCTGTGTGACTCCGTCCGTGCTGGCTGCAGTGCAGAGTGATACAGAAAGTGACTACAAAGTCCCGCGCCTCCGCGCCAGGAAGGGCAAGCAAGCTGGTGATCCCTGCCCTAACGGAGTCTGTTCCCCGGCCGTAGAACCCCAAAAAAGTGAGTCAGTAAACAGAAGGGGATAATGATAGGCACAGAGTGAACAGAAGGGGACAATGAATGGCACAGAGTGAACAGAAGGGGACAATGAATGGCACAGAGTGAACAGAAGGGGACAATGAATGGCACATGAGTGATCAGAAGGGGACAATGAATGGCACATGAGTGATCAGAAGGAGACAATGAATGGCCCAAA